>NW_026555331.1:39650709-40095425 GCF_014898055.3 Talpa occidentalis | reverse complement strand
TATAATTATATACCTTTTTCCTTTGTGAGCCTTATACCAGGCTTACTTTTAAAGGGTTATTTTATTTCTATTTGAATAGAATTTTTGAATTATATAAATCACGTGTTCTTGCATTTCTGCTTTTCTGTATCTATGTATTTGAGAGAACTCTCTCGTAGTTGCTCTTACCAAAAATGTGAAGTCAGCTGTATTCTTTCTTAGCAGTTCTCTGTTTTGGATGGCTGCTAGTGTTTATTCATGTTACTCAGTAGGACTTTAGGAGTTACATAGCAGTGTCTGCATCAAGGAGGGAACTAATTCAATGGACAGCATCATGATTAAACTTTTAAAACCGTTTAAAATCTGGTTGACACCATTTGACTAAATTCATATTAAGTCCTCTGCTGTTGTAATAACATAAAGCTCTGCTTTCAAGAGTGAATTCTGCATCATAAAAAGAACCACTGCTAGCCTTTGTGGAAAGAAAAAAAGGGACTACTTCTGGAAAACCACAATAACAACAGTAGAGAAACATTGTGTCTCCTCTGACAGAGAGGGAACAATTAAAAAACAGTATCCTTGCACAGCCTGAGCTAGTGGATGAGTACTAGCTGTATCCTTCCTTCCCCTCAGCCAGGTACTTTTGTACAGTGATCAACCTGAACAACAGCACATGGACTTTGAAAGTCATTTTGTTGCAAATGTTTTCATCAAAACCAGGAAAGTGGTAAATAATGTGATTCAAAACATATGATGTATTCAAAGTATACTCGCTCTCTTTTAAAACAATCTTACTACAGTCCATTTTCAATATATCATCAAATTATACTTTCAAATGTCACTTGTAGACATTTTCCCATAAATAAATGTTGTTCATCATCACCAGAATTATGTTCATTTCTAGACCCAATAATACTCATTGTATTGCCTGGGCAAGTTCTTTACACTTGTGATCTCTCTCCTCTGTGAAAGTGGAATAATATTAAGCACAGAGGGTCATTTTGAAAGTTTGAATGAACAAGATTGGTGAACTATCTGACATAATGTCTGATGTTTCAGGAAGATACATAGCCAGGTTTACCTATGGGCAGGAGCTCGTGGAAGCACCTTTTCTCTCATACTCTGTTGCACATTTTTTTTTTTTGTTATTGTGTTCAACTTAGCAAGATTCTAATAAATATGTGTTTTATTACATATTCTCTGAAGCCAGACTCTCAATGAATGGTCTTTATTATTAACAAAGAAGACTTTTTTTCCTATTATAATTGTCTTTATTTATTTATAACTTAATTTAACATTGTCATTATTTAGGTAACATTGGAGTACAATATTGCACATGTTTTAGGGAAATAGGTTCAATCTCTAAAAAAAGGAATATTTTTATGAGTGAATCCTGCTCTGTTCAAAAGCTATGCTCAATAACAGCAAACTAAAGCTAAGAATTGATCTATGTTCTATGAAGCAAAGATGCCATCTAACATCTTTGATCCATGGGCACTATATTACATTTCTTTAAACTGCTTGCTTGTACATTTCTGGAAAACTTACTGATGTTCTCACCACCATTCCTAGGCCCAGGTAAATTGTTCACTCATCATTTATACTAGAAAACAAAATTAGACATCTTACAGGTGATGCTCAATTAGTAGACATGATTCAAGAAATTGGTAAAAATACAAAAAGAAATAATTGACACTATAAAACTATGGCCGATGGATGTTTTACTGACCCACATTCAATTGGATCAGTAAATTGATGTTCAGTGGGAGTCTCAATTAAAAGAGAAACTGCCATGATTGAATATCAGCTTTGCATTTGCTTTCTTAATTTCTTTTCTCTGAAGAGCAGCTATGCCCAGTGAATTGTTGAAGTCCCATTAATTGCAGGGCCAAATGTGCATTCTCAACAACCTAATCCAAATACAGTCAATTGGCAAAAAAGAAATGACTTTTAACAGACTGGCATTTTGAGCTGGTGTACAAAGGTGGATAGATTACAGCAATTCATTTAAATTTCCTGGTTTCATGTGTATGTTAATGATGACTCAGAAGCACCCTCTGATACTCACAGTGTGTCAATCACATTGGGATTCATTCACTCAGTTCTGTGAGAAGGGCAGCTTTTCAAGGCAGCAGCACTGAACAGGGGAAGCTTGTGAGTGCCTGGGACTCCTCTGCCAGCCACCTGCTCTTCCTGTCTTTGGCTTCCACATGTCACTTTGTTCCAGGGATGCTGGCACCCGCTCAATATCATTTAGGACAAGATTAATACTGTGAACTGACATGACTTTCTGGCATTCTTTGTCATGTCATTTCTTCTGTTTTTCCTAACACTCCACTCACTTCTTATAATATCTAATATCGCCATTCACACAACAAGGGGAAATATCTCATTTTCTGTCTTTATGCAACACATCAGCTGAAAAATCACACAATTACTGAAAGTTTTATCACTTTGGAGATACATAAATTGCCATAAATAAATTGTGACCGGATGGACCCCCAAAGGAAATTTAACAATAAGATGGAGTGAAATTATCCTGAAATTCAGTAGTCTATTTTTTCCAATTCCAAGAAGTCACTCTGCTTCATCGTTCTGTAAAATGCTAAATTCTTAATTTGTCAGGCCAGTCTCTCGACAAAAGAAATATTTCATTCAGTAGACTATTCCAGCTTGTGGAAATTCAAAGTGAGTGGTATGCACCATGCAACTGATTTGTGTGGTTGGACTAGAAATTATTGCCTATAAAAACACTGCCTATGTCAAGTTCTCCAATGGCTTCCTACAAATCCTCATAATTCTCCAATATGTTTCATTGCAGGATACTCTTTTATGAGAAATTTTATGAACATTGGTGACTGATATGTGTCAAATGAATGAACAGGTATATGATGACAGCACTCAAAGAATGGGACTTATTTCTTTTTTTATTTTTTTTTTTGAGAAAAAATAACAAGTGGCATCCTTCTAAAGTCACTGCAGTGATATAACAGTATCCTTTATGCAGATTTAAGGCAAAGCAAAATTTAGGTCTTTTGATTTATTTTATTTATTCTCAGATTTCTCTGAGATTTTCTTTTTCTTTTCAATGTACAAGTCGAAAAAAAGAAATTGCATTCTCAGTCCTATAATCATCTTTTTGGTAAAAGGTCTTGATTACATTATCCTTCCCAAAACACAAGGTTTTTATTGCAATAGTTCTAGCAGAACTGCTATTAAGACAATAGATACTCGATTCTCTTTCTTCCCTACAATTTAAATCCACAAGTCTCACTTACAATGCTTGTTTCCATACATCATTTTAACGAATTTATCATTGCACAAAAGTTTATCCAGGAGCCAAGAACAAGAGAAGGGCCCTTTAAGAAAATGCCTTTCGATTATTAAAGGAAGTCTGAATGTGAAAAAGCTCCAAAATGACCTTGACATTAGCTTAATAAACTTGAAGGTTTGAAAAGTGGTCAGTGACAGTGAACCCCAGTGAGGGAGGATGTATTGCCATGAAATGAAGTTTCAGGTGTAGGCAGGCAAGAAATCATGTATGCATTGTACTCTTTATCAGAGAATATGGATTTTATTCAAAGAACAATGGAAATCCTCTGAATCATTTTAGACAGGCAAGTAATTTGGGAAACCTACAGTTTATAAAGATCATTTAGTTAATATTGTAGAAAATTGATAGAGGGCAAAAGTGGACATTGGAGACCATGTAGGTTATTGGAGTCTTTTGGTACAATGAGAGAACACAGGAAATTGGATAAGGTGCTGAGAATAGATATGGAAAAAAGGTCAGAATTGTAAGGAAGGGAGGGAGGATGAGACAGAGGGAGTAAGGGCAGCAGGGAAGGAGGGAGGAAGAATATCTCCCTGAAACCCACATGAAAAGAATTTGCTAGGCAAAGACGGGATCATTATACCATGACTGCTTCTTCATTCTTACCGTTAAGTAGTTCCCTTCATATTCCTTCCTTCTGATTTTTTTTTTTTTTTTTTTAAATTTATTTATTGTTTATACAAGCACTGGGTACAGTCAGAAGCGTGGGAGGGTAAGAGAATCACCAGAGCCAGAGCAGGGAACAGAACTGGCAGAAGGACCGAAGAACACTGCTGAGAGGAGCAGCGGGCGGCAGGAGAAGTCTGCGTGCCATGTGGGACCCTCGCCTGGAGGCCGGGGATCGAACCAGCGCTGCAGAGGTGCGGGCAGCTCGCAATCCAGCGCTCAACCGCTGCGCCACCGGGGAGGCCCCTCCTTCTTCTGATTTTTAAAAGTGATCTAATTGACTCATTTTATTCTTTTAATCCAGGTCATATATGCTAGATAAAAAGCTGATCTGTGATTGACTTCTCTTCAATCATACTCTTATGATGAGAGCAACAGTCAAGTTTTCACTTCCACAGAAATATGCACATTGGCAGTGTCAGATGGACAACTCCAGATTGGCCATTTTCTGCAATATGCACTATCACATTACTTAATGGTCAAACTACCTTGCTTCAATTTTATATTTCCCACTTGATTATGTTTTATATAATCAATAATTTTATATTTCCTGTTGATATGTTTTCTCGTAGTTAATGAGGACCTGGAAGGAAGATGTGGTCTCAAAGATTATTTCACATTAAAACTCCAAACAGAAAGAATTAGTCATAGATGCATAGAGACACTGCCAATAAGCAAGTTCAAGGTGGTCTGAAAGTAGCACTTTGAGTTATCATTCCCTTGAGGAGAGGCCCGGGTAGGTGGAGGCTTGAGGGTCTCATCTTCCTGTCTGCCAACCCATGTTTAGTATATTTCTTAACATCTGTGAATGTTTTAGTATTCCAAATAAGGAGTAATTAAACCAGCTTTGTTTATGATTGACTCCAAGAATCTCTGATTCTCTATAAATTCAAAAGGCAGTAAGAAATTTTCTCATGCTCTTGCCCCAAGGAGTTATATTATTATTATTATTTTTTTTTTTTGCAATGGATTTTTTTTTTTTAATCTACATCTCTTGTTTATGTTAATGGCTTGAGCTACTTCAGCCTCTGGGCTTATCTTTTAGATTAAGCCAGTGTGGGATTGTTCTAAAGAATAAAAGGGATTCTAGGTCAGATCGCAGAAGCTGCAGTCCACATTTAAGGACAGGCAAAAATGATAACTTTGAATTTGCTGGGATTGCTTTCACATGGGGGATTTATTGCTTCAGCTAGGAGCTGGGTCAAGAGCACAGGCAATGAAGCATATGCGGTGGTGCCAGATTCCTGGGGCCTTCTTGTTTTCTACTTATACAGACCCCTGCTGGGTCCTTTCAATAACCTGAAAGAATGAAGGACAACACAGGTGAACAGAGGCCAGCGATGTAAGCTGCCTGCACAACTTTTCAGGCTGAGGACTTGGGATGAGAGGCCATATCACAGTAAATTCTGCTTGTCACTGGTTTCATAGCCTCTTTACTTCTGTGCTGTATTTCTTGTTATTATACTGAGCAAGAGGTTTCAGTGTATCAGGCAACCCAGTATAGCAGGCAACCTCAAACCCTAAGATTTCATACTGATTAGCACAGTATTTTTCAATATTTCTGTCCTATCATAATGAAGTCCTCACTTATTTCCACCACAAGTTCCTGGAAAGTGTGACTTTTCAATGAAATGACGTATAACAAAACCAATTTTACCATAGGTTAACTGATATAAACAAGAGTTAAGTTCTTAAACCATATTTCTGGTCATAAGAACATCACAAAATTTCTAAATAAAGAACCAAAACACGGGCCTCCCTGGTGGTGCAGGGGTTAAAGACAGCGCTAACAAGCTATCACCAGCCACCACAGCATGAGTTGGATCCCCTGCTGGCCAGGAAGCTAACCCCATGGCCCAGCATTCTCCTGCCTCATCTGCTGCTCCCCTCACCAGTGTATTTCAGTACATCTGCCTGTTCTGCTCCCCACTCTCTCTGGTGAATACTTTCATCCCCACCCCGCACCTCCGGCTTACGCCCAAGTTCTTGTATGCATAAATAAATAAATGTTAAAAAAAACCAAAATGCTTAATTTTAAATAGTAATTTGTATGATTTCATTCATTCATTTTTCCATCCCACTTAATTCAGTTCAAGGTCACAGGTGGTCAGTGCCTATCCTGGTAGCTGAGAGCACAAGGTGGGAATCCCCCTGGTGGGGATGCCCTTCCATCACAGGGTGCACTCACATACCCACCCACATTCACTCTGGGACAGTGGAGACACCAGTGAACCTAATGCATACATCTTTGGGGTATGGGAAGAAGGCAGAGCACCCAGAGAAAATCCACACAGATGTGGAGAGGCCATGCAAACCCCACACAAACAGTGATCCCCGAATTGATTTCTTTTCTCTCATTAATGTTTTAAAAAAATGATGTTCATTATTCAAGGACCTGCCATAGAAAAATAGGAAACACAAAAGACTGAGAAGTTGGTGATTTTCCAGAGCAGCTTAGGGCTCTATAGCTACCCACCAGGGCTGAGGAGATCAATACCTTGGCACACTTAAAACCCATTTGTGGTGCACAGTGTTTTGTGGTGCACCACCAAATTAAAATGAATTAAACAATAGAGTCGCTCATTTCCCTTAGGAAACAAAATGGTGGTCCAGGTTTGTATGGCAGCCAGTCACTCAGGTTAGTTTTAGCTTGTATCTTCAGTATCCCCAGAGTAGTATCCTTGTCCACGTGATGCAAGATGATTCATTGCCAACTTCATGTTTCAGGAAGTTAGATGAACAATGGGGAAAGGAAGACATGTCCCTTCCTTTTAAAGGGATAACCTCAAAATGGCACATATCTCTTCACGCACCATTGCTAAATGTAGTGAAATAGACAGGGATCCTGGAAAATGTAGTCTTTGGGAAAATAGTTTGATTTTTATAAAAAATGATATGAAAGAACAATTAAATAATGGGAAACTAGTATTCTTTCTACTATCTTCACTTCTGATCACCTAATAAGCTGATGTGAATTCTTTGTACAAACACACTATTCTTATCCCCTCTCCAAGAGATATCATTTCAAGTTTCCAGTAAGTTAGTACATTCAACCCAAGCTATTGGATCTTAATAATATGCAAACACATCATCAACATCTATGAGGTCCAGGTATCCTTTCTTGGTGGTGGAGGATTTTGGTAAACTCCAAATAAAAAATATATTCGACCCCTCCTCATGACATGCACACACACACACACACACACACACGGCATTAGAACAAGATGCCACTGAAAATTATATTCACAAAAAGGGAGAATGGGAAATATGTAATAGCCCCAAGTCTATTATAATAACCAAATCCCAATGCATGGGAACTGGAATATATCCCTGCCTTGGCACTGAAGTAAGTTCCTTGTTTGTTCCCTCTCCAACTCCTGCTGATATTCTCTTAGAGGAACTGCCTTGAACATTATTCTCCTTTTTCCTCTGAAAATTTCTATCCATCCACTCTCCTGGATAGCCACATCTAAAGTGTCCAATGAACAGTTTACCTCTCTGGGTGGCCACACAGTTTTTATAGCTTATTCCTGCTGATGCAGTTTTGATAGTACACGCATAACTGAGGTCACATAACCTTTGGCATTCAGAATTGAAGTTTTTTTGTCGATACAACCCTGTAAAAACTTAATATATTTCTAGTATATTTACTCCCATAAAGTTTCATGTCCATTTAACCACCACCAAAGAGCTATATATATATATATATATATATATATATATATATATGATCTTATATATGTGTGTGTGTTTTAAAGCCTAAAGCCTTTACATTTTTTTGTTTGCTGGTCTCTCTGCTCATCCCTCTTTCTTAACCTAATAGAGACTATCTAAAGCAATCCAGATAATAGGTTTATGTGAGAAAGACAATCCCCTTAATATGATTTCTGCAGCTAGGGTCGTCTTTCACCCTAGAAAACCTTAAATTGGAAGTGTTTGAGAAATACTCAGGGGCATACCTTTTGCTAGCCTTACAGCCACTTCATATCAGTGTTTTAATTTAAGGTACAAAAGCAGCTGTAACTTTCAAAGCAACTAGTAACCACACACTCAGAAAACTTGGATAGGTAGATGTAGGCAGAAAGAATATCCTTTACCCTAGCTCTATGTATTTAAATTTCTTTTCATAAGCCAATTAGAAATAGCCTGAGTTCATTTTTCCCTTGTAGAATTTGTTAAAAGCATTACAAAACTCCACTGCATATATTAGCATTGAAAACTTTTTTCCCCAACTATTTACCTAATTATAATACTAGTAGTCAGCATAGATCCCATTTCTAGGATATCATAAGCAACAATTTTACCAATTATTTTATAACAGCATTTCAGCTATTCAGCCAGGAATATTGTGTCTTTACTCAGTGCCTCCTCACAACTGAGATGATGAATATTATTTCAAGATGTGTTCTGTTAAGACAACACTCAGGTGTCAAATATAAGATTTATTTTAGTGGTTAATAACAGATACTCAATAGTATTTCAATAAGTCAGACAGAAATTTGTTTCTCAGTAACAATCTGAATGTGAACTGTCCAGGGCTGCTCTAGCAACTCTCTATACGAGAGCACTCAGAGACCCAGGATCATTTCAGACTGTTGCTCCTCCTTTCCTGGTTTGTTGTCCTTGCCCATATAACATAAGTTGACTCAAGGCTAGACACACCTTTCGGAAAACAGCATAGAGAAAGGAAAAAAAGAGAGATCTAAAGATCATGACTTGAGAAGTGGCTTGCCCTTCTCAATAAACTACTTTCTCTCACAGAACCCATTGGTTAAAATTTAAGTAACAAAACCAGAACTACATATAAGAGATACTGGGAAATGTAATTTTTTGGTTAAGAAGTCATATGCTCACCTTGGAATCACATTACTATGGAAGAAAAGGAAAATCTAATTTGGATGGAAAAAAATGTCAGACTGTTTTACAAGTCCTATGATTTTTTTAAGAACTCCTTACAACAGAACAGTTAGTTTTGTTTTTAAATTCTATTTTATCTATAATTCAGTATATATCTTCCAAATTGCCTTCAGGATTTTAAATTCTATGTCATGTGGAAACAAGTAAGAAATATTTATTTTAAAAATTGATAAGCTCAAGGTAAGGGTATACCTTTCAAAGGAAGTCTTTCTTGTTTAGTCATAAAAATATTTTTCCTGAAATTTAAGAGAACATTCCTGATGCTAAATCAATTAACCAATCAACAATAACCACAGTTAATGAATTTTAATGTGGCTGTCCCTATGTAATTGCTTTAGAGGTTTTCTACATCTCTGCCCCAAGGAACAAAACATGTAATTAATACAAAATTTAAAATAGGAATCAATTGAGCAGTGTGAAAAAAATCTAGACCTGCCTTTTTGTTTTTCCTGTAATGTAGACAAAATAACTGATTGACTGACAAGGATTTTTCACTTTTCAACTGGTTGTTCCAGCATTGAATAGATAGTGCCTATGTCCATTGCATTACTAGCTGATATCCCCTGGCTACTTACACCAATTCCTTCAGCTACAATGTTTTCTCTGAAAGGCTCATTTGTCTGCCACAAATAAAAGAATGTGGTCATTTTCAACTTAAATTTTCTCTCCTCTGCCACAGTTAATTACCATTCTCCTCAAATCTACCAGCTGCTACCACTACAATGAATAAACAAATCAACTTTATAAGATACTTAGGAAAGATTTTTTAGCAACATGTCCTTGGAGTGCAGAAGTGGCAAACTGAGCAAAGACTTTCTCTGGACGAATGCAAATATCTGGTTTAAATTTTAGAAACAGTTAAGAGTATTAAAATAATTAAACATGAGGCCAATAAAACTGTGGTTGTTCCAATGTCTTGGTAGTCACATAAGCAAACCAAAAACTAATCAGAGTCAGTGCACTTGAATCTGAAAAAAATCAATCTGAAGAACAACTAGTCACAGTCAATCATGCTTTCCCCAATAAAGAAATCACATAAACTACAGTCAATCAAATTGCCTTGCTTTGCGTATTGTCTTCTTCATAAAAGCCTTTCTCCTATCCCTTCTTGGTACAGCTCTTCTCCCCACGTTTGGTCTGGGGCTGCCTGACTGAATGTCTGTTTAAATAACCTGTTGCATTTTAGTGAGCCTCAGTTTATCTTTTAACAGTGTATAGGAGTAGGGCCTCCCCGGTGGTGCAGCGGTTGAGCACTGGGTTGCGAAGCTGCCCCGCAGCCTCTGCAGCTCTAGTTAGATTCCCCGCCACCTGGCAAGGGTTCCACTTGGCGCTCAGACCTCTCTTGCTGCCCTCTGCTCCCCTCAGCAGTGTACTTCGTCTATCTGCCTGTTCTGCTCCCTGCTTTGGCTCTGGTAAATTCTCTCACCCTCCCGCGCTTCTGACTCTACCTAGTGCTTGTATAAATAAAATAAATATTAAAAAAAAAAAACAGTGTAAAGGAGTAATATCGTTCTCATGTGTCATATTCATAGGTCAGCTAATGAACAAACTGCCATTTTAAAATCTGAAAAGATTTATTTTTTTATCTGAACACTGCTATACCTGTATGTTATCATAATGAAAATATTACTGAAAAATAAAAACAATTACATATTACTCTTGTGATGTAAAAAGTTTGAATATCTGAAAATATTTTATGTTTTATAATAATCTATAATGCACACATTGAGCAGTCAGTCTATTTAGGGTATACTACAAATATTAGTAAACCAGGATACACTTACATTGAATCTAGTAATATTAAAAGCCTTCCACACTTCATAAATTGCATGGCAACTAAAGTAAGTTCTTGTTCTAATTGAAATAATAGGGACATTATAATGAAATATATGATTTTGAGTATATTTAATTTGTGTAAAATATCTTAAAATGATCATTTTCTCAGTGTGTCAAATTATTAAAAAGAACTTTGTTTTCTGTCGAGAGACAGAGAAAAGCTGTTTTTTTTTTTTTTGGTTGTGCTTTACTGAAACTTCTCAAAGAGAAACTCAAAAAAATCAATAAACACTTCTTAAAAAATAAGTTGGCACCCTTGACACACTTGCCCTCCTCTAGTTTTCAGAATAAATCTGAGCTGTAAGTAGGTATTATTATTTATATATATATATATATATATATATATATATATATATATATACTGACAGGGAAACAAACTGAAAGCTTAAGTAAGTCGCACAAAGTGTAGAATTCTAAAATGAGAGTGTCAGGGTTGAAATCTAGGTCCTTTTATCTCCACAGTCCATGCAGACTGTGAATCTCTGGCACATAAACTACCTCAGCCTTTTCCCACGTGCATGACAGACATCGTTAATCAATTTCAATACTCTTTTTCTCCCGGGTTCAGCTTTGTCCCAGAATCCTTTTCTACTCAGCACTTCGAGAAGCCATTACCAATCAATTGGTGTTGCCTACAACTTAAAATCTGTTTTCCTTCCCTGATCCTTACATTTTCCACTAGAATAGTCTACCTCTTGAGAAATGATTAAAGAGTAGCTCCTTTCCAGATGCTCTGAGATTTAAAATATAAAAACCCAGATCATAAAGTGGTTGATTAATGTTTTCAAAGTCTTCTGATAAGTGAATTATAAATAGATTTTGTTCAGCACATCAACTACTGTCTGGAAGCATATTTTCCTCTTTGGAAGGCTGCTTTGGGACCGTTCATTAACATAACAGGATAAATTAGAATTTTTGTAAACTAAAAAAGTACTTCAGTGCATTTAAGAGCTCTAAAATAATACAGGCTCCCTAAGTGAGCTGGGTATGTGTGAGTATATTCAACAAAGGAGTTGAGAAAAGATGTGGAAGCAGGATTGCTAATTTGCTTTTAAGCTTTGCTCAGGATGTGATTAGCCAACAAACAGTGCAAGCACCACCCGACCCCCCCCCTCCCACACACACACACAGAGCCCTCTCTGCTTAAGTGGGTTGGTGGGCAAGTGAATTCCTCATCACATAATGGCTTCAGTGACTGGTAGGGCTTTCTGATCTTTAATGGTGCCAGGAAATGTGGAACTGATTGAATGGCAAATACCAGGTACAAGCCATACCTAGTAGGACATTCTCTATGATGGGAAATAGGATTTAATAAAGTATTTGAATGGTTTGTTACTTTCACTGAAACATTTTTCCCTATGGGGCACAACTGATTTTCAGTTAAAGCTGACATATGAATTGTTTTCACATTTTAATGTATTTTTCTGGCTTTTCAGATTCTTCCTATTTTATTTATTTTTTATTTTTTAAAGATTTATTTATTTATTTATACAAGCACTGGGTACAGTCAGAAGCGCGGGAGGGTGAGAGAATTCACCAGGGCCAGAGCAGGGAACAGAACAGGCAGACCGACAAAACACATTGCTGAGGGGAGCAGCAAGTGCGACAGGAGATGTCTGTCGCGCCATGTGGGACCCTCGCTGGCTGCCTGGGATCGAACTGGCGTTGCAGCGGGCAGCTTCACAGACCAGCACTCAACCTCTGCACCACCAGGGGAGGCCCAGATTCTTCCTATTTTAGTCACATTGTTAGTCAAAGTCAAAAGAGGGAGGCTGAAAGATGATCTCAAATATGTGTCTGGTCTGTATATTTTAGTAAAATATGGGCACTCTTTTAGAGGTTATCTATAAAAAGAAATTTCCTTAGAAAGTGTTATTTAAGGATCCTAACATTTCTGGTTAGAATGAAATAGAAATAATCATCCTTTTGAAAATGATTGTTATCCAGTTGGGATGACTAAAGGAAGGTTTTAAAAAAAAATCTGGGGTAACTAAAAAAATTAATTTCTGAGTAAAATGCATTTAACTTTTGTTTCTTTGCATCCTTGCAATTGATATCTCCTTATAACCTGGGAAATTCTGTGTGTCCTCAGTTGTTTGAATGAAAAGTCAGGTGTGTGTAAGTTAAAGAAACATTGCTTAAACAAAATGTAAAACAAAGCATTTAACTGCTGGCTTTGCCTTCATACAGTAAAAATTCTGGGCAGCTAAACAAAGCTTTCTGTCAATTCTGTGGGTTTCATAGTGGAGACTCTTGCTGTGAATGAATATTGAACTGCTGCTGTTTGTTGGGTGATTTTCTAGTTCTAGTATTTGAGAAAATTTAAATTGAAGCTTATGGGATTTTTCTCTCTTTTTAAAAATTCCTAATGCAATGATATGTCAAAATGCAAAAGCAACAGGGTGAAATGAGACAAACACAAAAGCAGCACAAGGATAACCCAACACAAAACATTTAGACTTTCTGGCAGTTGTCTTTGTGACTAGCAGAAAAATATAGCTGAACATCTGTGGGATGTGCATAGAGCTTACCATTGATTTAATACAAATTTAAATGATTTTGAAATGATTTTCATGCAAAACAGGAATAAATAGACTCCTTAACTATCCACGACATTGTGATGCTTGCATTTCAAACCTTCAGGAAACAGGCTGGTGAAAAATGTCAGTGTTTCATCCGGGAGAGACTGGTTCCTTAAATGTTATTCAAGATATTTTGAGGACAAGAAAACCATGATATGCCTAAATATAAATATTTGCACTTGTTTGCTATCTTAAATCTTTTTCCTATATAAGTTTTCTCTCTTTTCACAGGCTAGTCTCTCAGGTACCAGAGAAATGAATGTGCTCTATAAAGAGAAATCACAGGCAAATCATAGAAGTTCTTAATAAACTGAGGCCAGGCCTAGGAGTTGTTCTGCACCTTTTCACATTCAAATACTCAACCAGTTAGTACTCTACAATCTAGGCTAGGCATACATTTCAAACTGGTAAATATTTCTGACTTCTTTTGTAAAACAATTAAATTTTGCCAGTATCTCCTTTAATTAATTTTGCCAGTAATTTAATTTTCCCTTTCCTTTCATTTTGCCAGTAATATAATTTTGCACATTTGACTAGAAAATGATCAATTTTGTAGTGTTTAGACATTTACATGAACTGGAAATTCTAGATGGGGCTTGATATAAGGAAGACATACGATCCAATTTATGCCTGCACCCACGAGTTCATGTCCACACACTGCCAATACTTGCTAAAAAAGTCAATCAAGAATTGGTAACAGATATTTAGATAATCACAGAAATCTCATCTATCCCATTTGGATGTTTGCCAGCAATTAAAAAAAAAAACCCACAAGACAACTATGTACTTCATAATCCCAGAGCTCTATGATTACAGAATTTAAGACTGACTCTGGATGGCATTTCCTAATCTCTCAGAGGGGCCACAGGTCTTAGTTAATTAAGCTCCTGTTCCACGTCAAGTACTGATCTCAGTCATTTTCCTCTCATTTCATAGGAGACACACATTACTGTCCTTTAATTTCTCAGTTAAGAAAAAGAAAATAACTAATACTAGACACATCTGACTTGAACCCCTTGATTGTCTCATTCCAAAGCATATTCTTGACTATAGCACTTATTTTGGACAGGAGAGAATGCCACTCCAATTTATCTGATGAACTCATACTTCTAAATATACTAATTTAATCAGTGGAGTTTACTCTCACTTTATGTTCAGAAATGACAGTTACTCAGACCTGCTGTTAATATTTCCATTTAAACATATGGCATTCTTTGATTTAAAATAATCTAGAAAATGTACATATGAATAAGCATAGTTGAACACTAAATATGTAATTTCTCCCTAGGAAGACATGGCAAGAAACAACCTAACCAAAATTGTTGACTGAAAACTTAATCCCAAGACATTCACCACAAAGGAAGTATTCACAAGAAGAAAAGAGATTTAAGAAGGTTTAAACTGTAAGTTTTTCTTCTTTTTTGCAATACCAGAAGTGGCTCAGGGGAGGAGGGAAACAGAAAACAAAAGCAAACTAGCAACAAAGGCTTGGTCAGGTAAATAAATTCCCGTTACCTTTTAAAAATTATATTATTTTTATTGAGGGAACTCTGGTTTACAGCACTATATATGATTTAGGGCTCGAAGCTCATACTCTTGCAGATGCATGTTACCACACACCACATCCACCAATAATTCATTAACTTAACATTTTTCAGGTATTGAAATCTGAAAGATGTGAAGACTATAGAAATATGAGGTCCTATTTGAATTAAATGTGAATTTGAGCAAGAAAGCTCTGAAAGATTGTGTTGAAACAATAAAACAGTATTATAGTGGTATGGGTTGGTGGGGTAAGTTTATGAAAATCATTTTCTTTTAAAAAGCATTGTCAAAAACATTAAAGTGTTATTTGAAAAAAGATACTGACATTTAATCTTTCATATTGTACATATCTATGTAAAATGAAATATCATTTTGCATGTGCTTACAATATGTATTTATTCTGTGTAGTGTCGAATAAGATACTTAACATAAAACATGGGAAAATTGAAATCAATACTCCTTTATATTTTACTGTGTCTCCATCTTGGAAGAGCCTATTATTTGAGAAAAAATCCTTAGAGAGATAATGTGTGTCCATAACCTACTTAAAGTTGACCACTGAGCCTTAGACTCAATGCTTCATAGTCTGACTAATGATTAAACCCCGAGAAGTCCCAGTGATGGCCTCCTTCCCTAATTCCCTGTGTTTTCTTTCATCCCTTCCTCTTTCCTTAACATACTTAAGAAGTTATCTTTCTGCATCACAAGAGTTACATATTTTGCATCTTCAATGATTCCACTTAAAAATCAGCTCCATAAAAAAAAAAAAATCAGATTAGCTAGAGTTTGCTGATAGTGACCCATAAAAATCTCTGATTACCACACTATCTCATCATTTAGATGCTGTGAATTCCAGAACTGAAGAAAATTTCAATGGATAGTTTCTTATTTTAGAACACACTAATTTGTAGTCATCACTACTGTTTATAATTGACCATCTCAGTTTATTCCATCACAATACTTATAAAACCGTGTTCATATATTGAGTCCTATTTAGGCAAATGTGCATTTCTTAGATGAACACTTTTAGCTAGATTTGCAAATATTCTTAATTAAAATACATTGGACAAAAGAGTGTGAACAAAATGATGAATGCCCAATGGAGTGCTGATATTGAGAAAATTTGACTAAGAAGTTTCAGTAAATATCAATCTGAACTTTTTCCTTTAAAGTTAAATATTTCCTGAAAATAGACAATCTGTATTCATATTGTTTAACCTCATCAATTATACTATAGTACCATTCGTTTCTCAGATATGAAACAAATGTGTCCATAGGATAATCACCATTTCACCACAAAGATATTCTAGCATGCTTTTGTGATATGCTTCCATAAATATAAAAGGCTTGGATAAAAAAAATTCATGTGTGAAATGGTTGATGGAACATCAGTTACAAAGATATATAGAGAGTGGGCCTCCTCGGTGGCGCAGCGGTTGAGCGCTGGGTTGCGAAGCTGCCCGCAGCCTCTGCGGCGCCGATTCGATCCCTGGCTGCTCCCCGGCCACCGAAGGAGGGTCCCACATGGCGCGCAGACCTCTCCTGCCGCCCGCTGCTCCCCTCAGCAGTGTACTTCAGTCCTTCTGCCTGCTCTGCTCCCCGCTCTGGCTCTGGTGAATTCTCTCACCCTCCTGCGCTTCTGACTGTACCCAGTGCATGTATAAACCAAACAAACAAACAAACAAATAAATAAATAAATAAGACATGCCTCTAGAAAATTAAAAAAAAAAAAAACCAAAGATATATAGAGAGATAGCATCTATGCAATGAAAATCTTAAAAATAACCAGTGTGTATATAATATATATGTACACACACACACACATATAGTTGATCTTCAGTATTCAAATATTCTGTATTTGTGACTTACATATGCACTAAAATTTACTTGTAACCCAACTTTAAAATCAATACTTTTGGTGTTTTTTAGTCTTTAGTGAACAGGTACAAAGTAGTGAAATTTCAGTTGTCCAAAGCATACATTTCCAGCTCAAGTCAAACAAGGTGATACTCTGCTTCTTATTTCAAATCTTATACTATAAATAAGTATATTTTCAGCCACTTTTTCACATTTTGTGGTTTTTATTGATTTTTCTATTTAAAATGGCCCCCAGGTGTAGTGTTAAAAGTACTTTCCAGTGTTTCTAAGTGCAAGAAAGATTTGATGTAACTTACAGACAAAATAGGTGTGTTTGATAAGCTTTGCTCAGTCCTGAATTGTAGTGCCATTGGCTGGGAGTTCAATGTTAATAAATCAGCAATAGGTATTCAATTATATGTCTTTAAACAAAATGCTCTCAAAGCAAGGTTACATATTGATAGGTTGATGATGATGTGACCAGAGGTCAAAGGAACCTGAGATGCAATGATTAAATATACATTGATTCAATTATTTGAGTCTGTAGAACACAATCAACACAAATAACCAGAACCAACTATATATACATATCCATGTATGCATATAAATGTATATTCACAGATGTGTATATGTATATATGAACATAAAACATATTTAAGTTTATATCTTGTATTTTCTATTCATTCCTCGAACCTGCTTTTTTCATACTCAGATATCTCTGTGCACTATATTTCTTGCATTGCTATAAATTCCATGCCGTTGAATTATTATCATCATTTCTTGTATACTTTGATCTCTAAAATTGTTGGCATGAAGTTTAATCTAACATTAAATTCATAAAATATTTAAGTAGTACATATAATTTGAGATTGTTGGCAATCAAACATTTAAAAATAGGACAAGAAGATCATCGTTGAATAGCTATAAGTTGCTGATGTGGTGTTTGTACACACACACAAAAAGGGTCAGTAAAGATTCATTGGACATTGGAGCATTATTGCTCTAGAAGTACACTGATAATTTTCCTAGGTGTCATATATCACCTCAACTTTCTGCAATTTTTCCTTATGTACTAGAATGTCAGATCCAGCCGGTACAAAAATGAAGAAAGGTAATTCAATATTTAATTAAAGAAATATCCTGCTCTTGTTATGCATTTACTGAGATCTTGAAGATAATTTATGAACTTGGTCATCCTGGTGTTTTTTTTGTTGTTGTTTTGTTTTACGCAGATAACCATTCCTGACACTATCCTGGTGTCAATCAGTGAGTGTGAAGTTGTAAATAAACACCATGTGCAGCTTTTTAACCCCATAACATGGGAAGTATTTTAAGTCTGTAGTTATAGCATGAGGATAAATAATTAGATACACCTGTCCTCTTCCTTTTAAGTGCATGTTATCCTGGATTCTCCTTGAGGCATTAATTATTCAGTTTATGTTCACAAAAATGCAAAGGGTTTGTCTGGACAGCCAAAATTTAGGATCAATGATATCAATGCAATCCCAAAGGAAGCCAACTGGATAAAATGCATTATAAATTGGACCCTTTTATTCCAAAAGTATTCCATAGGGACACATGGAAATTCTTTTTCTTTTAAAGAGAGGAGGTTAGAAAATCTTGAAGGTTCAGAATATAGTGATCTGTCTTCCTGAAGATAAATCCTAATGCACTTATTGGTTTTATTTTCTTTATTTTTATTAAGGTGACATTTGTTGAGAACACTGAACATAACTCAGAGGTATAAATTAACACTTCTTCAGATATATGTTACCACAACACACCCACCACCAAAGCACCCCAAATCTTAGGCTAGGAATATAGTGATAATACTTTGGAAACTCATCAGAGTCTGAAGCATAGCTCACACTGCAGATGAAAATAGTATAGCAAGACATCACAAGAGTCTAGGTAGAATCATTAAATCAACCCCTTTTAATCTTTCCATTAACAATCTAGAAATAGATACCATTCTCTGGGTGCTCATCAACATGAGCCTTCTTCTGTGCCATTCTGGTTTTCATTTATATATCTTATTCTAGTGGCCAGACCATCCAATAGGGGATAGAAAATCTGATTTTTCCAAGTAGAACATTTATTTATTGTGACTTAGAACAGGAAGAGATCATCCTCATTAGTCTTTGATGGCAGGGATGTAGATGAAGTGCTTTTACCTGCTGGATTCTGCTAAAAGGATCTCTTCTTCATCCTAGGTTAATTGACATGATGGTGGTTGGGAGGTAAGGTGGCAAGGATCTTATTGCCCCATGTAGGTAAGGAAAAAATGTCAGGCTTTTCTGCCCTCCCGCCATCAGGATAGATGAAGGATCCTTGTGGTCCTGAATGCATGCCTGATGGTGGGCACCTGGAGTAGGGTGTGGGCATAGGTAGATGGGATTCACCTGGGCTGAGACTGGGCTTTTAAGGGCGGCATCACAGGGACACCAGTAGAAGCCGAAGAAGAAGCCGAGAACAGAAGCCAAAGAGAAGCCGAGAGAGAAGCAAGGAAGCAGAAGCAGAGAACACCAGAGAGCCCAGAGAGAGTGAGTATTTGCCAGGGGCTGGGAGGACTGCCAGCCTCCCGGCCCCCCAGCACCCCTGTCTGCCTTGTACCTGGTCATCCCAATAAAAGCCTGCAAAACCACTGAGGACTCTGACTCCTCCTTTACCCGGTCTTCATGGGATCAGAAAACCTGCCCTGTGTCAGTCATGCCCTTACACCCCACTTTAGTTTCCATCATATTTTAAGAAAGATGAACTTGATGACACTCAAATTCACTTTCCTGATTCTTTGAAGATACTTTTCCAGTTATACTTGGATATGCCTCTGTAAACTGTATGCTGTATTTAAAACCACTGTGTGCTGGTTTCCCCTCACAGAGAGGCATACATGAAACTCAAAGCAGCTTTATTTATTCTTTTCCATCTTTGTAAATCAATCTTCAAAGGAAATATTTACTTTTCTTCCATTTACTAAAAGATAATAAGACCAATAAATAGCAACCTCTAAAGGAAAAGCACAAGTGATATAAAATCTAAAAAATTGTGAAATAGAATAGACTTGAAGAAAATATTCCATTTCCTGATGGTGTTATCCAGAAGTGAAATGAAAGCAAGTTATGTAAGATACTCCATGATCAAGACCAATTTAGATTAGCAAATAATTGTTTCCTCTTACATAGATTTTCTAAATAATTGTTATTTAGTTGTTGTTACTGTATGGGCTCTCCTTTTTTTTTCTATATGGAAACATTCAATAATAAAATATTAATTTAAATGCACATATTTGTACATAGTATATAATTACAGTAGGGGTGTTGCTAAGGTCTACTCTGCCCATGAATATCTCATAGATGAACCAAATATGAAATAATTGCCAATGAGCAAATATTTTTTGAGTGTATATAAATGAGAACTCAGTACAGTGGAAAAAATCCCAAAACATAAACGGTATTTTCAAATTTTCTCCTTCCAGAAGTAAAACAGTCTTTCTCAAATAACATGCTATGAGTTAGGCCAACTTCTCTATGTAAAGCATGTGTTTAAGGCTCTGGCCACATATAGTCACAGCTTTTACTTAGTCTTCTCTTTTTTTTTTTAAATTTATTTATTTATACAAGGACTGGGTACAGTCAGAAGAGCGGGAGGGTGAGAGAATTCACCAGAGCCAGAGCAGGGAGCAGAACAGGCAGAAGGACCCAAGTACACTGCTGAGGGGAGCAGTGGGCGGCAGGAGAGGTCTGCGCGCCATGTGGGACCCTCGCCAACGGCCTGAGATGGAACAGGTGCTGCAGACGCTGCGGGCAGCTTCGCAGCCCAGCGCTCAACCTGCTGCACCACCGGGGGAGGCCCAACATAGTCTTCTGTTTGATGGTTTGTACTCCCAGATAAACTTGTATACCTAAAAGGAATGATGTAAAAAAGTTCCTCAAAATCAAGATAGCTTCGCTAAAGCCAGTCTAATTGAGGTATTTAGATTTATGTATTTTATGTCCTTCAAACTCAATTCACTCCCCAATTCTTTTCACTAAAAAAGTGAAAATGTTAACCTACTAAGTGTACATGCTCTGAGTTCAACGTTGTAATTTAAAAAAAAAAAAGTCCATTGTGGACAGAACAAAGCTTTTAGTTCTGTATGCAGTTATTGACATGATTCTTCATTTTATTAATAGAACTTAAACAAGGAATCTGACTTCTAAAAAATCGCATTTTTTACATTATACATTATATTTACATTATTACATAATGTTCATTACTGTGTATTATTTTTACATTGTACATTATAAATGCAGTACCCTGATACAGACATTTTCTTCATTTTAGGACAAAAATTTTAAGATTAGATTATTGTGTTTAAGTGAGAAATTACACAATTTCTATTGAAATACTATTTTCATTGCTATAAATACTGAACTCTATGATCTGACAGTGTGATACATACTTAAATGGACCAACTATTATGAGGAGTTAACAAACATCCTCATATAGTCACAATTTTTCAGAATAGAAGGTCATGTGATCCATTTTCAATATTCTCATTTTATAAATGGTAGAAGGCAGTAGAGTGTAATTGCAAGAATCTCAGATTTTAAGTTCACACAAACATTGAATCAGCTATACCACTTCTTGGATGGTATCCCTGGATAAATTATTAAAATGATTAACAGTTCATAGTTAACATGTATTGAATATTTACCATGTATCAAGAAGACTGTGATAAGTGTCTTATATGCATAGTTTTAACTCTCACAATTGGATGAGGTAAGTTATTTTCCTCAATTTATACAAGAGGAAATGAGGTTTGGCAAGTTTAAATAAATTACTCAAGTTGGTAGCAGCTCATATTGGTTTGACACTAAAACTAAGCCAAAAAAAAAAAAAGTTATGCTATAATATGCTACCTATCCTGTACTATTTTTTGAATGCTCTCAGACTCAATTTTCCCAACTGTAATATTGTATAAAAATAGCTTGTTTGTGAAAAAAAATGAATAAAAATGAAAAATCTGAAACTTTCAATGATTAAAATCCCTATTTTTCAATATCCAACCCACTGATTTGTTTTATTGCTATTGAATTATTTAGCTTTCATGTTTATTTCAAGCTAATTAGTACATAATGATAATGGTTCTATCTGTTGACAGTGTATTTTCACAACTCTTGTATCTTATCCCATTTCTTAGGGCATACAAATGTAGTTTAAAATGACAGTAATATTTAAGGAAATGAGATAATTTGAAATATTTAGTCTACTTCTGCAAATTGAATAAATTGGACTTCAAGGGAATTAGTGTTTCTTAAACAAAATGTGACCAGAAACTTACTGAATCTGATTTTCCACCTTATTTCGTGCCCTCAAATGATGATTTGGAATTTTTTTAGTAGGAATGCTCAAGCTGATGAAAGCTGGAAAATTAGAGCATAATAAAATCTTGTTATAGTAAATTATTGAAGACTCCATAATCATACAACTCGGTGATATCCCATGAAAAGCTGTACTCAGACTTGCCCCTTCTTTAGTTTCTGTAGATAATAATGCAGGAACTGAAGATTCAAAGTAGCTGGATGAGCTTGTCTCACTCCAGGGACATAAGGAATGAATGCTTCTTTTGGCATGATTTGGAGTGGTGTTGTTCAAGGCATTTAGCATCTCACAATGAAATAATATATGGGAAAGTTGTAAAGTGCTGTTCAGCTGAGAGTCATTACTGCTAATGCTAATCCAATTCTGTTTCTTCTGCTTTAAAATGAAGAGTAGGATTGGGAAGTACTTTGTAAACATACAGTGACTTATGAATGTATAATTATAAAGTAATGAATACTGCATTTTTCATTTTCATTTCATAAATGCATTCAGCAAACATTTACTGAGTGCCTAAATGCTTTATGGCATGAATATATTTCATTTGCATGTCAAATCAGAGAGAATAGGAATAACTGAATATTTATCCACTATTTCTCCTAATCTGGAATTGTCCTAATCTTCATCATGACCTCATGCTTCACGTCTCCCATAAAATTCTCCGAAAGCAAGGAATTATTGCCGCACAGCTAGCCCCACGCTGTGTCCTGCTTTCCACTGTCAATTGTCTCACGCAGACCTATTTTTGATTCATATTTAGAAATGGGTGACTAGATAGAGTTGTGAAAAGTATTTTTAAAATTACTCTCTATGAGATTAAAATGTAGCAACCATCCAAGTAAAACAGATTTTTAAATAAATGTTCTGAGCTAGTTAGGACATTCCCTGATAAGGATCTAAGGATGAAAAGAAAGAGAAAGGGAAATCTCCTGGTCCTCCTTGAATTTCATTTTGTGGCTTTCATACATCAAAACACAAATTCCGCCAGTTTTTGAAATCTTCCTAAGTAGGCTATCAAAGTTTCCAAAACTTTTTTTTAAGTTTAGCATAATCACAGACACTTACAGGCCTTCCTTTTAGAACTTTCTTTTCATTGCCAGTATTGGAAAGAATTACAGTTTTGCTTAACTGCCTTGCCTAGTTATTATTAGCACAGCTCTTTGCAGCCCTGTGTTTACCTTCTCAGAGAGTGCAGCAACAGGGTTGAAATGTTCACTTGATTTGAATCGAAAGATTGCAAAGCAATTAGGATGTAGTGTATTTAGTTGGAGTCTAAAGCATCTGTCTCAGCATTCATTCTATACAATGTTATTCGTAATTGAAATTAGACCCATTTAGCTGTAATGTTTTTTTTAAAGGTCCATTACTGAAATTGTAACACGAACGTCAGTTTGTGAATAAGGCTTTGAAATACAGGATAGGAGAATCTGCTTCCTAATTGGCAAAGTTTGGGGACAGGAAGAACACTGACACAATCACCTCCAAAAACTAAAAGTGCAATTGATTTGTACTTTTGCAATCTGCAATCCAAGAAAGTCATGTTTGCTGACAATGGAATCATTAGAACCACTCTCCTACTGCCAACAGGCACGGGAAAAAATGAAAATTTTCTGGCAGTTCCCAGTGTTGATGGAGGAATCAGAGTGGCCTTCACTGGGCCGGTGGTAAAAGGAGAGCTTTGTTTTGTGTTCCAATAGGCTTGAAAACGGTCATTTTGTAACTCAATAAAGGTGTGTGTTCTAGAAGTCAGAGAAGCTGTTTGTTAATACACTAGGCTCCAACAGAGGAAGTTGGGTTAAATATGTCACTAGAAAATTTATGATGCATGTAGGAGGTTTCCTGACTTTCGGTCCCTGAGGGATTATGTATTAATAGAGAAAAATCAGAGGGAAAAGTTTTCAGTGAGAATCACAAAAATAGGATGATTCCAAAGATTTGGGATTCATTTTGGGTGTATTTTCTCAAATGAAATTTACTGTTCTCTTGGAGAGTGCATCAATAATTCAGTTAGCAATGTACCACAAGTAAATCTTGAAGAAAAATGTGTGTATGTTTGTAGCCATTCTGGTTATTCACATGTTTTGTTAATCAAACTTTATGATTACTCTCCATATTGGAGGAAGCTATGCATCTTCACTACTCCAGTCTGTATTTCCTCTGTTTGTACCAATGATTACCCTTGATTTCCAGCACCTGTCATTACAATATTTTGGATCTGCTCCTCTTTAATTGCAAGAATTGTTGATAGTTCAAGAAACCTAGAGAAAAATCCCTAACATCATAACACAGATGATGTCTTAGGCTGTGAGACATAAGTAAGGCCTTCCCCTCTGGTTAATCATCCCCGCATCTTCATTATTACAAAAAAAAAGCATTGAAGATTGTTTTGAATATTTTTTCAAAATGGTTAGAAAATGATTTGTAAAGGATTGAATTTATCAGTAGAATGCAAGTGAAATTATTGCCAGGTCTAAAGATATTCATACAATCAATTTCAACTGACTACTCTAATTTATAATAGGAATTTAAATGATTCATGTATAAATTCCAGCATTGTAAAAACTGGTACTTTCAAGCATTTACCAATCTGTGGATAAAATAAAGTTACATTAGTAGTAATCTCAAATGAATTTTTACCTTGGCTTATAACGAATACTTGCCACGTGTTGTCAATGTACAGCTGGGTATCCTTGAGGTACTGAATGGAGATCAGGCACCCAGGCCATATTTTTAACCAAAGGGCCATCAAGATGCCAAGGTGCTCCATTTTCTACTGAAAACTAAAGATCACCCCTTTATATGATACTATATTTGAGGGGTCTAAAGGCACTACTGTTTCTGAATTTCAGTGAAACACTTTTTTATAAAGATATCTTATTATCTATCTGAATAAATCAAATTAAATTCATTCTGTTTTGCACTTATCACCTTAATTCCCAAAGTGGGGAATCACTGAAATCACCACTGACTTCAGGTTTTCTCTCATATCACATCTTATATTCCAGTGAATTCTGTTCTCTCTATCCTCAGTCTATATCCAGAATTTGGCCACTTTTCGATGTTTCCAATCCCAATACTCTGTTCCAAGCCCTCTTGATCATGATATGGATTATTGCAGCAACCTCCTTTAAGCGGTTTTCTTGCTTCAGCTCTCCTCTCTGCCTCTGGAGTCTGGAGGAAGGACTAATTTTCTTAATATTCAAGTCAGACCTTGTTATCCATTTGTCTAAAAGTCTTCAGTGAATTTTCATCTCACTCAGGTGAAGATCTGAGTCAAGACTTTACACCCCGTGTCATGTCCACTTTCCGCCTCACAGTCACCGTCTCCTGCTGGCTTCTTCAGTGTCTCCATAGCACCACCCTGTTCTCTCACCAGTTCCTGTTGGGTCAAGGTGTCTGCTCACCAGAACTTGGCATTGAGCATCTCTCTGACCACACTCTATATTAATTAGCAAGCCTTTCCTCAACAGTCTCTATCCCATTAATCTGCTTTTTTTTTTGTTTGTGGTTTATTATTATGTTGTGCATGTATCAATTTCCAGATACTATTCTAGGTGTTGGGAACACAGCAGTCAACAAAAATAATCAAAAACTCTTTTCTCATAGAATCTACATACTGATGGAACTTGCATTTTTCCGTAATCATACTGTGACATAATATATATTTACTTGCTAGGGTTTTAGCTGCTTCTTAAAAACAATTTCCCTCATAAGAATAAAGCTCCTTGACAGCAGGAAGTTTATTTTGTTCAGTACTAAGTCCTCAGAGCTTAGAATATTTCTTGTCACATGGTTAGTGCTAAAAAAATTTTGACTGCATGACAAATGAATAAGTGGATAAATGTAAACCAAAAATAATTTTCTGCCATCAATTTTTCTACAGATTAGGATTTAAGAGCAATCCCTTCATCCAACATACTTTGCAAATAGCAGATAAGCTTGGATTCTTAATTATCAGTTTTGGGAATTTGAATTTAGAAGGTGTTTTGCGTAGGAGATAGATATCTCAGATATAAATTGTAACAATAATGATATATTACATTCATGAAATTAGTTGGTATATATTAAATAACAAGCAACCTCAGTTATAAAGAGAATTGTATATTGGTACTCATGCAAGGGTGTTGGAGGAATCAGTTGACAAGAGCTTTCTAGAAAGCAAATTTGGATCTAGATACTAATTATCTAAATACTTAATTTCCTGATACTGTTCTAGAATATTTCTGGATAATTTCCTTATGTACCTAATACATATCAGTGTTTGTGGTCACAATGGTAGACTAAAAGAGATAACCATTACAACACACACACACATTTTGTACAAATTAACATTTTGATAGACTATATTATTGGACAATTACTACAGCAGAGAAAAGCAAAAGGATGGGTTCATACTTTAGCTGAGAGCTTCTCAACCATGGTGCTGTGTCTAGTCACCCACCTCCATAGCTCAGGATATCTATATTAGGGACAGATATTTTGGCAACGTTCAGCTTGCTATATGAAGAGATGAGAAAATAGATGAGGTTTGAAATTAAACATGCCAGAAGAAATAATGAAATACTTTAGGGTTTAAAATTACTGCCTGATAAATTTATTTCAAGCCTATGAACTAGCTGAAGGCGTGCCTGGCTTTGAAGACTACCTGTAGCCTGGCTTTTTCCTCGCCAATGGTTGTGCCCACCTGAGCTAACAAAAATCACTAGTTCTACCCTTTCCAATGTCAGTGATCTAACAAGAAACCACTTTTGTTGGGCCTCCCCTGGTGGCACAGTGGTTGAGCACTGGGCTGCGATGCTGCCCACAGCCTCTGCAGTGCCGGTTCAATCCCCAGCCACTGCTAGGGTTCCATGGCTTGCAGACCTCTCCTGCCACCCGCTGCTCTCAGCAGTGTATTTCGTCAGTCTGCCTTTTCTGCTCCCAGCTCTGGCTCTGGTGAATTCTCTCACCCTCCCGCGCTTCTGACTGTACCCAGTGCTTGTATAAATAAATGAATAAATCTTTAAAAAAAAAAAGAAAAGAAACCACTTTTGTTGCTTAATTACAATGTATGTGACTGTATGATGTTTGTCAGAGGTTGTTCAACCTGTTATTGTGATAAAAAGTAAGCAATCTTTATACCTCTACATGCATATAACATTGAAGTCATTGTCTAGTTCTCAAATTTAGTGGATTAAAGGTGTTGTTTATCACGAGTAGCTATTATATGATGACCCTGTGGTGAGCTGGTTAATTCCTCCATTGGAATTCAATGACCTGTGCAAAAATTCTGTTTATGCCTCTGAAAGTCAAAAATGCTGATCAGTAGTGGCTGTTTTGTTTCTTTTGTTTGATTTTGGGAAAGAGTCATATTGAAGGAGACAAGGAAAAAGGCACAGATATTAAATTTTCATTTTGTGGTGATTTTTCTTTCACTGCTATTTTATTTTGTATAATGTATAGTAGTGCTGACAGAACCAATTTTTTATTATTTTCATTTACACATTTGGCAAAGCTCATGAAAACATCAGACTATATGCTTCAGATTTCATTCAAATATGTCTCTCAGTGGTTTTTTTATTTCTTTTTTACTCTCTCAAATTTGTTGACAAAGCTCATTCCATCAGAACTAAAAGTATGGCATTTAGCACCTGGGTCTTTTCTTATCTGTTCTTAGCATTATGAGAGAAAACTTTAAACTAATAATATGAAATAACATTTAATTATAAGAAGCCAGCTGTCAAACTAAACTTTTTTGACATTCTACTGATGAAAAGTGAATTTCTATCCAAAGCCTGAGCAGCTGGAACTAGTGTTGTTTTCTTTCTAATAAAGATAAAATCTTATTATAAACAACTCTGGAGGACACTTGAGTTGTCCTGTTTCAGTGGAATTTTACTAAAAGTAATATGAGTCTATAAATCACATTCTTATATGCACTAATAGAATATGAAAGCAACACATGGGACATACTTCAAACCCATTAAGAAAGTCCAACACACACCCATTCCACTCTATTTTCCCCTCTGAATATTTGCTTACTTAGCTTTTTTATTTTTCTTTTCTTTTTGGTGGTTTGGGGATTATTTAGACTTTAGGTTGATGGAGTGCTTGAGCTGAGGAGGAACTAGTTGGTGACAGTTAATACTTGATAGCACAAAAAATGAAGAACAAAGGGCTTAACTGCAAGAAAAAGCTTCCTTCCCTTTGCACTATACAGTAAACTACTGAATGAAACAATTTGGTTGGAACAGGGCCTATCACTTAGAAAGGAAATCAGATAAAACTCAGACTATTATCTTCAAGGAAACAACATAATTAGATTAACAAAATACTACGGTTTTCATGGACAATCAGCCAGAGTATAGGTCTAATTCGACTGACTAAAAAGAATTTTGTGCTGATATTGTTGCACTGCTGTTTTATCTTCAGTTCTCTGGTATTGCCTGAAAAGCAATACTTTCTTATCTTCCTGGGACCATAAAAACAAGTTCTTTTTCAAGTGTGTTTACTTACCTAGAAATTGGTATCATTTATGCAAATGTTTCAGTTGTTTTCTCTAAGTAAGTACACGGGGAGAAAAGGAAAACGGGGAGAACAGGAGGGCAGAAAACTTGCTGCTCTGCATTCCCACGGCCTGTTTCTTCATCCCTCCATTATAGCACTTTTCATGTAATGTGTAATAATTTTTTTTCTGAAATTGTGTTCTAGAGACTATAGACTGGTGCCTGGTAGGATCTCAACAATCAAGTGCAAGAGATTTGGCAAATTGATATAAAGATGAAGTCTTTTTGTTGCTTTCTTTTAACTTGCCTACTCACCACTCATTCATCCACCAGAAACATGACCGCTTTCCCAGACTGGCTCATCCAGGACCATATTAGATTAGAGTATTAGAGTCCAAATCTTTTTTTTTTTTTTTATTACGAAGAACACATTCTGATTGACTACATTATATTGTTTCCCTGTTTCTCCATTCCACCCGAGATCTACTTTAGTAATTCTGATCTGAATACTATAAAGGAAAGAAAGAGTTCATATTAGTTATATTTCTCCCTATATAAGTTTTGAGAGTTATTTGAGAAATGGAGGATCAAGAGTGAAGGTTAATACGTGATAGCACAGGGGCCTCCCTGGTGGTGCAGGGTTAAACACAGATCTATCAAACTATCGCCAGCCACTGCAGCATGAGTTCAATCCCTGGCTGGTCAGGGAGCAACCCACATGGAGCAGCAGACCTCTCCTGCTCCCTCATGGCTCCTCTCAGCAGTGTATTTCAGTAGATCTGCCTGTTCTGCTCCCCACTCTTTCTGGTGAATCCTCTCACCTCCTGCACCTCTGGCTTACACCCCAGTTCTTGTATGCATAAATAAATAAATCTTTAAAAAAATACTTGATAACACAAAAGATGGGGAGGAACTAGGTGGTGACATAATGGCTCCCCCCAAAGAACCTCCATCCTAATCTCTGGAGCTGTGAAGCATCACTTTAATAACAGTAAAGGGTATTTGCAGATGTGATCAAACCAAAGATCTTTAGATCTTTAGAACTGTTTTGGTGAGCTGGATAATTAAAAGAGTTCTTGTAAGAGGGAGGCAGTAAGGTTAGTATCAATGAAAGAATGGAAGTGATAATTGTGTTAAGAGACTAATGTTGAGATGGAGGAAGGAATCGTGAACCCAGGAATGTAGCTGGCCTCTCGAAGACAGCAAAAGCAAAGAAATGGGCTCTGCATCAAGGTCTTCAGAAGGAACCAGCCCTGCTGACCTCTTCCTGACCTCCAGACCTACGAGAATGAATTTATGTTGCTTTAAGCCACAGTAATTTCTATCAGTAGCAATTGGAAATGAAGTGGTTATTGAAAATAAAAACCTCTTCCTTCCATCTCCTGTGAATTACTGAAAAGAGACAGAAAATGGGTTAGACTTAATTTCTTCCCAAGTATCATAGAATCCCAACAACTATCAAATGATGTGTAATTTTGGGTTGTGTGTGCTTGAGTGTGTTTGTGTCAACAAAAGATGAAACAATAGATGGTTCAAGAATTTACGTAGTGTGACCTACTGTTTCTCTTTTATGATACTGAAGATCTTCAGTCCTCAGTCTATAAATGAGAGTAAAGAAACAGGTTTGTACACCTCATAGAAGGGCTGCTTAGCTTCATTTGTTAAAGCTTGTAAAATGCTATGAAGATAATAAACATTAATCTTTATTTAATCAACTAGGCAAGAAGACAATTAAATGAAAGACCAGGAGTGTGCCTTGCAGTACAGTATCAGATGCAATTCTTGTAGCTCAAACCCAACAGAGACCTATATTTAAAAAACAATTTCCATAATCTGCCCTATCAAAGTGATAAATTAAGGTTTAGGGCTTCCAATTCCTTGTTTATCTCAACTGATTAAATTCAATTGCTTTAATTAAAATTGCATTGAGATGCATTTTCCAATTTAGACTTTCAAAAGCCATTGGGGGTTTTATTCCATTATATCCTTTTCATGTTATGATGTTTGAAGAATCATCACTTAATTTCTGAAACAATGAAAAGAAATTTTCCTTCTTAAGTTAATAGTTACTGTTTCAAGTAATAAGTCATAGTGCAGGTCACAAAATTGGCAGTTGTTATGTTAGAGATAGAAAATAGAAATATTTTCCAATCATTTAAGCTTTGAAATCTGGATTTACCTTGTACTTGAAACATATAGACATTATAATGCAACAAAATTATATTTTTTCATTCAGAGAAGAGAGTGAAATATAGTAAGTATACACCAACCATGCAGATCCATTTAGCATTCCCTTGGTGTCCCAGTAAGTTACCTGTATTTTATTGTATTTTGAGTCTCATCAGTGAGGAATAAGGGAGTCACAGAGTTTCTCTGAACCTGGTATGTAACCCCACAGAATAAATTTGGATGGCTGTTGACATGAGAGTACCACCGAGCCATCTCTTATCCCTTCTTCTAGGTGTTGCAAATGATCAAGGCAGAGAAATTCCAATTTACCTCAAGGCCCTGGCTAACCTCTTTTCCTTCCTCCTACCAACTTTTCCTCCCTCCATCTCCCTACATCCCTGTCTCCCTTCTTTGCTTTTTTCTATTTAAATTTCAATATAACTTCAGACTTAGAGGAAAATTTAAGAATAATGTAAGAAATTCATATACTGAGAGTAAGAATTTTAAAATTTTACCCCATTTGTTTTACTATCAATTTTCTCTGTTCTCTCTTTACCTTTTGAATAGCAGGTCAAAGGTAAAACCATTAAGCCCCCTTACTTCTAAGAACTTCATTGAGTATTTCCTAAATAAAATTCTATTTTCTTTGACAAATTATCAAAACCAGAAAATTTAACAGTGATATAAAATGTTTTTCTAGTCCATAGCTCATATTAAAATTTTGCCAAGTGGCCTAAAAAAAATTTTATAATTAGTATTTTCTTACCCTAGGATCAGATATTGCAATTAGCTATAGAGGACCCCCAATCTGAGGTTTATTCATCATTAAGTTTAGGTTATATACTGTTGACAGGAGTAGTGTGACATAATTTTTCCCTAGTGGATCCTAAGAAGATATGTAATATTTATTCCAACATTAGTAATGTTAACTTTATCACATTGTTCTTCACTTAAAACTCACTCTTTTCCATTTGTAATTAATGAACAATTTATGTGTAGATAATTTGAGATGAAATATTTTGTAATTCATAAAAAATTCATTCCACCATTTTTCATATTTAGTGATAATTTTCTTTCTTCATCTTTCTTTCTATATTTGGCCAGTGTACAACTATACTATGAAGAAAAATTTCCCCTTCTTTCCCATTTATTTATGTATTCATTTGTCTACTTTCATCAGTGAGAATCCGTAGGTGGTTTTAATCACTATTTTCTACTTTGACCACCTGAAATCCCTTCTGAATGAATCTGTGTCTTTTTAAAAAATATATTTATTTTATTTATTTATGCATACAAGAACTGGTGTATAGGCCAGAGGTGCAGGGTGTGAGAGGATTCACCAGAGACAGAGCGAGGAGCAGAACAGGTGCATCTACTGAAATACACTGCTGAGGGGAGCAGCGGGGGAAATAGGAAAGGTCTGCTGCTCCACATGGGTCAGCTTCCCTGGGATCAAACTCATGCCACTGGGGCTGGCAATTGCTTGATAACACTGAGACTTTAACCCCTGCGCCACCAGGGAGACCTAAATCTGTGTCCTTTTAATAAAAACTTACCTCTTTTGAAACCCTTCTCACTTTTGAACACAGCAAGATATTGCTGATATTTCTTGTACTCTCCCTAGCTCAGTCCTGGAATCAGCCTTCACTAAGGAAATAAAGTTTATTTTTTGCTGATTTATTTTTATTTTTGCTGTTTAGGAATCAACATTTTCATGTTATAGTTTTTTCATTGATACTGCTAGGTCATAGACTGTAGGCCCTGTTAGTCAATAGAGCTAGATATATGTATATGTGTGTGTGTATATATATATATATGCATGCATGTACATAACCATATCTAAATATATTCTCATACCTGCTTTACCTCTAAATATATATATTATGAACCATGAGTTCATACTGATAATTTAACTACCCATAGCACACTCTATACTTTTTCCAAAGTTGCTCAGTTATTAGGTGAAAAATACTGAACTTGATCCAAGATTCCACTAACTGTAAAATCGCACATTCAAAACCAGTGAAATGAAAACACATTGTTCAAGCCTCATACACTGTACAGATATACCCTCCACACCCTTCTCTCTAAACAATTACGTTAATTGAATACCCCCACCCTATCATGATTCATTGTTTTAGAAAGGCAACCTGTGATTGAGACAAATTTATGTGTTTGTATTTGATAAAAGATTGCAGTTCATGTTATTTTCTAGGGCTAAAAGAATGGCTTTTTAAATTCACCTCTTGACCTTGATGAGAGGCCCAGTTAGTCAGTTCAGACCTGGATTTGATTTCCAGTCTATATCCAGGAACTGAAAAGATGTTATAGAGCATCCTTTTCACATAAGTTAATGTGATGATTTTCCCCACTTTCTTAAATCGAGCATGTTCTCTAAAATGTGAACTATATAACTAGAATAAATACACATAACATTGTTTCTCCTGTTTTCATCTACAACACACCAGAATTATTTTCACCCCTGATTAAATAAACCTTCACTGGAATAACTGAATGAAGCAGCATCTGGACTTTCTGTGTCTTTAAATCCTGGAAATACTGAAAACCAGGAGTGAGAATAGAACATTCATCTTAATCTTCCCCACACATACAAATCATTTTTAGGACTTCCAGAGGTTCTCTAAGGTGCCTGAAATCTTCTTTTCAATGTTGCCTTAACTGTGCAACTATCAACCTAATTCAGTAATTATATTAGATTTCAGAAACTTTTCATAATTAGCCTTATTTGCTTAAGCTAAGTGTGTTTTTGAGTCTAACATTAGCAAATTCTTCTAGGAGAACTCTGCAAAGTAGAAGATTATGTATAGAGAAAATTTCAGTTGAAATTGATCAAAGATGTTCACCAAAAGAAGAAATCAACATTTTTCTTCTCTTCCAGTCCTAAAGCTGGAGTACTACACATAAATTCCACCACCACATGAGCAACAAAGAGAACAATTACTCCGATGTCTCTAATATCAGATTTTCAAAAGTCAGGGCCTCTCTGGTGGTGCAAGGGATTAAAAAGCAGCCACTGCAGCATGAGCCAGGGAGGTGATTCACATGGGGCAGCAGACCTCTCTTGTCTCGCCCACTGTTCCCCTCAGCAATGTTTTTCAGTAATTCTGCCTATTCTGCTCCCCATTCAGTCTCTGGTGAATCCTCACACCCCCCACATCTCTGGCCTGCACCCTAGCTCTTGTATGCATAAATAAATAAATCTTTTTTTTAAAAAAGTATAGACATACCTTATATCTAGCAATGGATCAATAGCTCTTAACATTTATTATAAAATAATACTATAAAATGGTGCTGCTGAAAATATAAGCCAAATCATTTTTGCTTTACCAGTTTTTGATTTTGTTTTTGTTTTATAATTAAAAGTCTATAAACACCACCTTTTGATATATTAATTTGCTCCCTTTTTCCCTTCTGTTAATATTTTGAAGTTATTTTTAAGAAATTAAAATTTTAAAATAAGAGTGGTTGTGACAGAGATCAGTTTAATGTTTCCTTAATTAAATGCTAGAAATATTCTATTTCACTAGAGAATGAATTATTTTTCATTAAAAAGAACTTTTGTTTTCCCAGGCAGATGATATGATCAGAGTAGATAGAGCCTTGAAAATAATTTCATTAACAGTAGAATTAACTGTAGTGTTTAATTTATAAATGTAACCCACACAAGTAGTCACTTAATGGTTAAATTGTAAAACTCCACAAAGAAAGAAGCAGGGAAGGATATCTGATTATGAGTCTTGAATTATACTAGACAATTACTTTTGCATGGAAAAGAATTTTAGTTCACAGACAACATAGAAGTTGCACTTTTCCAGTCCTAAAACTAGAGCACTGTTTGATAAATTCTTTCTACAACCAAAGTGATCAATAGAAAAAATTATTCTGATGTCTGACTTGGTGGCAGGCATTTTGCAGACTTTAGGATTACATATATCAAGCATTCCATGAAACTGTAGCATGGAGCGTAGAAGTAGGGATAGTTATAAATACATAGGATATTTAAAATGAAACTGACAATATTTACAAGGAAAAAGTGAGAGGATATCTTAACAGACAAGAAATAATCAATTCATTTCATCTATCAAGACCATGGGAAGAAGCAAAACATGGGTGAGTAGACAACATAAAACTAATGAAAGAGTAAGAGCTTTCAAGTAGGGATGGAACAGAGCAATTCTTTAACCATAATCAGTTTCACTTCTATCTCTGGGCAATTGGGTCTGCCCTAGGCCCTTGCTTTTTGAGTTCTTCTGACTGCTTCTCTTCACAAGGTGTGGAGTTTACTTGATGAGCAAGTGTGCCCAGCTGGAAATGACACACATGCTCTGACACTTACAGTCCAGTAGTTCTCTGTTCACATAACTCTGAACCTGCTTCCAGAGCATGTGTGAGTTTATGCTGTTGAGAGTAGACCATGCACAAGGAGTGGCCTTGTCATTGGTAGCCAGGGGGAAAGAACTTGGATATGTGGCTCTGAGAAATGCAGGATGGAATTGGGATGGACAGAGAGATAGGGACATCATAGTCTTCCTGCCACTCCAGTCTGGGGCAGAACTCTGATGAGAAGAAGTCTGAGACAAAAATCCGATCATTCTAAATTGAACCTTAACACCCAAGTTGTTATGAATGTAAAGCAAAAGAATGTATTTTATCATGGCTTGGTTTATAATATTTAATATTTATATATCTGGTGTGTGGGCCTCATTTTATACTTTTGGTCCAAGCCCCATAGATGTTGGGGGTGGGCATGACTAACAAAATCTAATTTTGGGGCCTCCCTTGTGGCACAGGGGGTTGAGCACAGCACTGTAAAGCTGTTCACGGTCTCTGCAGTGCAGGTTTGATTTCTGGCTTGCCAGGGAGATTCCCACATGACATGACAGACCTTTCCTGTTGCGCCCACTGCTCCCCTCAACAGTGCTTTCAGTTTGTCTGCCTGTTCTGCTCCCCACTCTGTCCTGGCGAATCCTCTCATCCTCCCGCACCTCTGGCCTATTCCCCAGCTATTGTATATATTAAAAAAAAATTTTTTTTCTAAAAAAAATAAAATCTAATTTTGAATTTCACCAATTCTCAAAAGAGAAAAAAAATTTAGTTAATATATTAAAAACTAAAAATCATTTATAACCTGGCATCCATCTGTCTGTCTATCAATCATCTATCTCTTTGTTTTGGTTTTGAGTATGCTTCTCTGTGCATTTGAATAATTGCTTGCTTATTAACACAAAATGCTTTCTTATAGAAAGGGCTTTGTTCATACTCAAATAATTATTTTTATTGTCATTATAAAATTATTACATATTTTAATGTGTATTATGGATGCTAGAACCAAAGAAATTCAAATGTTACATGTCATAAAGATTTTGGTGCCTAGCTTATATTGTAACATGACCAGTTCCCTCATACAAACTGGAAATTACTAAGGTCTTATCATGTGTGACCATATCCCAGATGATTTTCGAGAAAGCTATCTGCTTTCTTAAGACCTTGAAACTCTGTAGCTGGACATGACTTTATTTTATCTAGTTCAGCAATTTTATTTTACAGACTAGAGAACTGAGGCCCAGAAAGCCATCAACACAAACTGATAATCTCTCTGACACCAAAGTAAACGTACTTTACTTGGCCTAAGAGGTAGAAAATTTAGTAAGTGCTAGAGGGGTTTGTTATTTTTTAAGTGATTTAAAAAATTTTGCTCCATAAATATGTTCCAATTTGAAGTTAAATGTGTGTTGATTTTCAAGGTTCCTATCAAATGCAGACACTGCTAGGAGACATACAGCCTTATGCATTTTAAGCTAAGTAAGTTGATAGTTGAGATCTTCTAGGACCATAATCCAGAAACATCCCATTTGAAAGGCAGGAAACAAGGGCAGTATGTGCCGTGTTCTGGCAGTTGAGCTGGGAGAGTGCCAAAATGCTTTGCTTACTTGACAGTTTTGCCTAAGGCCAGTCCTATATGCAAGGAGATGTTAAGTGGAGAAAAAGTAGACCAGTTGTTGAAACTGCAACATATAACATGCATTGTGGTAAACAGGAAGTGACAAAAATAGCTACCTTCTCATACAAGCAGCATATTTACATGGTGCACAATGAATTTTTCATCTGTCAATTAGATTGCCAACTAGAAAGTCATGGATAACAAGGATGCCACCGTATGTCACTTCAGGGGACTGTTTAAAAATAGAAAACTGCCGGAAAACAGGAGAAGCTTAATCAATACTGTGATTAATGGCAGTAATTTCACACAAACATCTGGGCAATTAAATATGCTCTTTAAGAGGTGTTTTGCCTCATGACTACTGAAGGAATGAATGAGTATCAAATCAAACATCACTGTCAGTATATTGAATAATTCACGTTCACAGACAAATTGAAATTGGAACATTTCCTGCTGTCAAATCTATAAAAAGTCTTCTTTTATTTAGAAGAAAATATACACTCGGTCACCTCTTCATGCTGCAATTCTTGTACATAAATATGTGACATTGTCAACTGGCTTATGAGCAGATAGGTAAGTATTTAACCTAGTAACAAAGCTACTAAAATATTGTAAAAACACCACTTTCACTGAGGGGGTAATGTGATGTGGTGAGTGGAAATGATATAGTAATTGAGTGAATCACTAAATTTGTTCCCCAAACTTTTTATTCTCTATTTATAAAAATGATTGGTATGCTATCCCCTTTCTAGCACTTATTAAGTTTTCTACCTCTTAGGCCAAGTAAAGTACTTTTACTTTGGTGTCAGAGACGTTATCAGTTTGTGTTGATGGCTTTCTGGGCCTCAGTTCTCTAGTCTGTAAAATAAAATTAAAAGCATCTTAGCAAGTATAGCACACATATATATCATCTGCTGTTTATCCAACTTTAGCCAGGCGTTATGAAAAATGGTAGGGCTGTGTCACATGACCCTTATTCCAAGGAAAGACATTTGTTAACTAAGCAAAGAATATTCTCAGGAAAGATTTATCAGCAATGGCAAATGACTATATTTCCAAACCTCAGCCAAACAAATATTTGAAATGTTAAATTTATTTTGGCAAATTTGAGATGGAACACAAGAGTCTGTATGGCCACGCAATACCTTAAACATTCATGGTAATTGGCCATCTTTGAGAAATACTGCAATAATTTATTTAAGAAAGTATGATACAAAATCAATGAAAAATATATAATCCAAGAGATGAAGTTATTGCACCCTAAAATAGCTCCAAAATGAACTGTCATACAAACACCTTATCCATAATATAACTTTTTTTAATGAAAACTATCATGTTAATAATTCTCTTACCAGTCATGTACAGAATCTTGGAGTAGAAAGGGGATAGCATAACAATCGTTTTTATAAATAGAGAATAAAAAGTTTGGGGAACAAATTTAGTGATTCACTGAAATACTATATCATTTCCACTCACCACATCACATTACCTACTCAGTGAAAGTGATGTTTTTACCAATATTTTAGTAGCTTTGTTACTAGGTTAAATACTTGCATATCTGCTCATAAGCCAGTTGACAATGTCACATCTTTAATATCTTTGAGGAAAAAAAATATTCTAGCATTTAAAGTATAATGTTTTATAGCTAGAAAATTCAAACCATGAATAATGTCATCAGTTAAGCAGATACTGATTTTAGTTATGGAAAAGCATTTTAAAAAGTGACTACTCTGTTTCTAATAAACAGACATTAAAGAATGTCCACTGGCAAATTAGTTTCTGTGATTCTAACCTTGTTCTATTAATTTATTTTTTTTATCTTTTAAAGATTTATTTATTTATTTATTTATTTATTTATTTATTTATTTATACAAGCACTGGGTACAGTCAGAATCGCAGGAGGGTGAGAGAATTCACCAGAGTCAGAGCAGAGAGCAGAGCAGACAGACTGACGAAGTACACTGCTGAGGGGAGCAGCAGTTGGCAGGAGAGGTCTACATGCCATGTGGGACCCTTACCTGGTGGCCGGGGATCGAACCGGCGCTGCAGCGGCTATCAGCAGCTTTGCAGCCCAGCGCTCAACTGCTGCACCACCAGGGAGGCCCTAATTTTGTCCTAATTAAACCTCAAATCACCAGTGAAACTTTTAGCTATCATCTTGCTTATTTTACTTACACACTTATTGCTGATCATATTTCTTTGCACTCAAAATATAGGTTTATCACTTGAAGATTTTTTTTTCCCTTTTCTCTCTCTGACTATTGCACTGTAGGTGCAGCTTTTTTTTTTTTTTTTTCTATATGGATCAGCATTTCAAGTGACCCATAAAACAACCTGGAAATTTTTCCTCCTCAAACTACTGCTGTGGCTTAGGGAGGGGTGACCTTGATGAAGACACAAGTACCCTGGAAATGTGCACAACTTTTTTGTGCAACTGTGTGTTCAGGGCTTGCTTGGACCTCATCCAATATATACCACTTCCACTTCACAGTGTATCCTACTGGCATGCTTAACTTTTAGGCACCATAGATTAGTCAAGTCAAAACAACTGCCAGCTTCTTGTAGATGGTTCAGTACCTAACAGGGTACAGTAGAAAATAATGAATTATTTTTCAAAATGAAAATAGTTACTTTATGAAAAGTTCGTGATTCTTTTTCCAAGACTCTAAAGATTTCTCCCATCATGAATTGCTGCTTGTTGCCAGCAAAGACAGTTTGAACATAAGTAGATATAGTGAGATGTGACAACCAGATAGAAGTTGTATATATGATGGACAAATACCTGTTCATCTGAGTCCCACTCAAAACCCAGTCTTAGCTTATTGAGTAAATAAGTTTAAAAGCCATATCCAAAATAGTACATGAGCCTCTTTTTTTGATAGTATGTGTAAGATACACCAAATTTTTAACTTAAAATTATTATTTATTATAAATTTTTAATATACATGGAATATTATGGCATACATTAAATAAATAACCCCCTAGAAATTCCTTTATATAGGGCAGACCTTGTTATGACATTCATTTCCCATATGTTGGCATGCATACATCTGCATCTCCTAGCTTATCCTCTCCAGGCTCTATCAGCATGCTGTCATTAGTATAGTTGGCAAGTGAGAATTCTGTGTAAGAGTGAGAATGATTTATTTCCCTTTTGAGTTAAATCATAACACAAATTTGACATAATATGGTGGCAATATGACAAAGGTGTACTGCTATCCTTGCCAAGTGAGACAACTGAATCTGATATTTTGTACAAATTAGAATAAATAAATATAAATCATCTGTCAGATCAGTAGCTGCAAGTCAAGTGACAGGTACTATACAAAATATTCCACATCTGGAATACCCATGACAACTTAAATCACCATTTGATTATCATTATAATAATCTACCATCATTCTCCAAAACTCATTTATTTTCTTCACTGGCTAGAGTGGAGAATTAAATGGTTATGAGGTAGTAATGACAATTTTGAATTTTCCAAATTTTTGATGATGGCCTTAATTTTTATGCATTATTCCAAGAATGTAGTTTAATTTGTTATGAAGAATGAGCCCTGGGAGATTCCAGTGGGTCTTAATCACTTTTAATTTAGATGGATATACAAGAGAAAGACTTTATCAAATACTAAACTTAATATTCCCAATTCATTGGGGGAAATAACCATAGTACACATGTTGGTTCAACCATTTTTAAAACCTTTCTCTAGAAGATACTACCTCGAATATAAGAGTTGCTGTTCATGTCCCTAGGAATCAGAGTTAGAGCAAAGTCAGTGTTAAAATATTTCTAAAATGTCTGTCTTTTTAACATTCCCTTATAAGATGATTACCAGAGGAAATGGACTTTTTTTTTTTTTTTTTTAAGAAAAGCTAAGGAAAAGAGTCACTGTGATAACTGTGATGATACTGAATGGTCCTTTTACCTGAGTAACTAGATGCTCCTTTGTTAAAGAACAGTGAAAGAATGGACTGATTCAGTTCTGAGAAGAGATTCATAACTGAAATTTCTTCCTAATGAAGTGGCTTGAGTTAGGTTTCTGTTCACAATATTTTTTTATCTTTATCAATTGCACGATTCAGATAAGATTGCATGGGATCTTCTTTTGGGGTCTCAGGGGCTTTGATGATTAAATGGATATATCCAAAGACCCACTAATTACAATCATCACTATACACCCTTTGCCTCTAGTGGTCAATTTTACAGTTACATTGACTTTTCCATTTTTGTAATCTATCATTGAACTTGTAATAGAATCCTCATAGAGATTTTTTTTTTATTTATTGAGCAGGGCGGAGCAACATGGCGGCGAGGAGACGCTGCGAGTAAGATCTCCCATTAAAAAAAGTTAATAGGGAGGAAAAGCGGCAGGTCCCAGTGAGAACTGGGACACGGAAGATAAAGGGACGACTCCAGCAAACTACCCGAAGAAGAAAGTTGCCATAAAAGAGGACTAGAAGGGAGGAAAGCACAGAAACCTGCTCCCCTCCCCCACCCACAAAGTCGGCACTCTCCGACCAGCAGAGAGGAGGAAAACAACAAACTAAAACGGCCAACAAGAACAAACTACGCATCAAGCGGGACTGTGAGTGGAAAGGAACTATTTCAGCCACCACACCCCGTAAACGGGAGCTGCGGAGAACCCTGCAGGATTCGCCGCAGAGGTGAGCTCCAGGCGCCATTAAACAGAGACCCCGCCCCCCAGGAGGAGGCCAGGACCAGCACACAGCCCTGGGCCGCCCTGTAAGCTTGCTCGGAAAAGCAGCGCACTGGAAAAGCAAACGCGGATCGGGATCGCAGCTGCCCAGGTCCCCGCGCCTGCGACCTAGGCGTGCAGGGAGACGCATGCGAAGACCCTCACTGAGGTGAAAGTCCCTCACTGAGTAATCAGGAACCAGGCACCCAGGCACGGGAGCGGGTGCAAAAGATGCCATTCTGTGGACACTGAACTGGGCTACAGCCCACATCCTGGACCTGAGGGCTTTGGAACTGAGACCCAGGGCACGAAATTCGGGGTGTGGATTATCCACGACGGTGGGGCACAAGGCAGACACAGCACCCCAAAGCTGTTGAGGTTTACCCTACCATTCCCGCTCTGTTCCCTGTCCCACGGGGTGAAAAAAAAAAAAAAACCCAGCTCCCCAAGGGCTCTAGGAGAGATTTCTGGCACCACCTAGCGACCTGAAACCAGCAGAGGCTCCTAGAGGAGCCAGTGGCCAGCTGGGGAGTTAGCCCATGCCGGGCCCCTTCCGACCAGTAGTCTGAGCCCACAGGGGGAGCGAGCACCACAGCCGGGGCAGACCAGGCACGCAGAAGAGTGTGCCTGAGACCAGATGCGCAGGGAGTGTGTCCCGCATCACCATTTTAGAACAGGGACATTTCTTCAGTAAAGACTGCCTGCAGAAGGCTCCCTCAGGAGCCAGAGGTGAGCGGGGGAAGTTTGCCCACGCCAGACCCCCTCTGGCCTGCAGTCCAAGCCCAGAGGGGGAGCGGGAACCGCCGGGGCAGACCAGGCGCACAGGGGAGTGTGTCCCCACATCGGCATTTTAGAACAGGGACATTTATCCAGTAAAGACTGCTTGAAACTGACAGATGGCTCCCGGAGGAGCCAGAGGGGAGCAGAGAAGCTTACCCAAGACGCCGGCCATTCCCAGCAACACAGTGTCCCAACGCATACGGCAAATTAGAAAACAGACAGTAGGGAGTAGAAGAACCACACACAACCTAGCAACTCCTCAGGGAAAAAGCACACCACAAAAAGAAAACCAGCCCCCAGATTGCAACGACAGTAACTTGGAAGAACTTCTGAGCTTTCCAGAAAGAGAATTTAAAATTGCCGTGATTAAAAAACTGACAGAAGTCATAAAGGAAAACAATGATAAGGGAAAAATAATCAACGATCAGAAGAATGAAATTGAGTCCCTAAAGAGGGAAGTAAAAGAAATGCAGGAGATCAAAGAATTAATGGAAGAACTAAAGAATTCTGGGAAAAGTAATGAAAGCAGAATAGATGAAATGGAAGAACGAATAAGTTCTCTTGAAGACACAGAAATAAAAAGAACCAAAACAGAAAAGGAAAGAGAAGTATGAAGGAAAAAGAATGAAGAAAGACTTCGGGAACTATCTGACTCCATGAGGAAAGGAAATATAAGAGTTATAGGAATTCCAGAAGGAGAGGAGAGAGATGTAGGAACAGAGAAAATATTCCAGGAGATAATTGAAGAGAACTTCCCAAATGCAAAGAAGGAACTGAAAATTGATATACAAGAAGCAAGAAGAACACCAAACTTCCACGACGAAAGGAAAAATACAGCAAGACACATAATAGTAAAGCTCCCAAGAATCCAGGACAAGGAAAAAATAATGAAGCTGGCAAGAGGGAAGAAACAGATAACATTCAAAGGAAAACCAATCAGGCTGACATCAGACTTCTCTGAAGAAACACGACGGGCAAGGAGAGAGTGGAGGGACATAGTCAACAGACTCCAAGAAAACAGATGCCAACCAAGAATACTCTATCCCGCAAAGTTCTCCTTCCTCTATGAAGAAAGAATAAGGACCTTCCCGGACAAACAGAAACTCCGGAATTTCATTACGACTAAACCCCCACTCCAAAAAATACTACAGGGAGTCCTAAAGCCAGAACCTCAGAGGGACGAATAACAATGAAAGAAGGCCAAAAAAAAAAAAGTTATTAAAAGAATAAATAAATAAAATAAAAGGAAAGACAAACACAATGGCAAATACAGATGCTAACACATCAATATTAACTCTAAATGTAAATGGGCTAAACTCTTCAATAAAAAGACACAGAGTGGCAGCCTGGATTAAGAAACAAAACCCAACCTTTTGCTGTCTCCAGGAAACACATTTAGCTACAAAAGATAAAAATAGACTCAAAGTTAAAGGATGGAAAACAATTCTACAAGCAAATGGACCAAAAAAGAAAGCAGGAACAGCTATACTTATATCAGATAAAACAGATTTCAAACTCAAAAAGATAAAAAGAGACCCCAATGGTCACTACATTATGATCAAGGGGACAATACTTCAAGAAGAAATAACACTCATTAACATATACTCACCAAACGAAGGAGCACCAAAATATATCAGACAACTGTTGTCCTCTCTGAAACAAGACATCAGAGAAAACACATACGTAGTGGGAGACTTCAACACACCACTATCAACAATGGATAGATCAACAAGACAAAAAATAAGTAAAGAAACTAAAGCTCTAAATAAGGACCTAGAGCATTTGGGCTTAACAGACATCTATAGAACACTAACCCCCCCAAAAACGGAGTACACATTTTTCTCAAGTGCACACGGATCATTCTCCAGGATCGATCACATACTGGGGTACAAGACAAACATCAACAGATACACCAAGATTGAAATCATACCAACCATCTTTTCTGACCATGAAGGCATCAAACTAGAAATAAACCATAAAAAGAAGGCAAGGAACTTTCCTACCTCATGGAGATTAAAAACCACACTACTGGAAGACCACTGGACTAATGAGGAGATCAAAGAAGAAATTAAAAAATTCATTGAATTGAATGACAAGGAGGACACCAATATCCTAAATGTATGGGATGCAGCAAAAGCAGTAATAAGAGGAAAATATAAAGCAATAGAAGCTCACATCAAGAAACAAGAAAGAACTCAAAGAAACAACCTAATCTCGAAGCTCAAAGATCTAGAAAAAGAACAACAAAAAAACCCCAAAACCAGTAGAAGAAAAGAAATAATAAAAACCAAAGCAGAAACAAATGAAATTGAAACTAAAAAAACAATCCAAAAGATCAATGAAACCAAGAGCTGGTTCTTTGAAAAAATCAATAAAATAAACAAACCCCTAGCCAGGCTCACAAAGGAAAAAAGGGAGAAAGCACAAATAAACAGGATCACAAATGAAAGAGGAGAAATCACAACGGACACAGCAGAAATAAAAAAATAATCAGTAACTACTATGAACAGTTATATGGAAACAAGTTCAACAATCTAGAGGAGATGGACAAATTCCTACAACTCTACAATCACCCAAAGCTAGATAAAGAAGAAATAGAACACCTAAACAGACCAATGACAAGCAGCGAAATTGAAATGGTAATCAAAAACCTCCCCAAAAACAAAAGCCCAGGACCTGATGGATTTACAAATGAATTCTACCAAACATTCAGAGACGAATTAGTGCCTATCCTTCACAAACTCTTCCAAAAAATTGAGAAGGAAGGGACAATACCAAACACGTTCTATGAAGCCAACATTACACTAATACCAAAACCAAACAAGGACAACACAAAAAAGGAAAACTACAGGCCAATCTCCCTAATGAACACTGATGCAAAAATCCTCAATAAAATATTAGCTATCAGAATCCAACAATGTATCCATAAAATAATTCACCACGACAAGTAGGATTCATTCCAGGGACACAAGGATGGTTTAACATCTGAAAATCAATCAACGTTATCCAACACATCAACAAAAAGAAATATAAAAACCATATGATAATATCAATAGATGCTGAGAAAGCTTTCGACAAAGTGCAACACCCATTCATGATAAAAGCCCTTGAAATTCTTGGGATACAAGGAACATACCTCAACATCATAAAGGCCATCTATGACAAGCCAACAGCCAGTATCATTCTCAATGGTGAATAGCTGAAAGCAATTCCATTAAGATCTGGAACAAGACAAGGATGTCCACTCTCACCACTGCTTTTCAATATAATACTGGAAGTCCTAGCCAGAGCAATAAGACAAGAGAAAGACATCCACAGAATCCAAATAGGAAAAGAAGAAGTCAAACTATCACTATTTGCAGATGATATGATAATATACATAGAGAACCCCAAAAACTCCACAGAAAAACTAATTCAACTCATCAATCAGTTCAGTAAAGTGGCAGGATACAAAATCAATACGCAAAAGTCAGTAGCCTTCCTATACACAAACAATAAATCTGAAGAAGAAGAAATCAAAAAACCATCCCTTTTATTATTGAAACAAAAAAAATCAAATATTTGGGAATAAATCTAACAAAAGAGGTAAAGGACCTATACAAAGAAAACTATAAAACACTGTTAAAAGTAGTAGAAGAAGACACAAAGAAATGGAAAGACATCCCCTGCTCATGGATTGGAAGAATAAACATTATTAAAATGGCCATCCTACCAAAAGCAATATACAGATTCAATGCTATTCCAATAAAAATTTCAATGTCATTCTTCAAAGAAATAGAACAATTATTGATGAAATTCATATGGAATCACAAAAACCCCGAATAGCCAAAGCTCTCCTGAAAAAAAAAGAAGGGAATGGAGGCATCACACTCCCAGACTTCAAACTATACTACAAAGCCATAATCATCAAAACTGCATGGTATTGGAACAAGAACAGACATACAGACCAATGGAATCGAATAGAAAATCCAGAAATAAACCCACAGATTTATGGTCAACTAATCTTTGACAAAGGAGCAAAGACTTTGCATTGGAGCAAAGAAAGTTTGTTCAATAAATGGTGCTGGGAAAACTGGGTCGCTACATGCAAAAGAATAAAGCTTGACCACTACCTCACACCATACACAAAAATCAACTCAAAATGGATTAAAGAACTAGATATAAGACCTGAAACCATAAAATATATAGAAAGGAATATTGGCTAAACACTACGTGATTTGCACATCAAAGACATCTTTACGGACACATCACCCAAAGCAGTGATAGTGAAGGCAAAGATCAACAGCTGGGACTACATCAAATTAAAGAGCTTCTGCACAGCAAAAGAGACAATAACAAAAACAAAGGGAAACCCCACCAATTGGGAGAACATTTTTGCACCCAACACTAATGATAAAGGACTGATCACAAAAATCTGCAAAGAGCTGATGAGACTCAGCAACAACAAAGAAAATAATCCAGTCCAAAAATGGGCAGAAGAGCTAAAAAGAAACTTCTCTGAAGAGGAAATGCAAATGGCCAACAGGCATATGAAAAAATGTTCAACATCACTTGTAATCAGGGAAATGCAAATCAAAACTACCATGAGATACCATCTTACACCAGTGAGAATGGCATATATTAAAAAAACTAGCAACAACAAATGTTGGCGAGGGTGTGGAGAAAAAGGAAATCTTCTGCACTGTTGGTGGGAGTGCAAACTGGTCCAACCACTATGGAGAGCTGTGTGGAGATTTCTGGACCTACTAAACATAGAGCTTCCATATGATCCAGCAATTCCACTCCTAGGTATTTACCCAAAGGACACAGAAACATCAATTCCAAAGAACACCTGCACCCCTATGTTTATAGCAGCACTGTTTACAATAGCTAAGCTTTGGAAACAGCCCAAATGCCCAAAAATAGATGACTGGATCAAGAAGATGTGGTACATATATACCATGGAATATTACTCAGCATTCAAAAAAGATAAACACATGCAATTTGCAGCAACATGGATGGCGCTGGAAGAGATCATGCTCAGCGAAATAAGCCAGAAAGAAAAAGAAAAATACCGGATGGTCTCACTCATAGCAGGAATCTAGAAAACTTAAATAAGGGACCAGGAAAATGAATAACTATAAGAAAGTGAAAATCAAAATCAACAAAAAACTATGAACCAGAGACACTTTTTGGGGGGTGGGGGGCAGGAGGGGAGGGATTGGGGTCAGAATGGGGGGGTTGCAATTGTATGGGGAATATAAAAATAAAATTTATTATTTAAAAAAAAAAAGAATCCTCATAGAAATAGTAAGCCCTTTTCATCCATAGATTTCTCTCACTAGCATTCCTACTTATTAGAAGAACACTAAAAGATTCTTTCAAAGTCAGTAATTCTCTATTATTTTCCTCTTCTAATCATTAAAGACTGCCTTTTTGCCCCTCATCTGGGGATATCGTTGGATGTTGAGATAAATCTGTGATATATCCACCCCCAACATTCCATCTCACTAAGTATTCAGATCCTTCTTTACTATACAAAATAATTTTTGGTATCTTATCTTCAGTTTTGTGACACAAGGCTGATTCCAATTTTACAATATTCCCTTCTGCTTGACCTAACAGATTTGTGGTAGATAGAATCTGTATTAATTTAAACCCATATTGGTAAATGTGCCAATTAAAGAGTATGCTCTTCTCTTTTTTTTTGATCTAATAGTTTTGAAATCCATTTCCATATATAATCTTCTGAACCTCAATGACACAAGTAGATAAATTTTGTCATTGTTGACATATGAGACATTTCCTGCAGTGGTTGACAATATAATGAATTCTTCCTCAAGGCCTCTAGCTTTTAAATGGAATCTAGCTTTCACAGCAGAAACAATTAAATATATTAAGAGTCAATAATTAACTTTACTTTTGCAAGATGACTCTATTGAAGAAGCTGCCATTGGGTAATTTCTTTATTGAAATTCTCTCTTTTTTTTAAAAATTTATTTATTTATGCATGCAACAACTGGGGTACAGGCCAGAAGTGTGGGAGCTGAGAGGATTCACCAGAGACAGAGTGGGGGACAGAACAGGCAGATTTACCAAAGTAAACTGCTGATGGGAGCAATGGGTGAGTCAGGAGAGGTCTGCTGCACCATGTGGGTAGCTCCCTGGCTGGGGATCGAACTCATGCTGCAGTGGCTGCAGACAGCTTCATAGGTTGCATCTTAACCCCTTATGCCAACAGGGAGGCCCTGAATGTCTCTAACTTTAAGGCAAAAATAGTCTCATCTAGTTGGGGAAAAAGTGGCCTGGGAATTTGGGAGTACTATGAATCCATAAATCCTCCTCCTTCAATGACTAGAATTCAATTCAAGGCCTATGTTTCATATAAGACTGTGAAATAATGAACATTGAAATTTGGCAACATATTAAATCAAATAGGGTTTGTCTCTTGCACAATCAGACTTGTGACTACAAAACTTCAGAAACTCATAGAATGTCGTTAGTTTTCAGTAAATGCTTAAGCATAGAAAATTTTGTATTTTCATCCTTATGCTTTCATTTGTCAGTGGTGTCCTCGCAATTTACATGCAGCTAGATGGCAATAACAAGTGAGTTCTGTTAAGTCTTCCCTTCAATTACACTTTAATCCAGGTAATGGAGGTGATAATTTGTCTTCTTTGCCTCTGTGTACCATTAGTTATCAAATATATGCCACTTCAAAATAGATGTATTTAAACTGTGCATTGTCTAACCAGGACAGATATGTAATTTCTGGTCCTCCTATCTCCGTAAGTTTCTATTGCAATTAAGGGTATTCGTTCCATGATGAAGAAAAAAACATGGCCTTACTTTAGCCCAAAACAAATGCATTAAAAGGGGATTGAGCTCCTTACAGAATCATCAGAGGGGGAGGTGAAAAGACTTAGAAGCAACAGTTCCTTTCAAGATCTAGCCCTTGCCTATACCTTTGAAATTTATTTTCACAACTCTTCACAACAGGAACACCGGGTTCCAGTTTTAGAATAATATATTTTCTTAAATGTGTTATGTTCCCTCACACTTGTAAGTCTTTCTGTAAAGCTGTACCTTTTGTCTAAATGCTTCTTCTTGCTGTTCACCCATTAGACTTTTTTTTTTTAAATGCATTACAAGTGTTTCCTTGCAATCCAAGCAGAGTTATTGCACAATCTGGATTCTCTCATGATCAGGTTGAATTTATAATATTATAATGTAACATTTCTTATATATTATATTTTTTACAGTTACATTTTGCTAATAATCTTATATACTATAATACACTAATTACAGTGAGGTATATTAATTTAAGCACTTTGACTTCTCCCTCTGCATTTGCAAGTCCTGTCCCCTGTCTTAGCTAATATTTGAAATGTAGCAAAGATTTAATTAACATCAAGTGAAAAAAATAAATCAGTAATGATATTTTCAGTGAGATTAATTTATAATTTCACTGAAACACAATTAAATTGACTTACAGGTTAATTTTATAAGTATTTTTTAAAAACATACAAAAACTTGTCTATCATATCTTAACTCTTATTTATTTCTTCAGAATTTTCACTTTCTGGTAGGCCAAGTGACCTAAAGTTGGTTGACATCTTGTTCTAGTTTCATTTTTCTATTACTTACCCCATTGAAGAGTATTTCTCACACTCAATAAAACTGAAAGGTTTAACTCTACTAAACTGTTATCTCTAAAATATTTCACCAAATAGCTCCTTAAGCAAGGATTAAGTGTCTTTGAAAAGTAGTTGTCAAGATTTTCATGGCTCCATTTTTTGCTGCCAAGTAAGAGAACACAGAGGCCATAAAAGAAGACTGGACATGGAAAGGGGGTGTGATGGTAAGGGAAACATATGTTGGGAAGTAGGTGAAAAGAAAAACAGCAATCAAATGAACATGATCAATGTGCATGATGAGAGCATTCCCATGTCCATGAAAATTCTGGATGTGTTGACCACTGATCATTTTTGTGCTTTAATTTTAACTTTCTATTATCAAATCAATTCAGTTACATCATTTAAAAGATATAACACTAAAATAATGCTATATCAAGTTATAACCATTCCCAGCCTGAGTCTCTACTCCCATAGTCCTTCCTACTCCCTAAAACTTCTTTTCATATATTTGGCTGATTTTTTTTCCTCTGGAATTGAACTTCACAAGAATCATAGTTATATATTTGTACTTTCATCTTTGTACTTCTCACAAAACAAACTTTGAGTTATTGGCTGGGAAGAGGACGAGCTATTTCCCAAAGGCAAGGAGGCTTTACCAGGCCTGAGAGTATTTAATTATATCCTAGAAATACTTTTCCATCCTTAATGAACTCTATTTACCACATTTCCACAGATTCTGGGTGCTCCCACTCTTTAAATCTTTGGTGAACTACCTGCTATATCTTGGGATTATGCTCTAATTGCCTACCTATGATTTGGTTCCCTGTGTTGGTTATGCCTTATCTACCAGATATCCACTAATGTCCAGTTTCCCAAATTCTGGCTATTATTTTCTCACTTATTCTTGCCTTTCCCAAGTTTTTGAAAATAATATAAGTCCATTTTCTATAACTTTGGTAGGGCTTTGGAGAGAATGAAATTGCTATATATCCCTTGTGTCTGTTCCATTATTTTACCTGAAAGTGTCACCATGGCTTAGAAAACCTGTCACATGCCAGGTAAAATCTATTAAGAATTCTCCGGTGAAAGTTAGTGTAATAGTGAAGGCCCAATAGCAATTGTTCTAATTGATTTTGAAAAAAAATTGTTTCTTCCCCTCCCCTCGAACTAATTTATCTGTATTCTTTTGTCCTTGATGTGGCTCTTTCCCTTTTGAACCAATGTCACCAACCTCTTTGTTACCTCTCAGACTGAACACTATGCTACATTCTGTCCTGTAGACCCAACACCAGAGGTAATATGAGGTTTAAAAGTTGGGGATTTTTAAATTTATTCAGTGAAACCAGATGAAGAGAAAGGTAGAATGCAAAATGGAAAGAATATCTTTAGCCAAACTGTTAAGGAAGCATGTCAAATACTTTGATGTTTTCAGGTATGAAAACAATAGAGCGAAATGCTTACAAGGCAAGTTAAAATGAATTGGAGGTCTCCATATAGAACCTTTGTTTTAAATAAAGATGCAATAATTTGAGAAGATTGGAACATGCAATTTGATCAGAAAATAGAAAGGTTGAGTTAGGCAATATTGAAAAAGGATGTAATGAATCCTAAGTAGGACACTATTGTCAAGGAGAAATCAGCTGCTGCTAATACTGTGGAAATAAAATCCACAGACTTGACAAATATTTAAGTGGAGAGGGCATGAAACAGAGGGAGGAGGAAAAGGCCAAGAACACAAAACATTTTCATGGCTGGGTATCCAAGAGAATTTAGTGCCAGTAATTAGTAGATAATTCAGGAGTAAACATGTTTATTTGGAGGGGGGAAAGAGGATGGTGATGAGTTTTATGTTTAGTAGATGGAATTTGGGAAACTAAAGAAGAAACGAGATTACTTTTTCCAGCAAGAGGGTGGATATCGTGAATCTGAATTTCATTAGGTATCACATCCATAAGAATAAACACATGCTTTAAAGTAAGGACATTTAGGTAAATCCACAAATTCACATATCTAATTTTTAAAGTTAGATATGGTAGGGAAAAAACCCTCTAAACTCTAATATCTAGAAGTCAACTTTTTACTGAAGGTCAAGTACTATATCAGACGCTGGGTGTGGAAGATGAGTGAAAAATGAATAGGTCCTAATGTCAAGATTTATCCACAAACAGTATTAATAGCAGAGTAATAATTAGTATTAAATACCATTAAGAATCCAGGTAAGGGCCTCCCTGGTAGTGCAAGGGGTTAAGCAGAGCACTATGAAGCTATCCACAGCCACTGCAGCACAAGTTTGATCCCTAGCTGGCCAGGGAGCTACCCACATGGCTCAGCAGACCTCTCCTGTCTTGCCCACTGCTCCCCTCAGCAGTGTATTTCAGTCAGTCTGCCTGTTTGGTTCCCGACTCTGTCTCTGGTGAATCCTCTCACCCTCCCCCCTAGCCCCCACTCCACACCTCTGGCCTATACCCCAGTTCTTATATGCATTAATAAATAAAAATCTTTAAAAAAAAAGAATCCAGGTAAGATAGGGAATTAGAATTAGCAAGACATAAATATATCATTTATATTTGAATAACTACAGAGTGGTGAGGAGTAAAACAAGAGGTAAAGAATGAGTGACAAAAAGGAATGCATTACAAATTTTTCTTTCAAGGAATAGAAAAATTAAAGAAGAGAAGGAAGGAGAAAATGGAGAAGGGAAAAAGGGGGTAGAATGGAAACCAATGATACACTAGATTGTTAACTAACTCAAAGGAGTAGCAGAGTGTGTTAAACTGCGATAAGTAGTTCTTGGCCTGCCTGTGACTATGCAGATGCCTCTCTTTTTCTTTCTCCCTTTCCTAATAAACCTGTCCTTTTAAAATGCAACTAGATAAATAAATAAATAAAATAATAAACTGGGTTGAAACTATACCCACTCAAATATTTTTAGAAAAAAAGTAAAATATGCACCAATTCCAATTCATATCAATACATGATATTTATGTTTCTATAATGTGCTAGGTATATTATCAGATTCTCAGTAGCCCTATCTGGATTTTGCTTTATCTCTACAATATTTATTGGTACTTGTGTGTGGCAAAAGTCATATGATATAGATCACAGAACAGTTTGTTTTGATATAAAATTAGTTAAAAATCCAGGTACATAAGAAAAAATAAATGTTCTACTTGGTCATATTGCTCTTTCAAGTTTCTCCTTTTCTCTTAGATAATAAAAACAAGGCAAATTAAGTCTTCAATTCTGCTTGAAATTTATGGTTTTATATCCTTAACAGACTTATTAAAAACAAGGGTTATCTTTCATCTAACATTAGGCAAATAAAAATAAACTATTTTGTTACTTGGCTAAACATGTAGCTGCTTCTTTGCTAACATGTTCTAAAAACCCAGCAGCTCTTATTAATCAATCTTCCTTTAAACTTTTTGATATAGATCTCCAAATTTTCAGAGATTAAACCTAGATGCATATCTCAAAGACTTATAGTCTTCTGGTCTCTCTAGTCTACTGCTTTTTGCTTCAAATTCCTGTGAGCCTCTTATCTTGCTGCAGAGCTCCTCTTCTGCATGTGGATTAAATTTTGTAAGATTAATCTATCGGTTAAAATGCATCTTGATTTTGCATAAGAGATTATATTTTGTTCTCTTATGCAATAGCTATTCCTAATTCTTCCTAAATCTAGATGACTTGAGACAATTGATATATATTAGAAATGACATTCAGGAAACTCTTGTTTCTGCACTTGATTACATGCCACTATTTGATATTGTATGAAAAGGATTTGATAGTTGATCCTGTGTTCAAGATAACTTATTAAAATGTCAGATATGAAAATGCTTATCCTTACTCTTGTTTTCTGTGAGTCAGTTTTCTATTTATGGCCACCCTTTACTATAGTCCTACCATTAAAAGGAAAAACAAAACGGGAAAAATGTTCTTAATCAAATTCTGCCAGTTTTGATATAAAAATTAACTCCTTTGAATAAATTTATGTAGTCATGATGTGACTTTAAATAATAAATTATATTCACTTATCCAAGTTATCTCTATTCTTGTCAAGTGGTGATGAAATCTTAACATGGCCTGTGTTCTCAGATTCTTGCCTGAAATACATTTGTACATCTCATGCTGTAAAGCTTCTGTCCCTGTCCTTGGTCACAATGGGCTGTATCCAGTAAGTTGTTAAACAATTCTTTAATTGATACGGCCAATTCAATGCTAATTCAGGATATTTTGGCATATATTACCTAAGACTTTTCCTTTACTGTTTCATATTGTTTGGGAACACACACATAGTAATGGATACTGCTATAGATCACAGCCTACATATTCACTGTAACTGTAAATATATAATTCATGGAGTAAAACCACAATATGTATGAACCATTTTTCTGTTTTCTTATTTATTGACAGTTTTTTTTTAATTACAACACAATGAATTGATGGTAAATACAGAAGATGCAATAGTATAAAAAGCCAGTTAACCCTTCCCTAGGTTAAGACACTTACAGCAGACAAAAACTGCCCCACCCAAAATCCCCTTCTTGGATGAAAACAAAATAAATATAAATTAATAAATACAAACAAATCACTGCACAGCCCTTAACTCTTTGATTGCCATGGCAAGAACCATGCCGATGATTCTAGCTTGTGACATTTGTGTAGTTAAAGGTTGCCGCAGCAGTCAAAGGGTTATAGCATTGTAAACATAAGTACTTTGTGGAAAAGTTCAGTCTTGTTAATGGTCTACAGCAATGAGATTAATAGCATGACCCCTTGACCTTTAATGACGCAACATTATAAGGAGTTAAAGAGATAGTAGCTTGGTGAGCTGTTACATAGACTAGTCAACCATTTTATTTAACAATGTGCTATGAGGCCTTGATTTGCTAATATAAAACAACTTGTGAATAATAAACACTGTTCAATGCATTGATCAATAAAATCAATGAAAAAATTAATTTAAGCACCACAAAATTTTGCCTGATTATATCTGACAGTCATAATACACTTTAGCACCATTTATTTAGCCTTATATTTGCACACAAACGAGCTTTGTGTTTGTCAGTAGAAGCTATCTGAAAAGAAAAATGTATATGCCATATTGAAGATGGTATAAAATATAGAATCCTGTGTGGACAAAAACCTCTAACACCCCGAAAACTCTATAAAGTTCATTCAGCAAAGAAATGTGTTATATCTTTCTTTCCTTGCACACAGGACTATAGATCATCAAAAACTTAATGCAATATTGTTGCAAGTGTGTGAACCATCCAGAAGCTTAGAGTTAGATTTTAATACTCGCTCCATCACTGAAAAGTATGACGAGAAGTAAAATAAAGTTATTGTCAGACAACCAAAAGTTAATGACCTACATATTTAATATCCTAGTATTTCTCTCTGCTTCACAGATTAATGTAAAGTCTGCATTAATTTTATGCATTAAATTCTTTTAATTTCCCATAACCACATTATAAAAGGAAAAATGATTTTCATAAGAAATGATAGAATGTGTATTATTTACCCAAGACAACTTTCCTTTGTAATTGTTTGCATCTCATTTTGACTCTGAAAGATAAATGTCTGTGCACTCTTTTAAATATATATGGTATTTATTTGATGAAATAAATTTATGGGAACTTTTCCCTCTTAATCTATCCAGTAAATAGATTCATATATATATTTATCATATATACTATATATTTCCAAATCTATATTACCAGATAGCTCATATGAATGGCATAAATTGTATTCATTATCATACTGATACTCTACTGTAATCAAGAAAATGTTAGTACAGGTATACATGTTTTAAAACATCTTGAAGATAAGTTACTACACTGATAAAGCAGGCAATTTTCTCAATGTCAACAATTGATTCTTTTTAAAAAACCATCAACAGACTATGGACTAATTAGATTTTATGTTTTTGTTAAAAAATTAAGTTTATTAAAAGTTATATTAGCGCAAAATTGAACTAGTAACTCCATTTGTTTTCCTCCTATAATATAAAAACAAGATATATTTGTTTAAAATTATATAGCTAAAAAAAATCGTTCAAGACATTTAAGCCTGAAGGTTTATGGGTGAGTCTCTAAAACCCCTGAAAATAGAGGTCTACAATAGAAATGCTGATGCAGTCAAACCAATGCAGCAAAAAGCTGCCACTATAATACCTTTCTCTCTCTTTTTAATATATATGTAATTTACACATAAAGGGAAATATGAAAGAATTGAGGTTTTAAGTATTCACGTACTCATGATGTACCTTAAACAGAACACTATATTATGGTATTTACTTTCCTGTATAATTATTTAAGATATATATTCTCCAAAAGCAAACTTCCTTAGCTGGCTTATCAACAGACAACAGCTTTCATACTCAGCATTTCCCTTTTCTCAGGGGAATAGCTCTAAAAAGGCAGAATCCAATGTAAGAGATTGAGAGGTTTGTGAAATTCACTGGGACTAAGTCTTTGCATCAAACTTGTGAAGGAAAATACTGAGTATCAAAAAAATATTTTCTCTGCACCACATCCGATGTACAATGCTACTTGTTTCTGGTTTTCACAAAGGGAAGGGAAATTCTAATCTTTAAAAAAAGGGGGGATGGGCACAAGGTGGAAATTGAAAGGATACAAATACAAGCACAGACTGTTAGCACAAAATAATATATTCCCCCAACCAGGTGTATTTTAGGGTAAAAACAGAAAGCAAACAAATAATTTCAGAATTGGAAGAGCAGAAAAAACAGGCACATAACCATCCTTGTTTGGAAATCATGTTTGTTTGGAGGTGACAGAGTAACTAAGATTGTAAATTTTGTATTTATGAACATATAAACAAATAATGGATTCCATGTCAGATACAAAGGAAGTGACAAAAAGAATTAAAAACCTAATTTTACCCAGGCAATAGTAAATACCAAGGAGCTGTGAGATGACAGGCAATAATGTGGTCTCAGTGATGTTATTTCCATGGTAGAAAAAATGAAGACATTGACTTAAGGACTGAATCATTCATTCAAGAAAAGGATGTTTATCTTCACAATTGGGTTGTCAATATATATAGAGAGAACAAGTTCAAATTGGCATTACGTTAGAGCAAATGAAACATGCATTCTAGTGACTTTTCAAAAAGCTCACTCCAGGCTTTATTCATTCATATCTTGGCAAGACAGGCCAACAGAGAAACATACATTCATATAAAAGGTGGCAAGTATAAGCAGCACCATGTCCTATCCTAGAAACAAGCATTCTACCATGCAGTCACATCTCACCAAAGCTTCATTGTATATGAGACATGTATAAAAAGACCTGTGTCAAAAAGTAGTTAATGTTAACCTGGGATCCAATCTAGCTACGGCCAAGTGCTATAGAAATGTCTGTACTGTGAGTGACGTTTCTTCATGGAGAAAAACAAGTGGATAAAATACTCAAAGAATATCTCTGTAAGTCAAAAAGTTAATCATTTTATTCATGTTCACCATTTTTCCCTTCTGTTTTTTTTTATATGAAATAAGGGTTAATGACATCTTGCTCTGAAACTAAGTGACCTAACATACCATTATCATATTTTCATATTTATATTTAATTGATTTTATTTTCCCTTTTTAAGGGCATATAAATTCAGCTCTATTGCAGAGCACATGGCAAAGTTATATGAATCAGTGCAACATTCTAATTTGTGATGTATCTGTCCTACACTGTAGGTTTGCCCTTGAACATAAGGGCACATTGAGTGCAAACTTGAATATCATTCCCAGTCCAATGTTAATATAAGATAAAGACATACTGCTCTTTAATGTGAAAAGGCATAGAATCTTCAGAAATCTTCACAAATAAACAGCTTTCATATGCTAACTTTTTATACTTATTATGCACTGACCATGAGTTACTGGTATGCCCTCATTTTCATTAAAGAGCTTTAGTTATGAGTAGCTGTGAACACTGTGTTACAGCACTCTTTATCTTATACCCTTACTTACCAAAAAGAATTAGCATTGTTCCAAAAAATGGTGCATGTCATGTCCAGTTACAAGCTCGCAACTGTGTTTAAAAATTGAAAGCTGCTATTTCACTACTCTATCAGAAAATTGACAGAAATTTTACAACTTCACAACTGTTTTCCACTCCATTTCTGTGAATTTGTCAAACAGCGATTGTTCGTAGGCTTTATATACTATTGGTTTATGTTTCAAAGTAGACATAAGCATAGACAAAGAAATAATTGTAATTGGATGTTATTGATCTGACCTTAAATATCTCAAAATTATTTCAAAATTACACCAATGGAAACAAATGAAAACTGGTTTGAGTTGTACATGAAAGACAAAAGTTATGGTTCGATGAGACTGGAATACTAAGGCATCTTCTTTGCTACTATGCCAAGTGTTTTGTGTTACATGATTTTTGAGGTAAATTTCTATACTAAGGAAATGGCTTTTCTCAGAAGATGCTAACATTATATAACTTTCCAATTGAGGTTACCAAACACCTAACTGACATTTTTAGTCTATAGGGCAATGTATGATTATCAGATGTGTTTATGCAGGGTAACAGCTAATGACCACTGGCTAATTATATACATTGATATATCACATACTCATCACTAGGGTGAAGAGCTTGAAGTTGCATTTTTCTCTACTACTTTTATATTTGCTAAAGTAAAATTTCCAATTGTAATAAGGAATGCTATAATGTTGAATTATTTTACAAAGGACTTACTTTTCCTCTTCATTTCTGTTATATTTAATAAATGTACTATTTAATTTTCTTGTTTATGGTGTGATGTCCCTGGTTGCTGCCTTCTTTATTATATAAAGTTCTAATTTTTAAAATATAACTGATAAACTTTTCTGATGTAGCTGTGGTTCCCTCCTAGTCAACATGGAACCTGTAAAATAGATACATATGCTCTGGAAGTTATGTCCTGTGGTCACAGTTAGTCGTTATCATGAAGGCTCATGAAATGCAGTGAAATGGTTCGTTTCTCTGATATTATTGACTTTAAGCATTTTGTGACATCATATATTGGCTGAGATTGCACTTACAGCTATTTGTAATAGCTTATCTGAATTTGTACATTTTTGGTTTAGATGGTAGGATCTGTTTGACATCTGTACTTTGAAATATGCTCTTGAGAGCATCAAACAAATTAACTGTTTGCTATGTTTGCAAAGATTTCACCACCATCCATGAGGTTGTCTCAGTATATGCTACAATCTCAAAGGCTCTATACCATCAGTAAATTACCACATTTGTTAGTTTCTGGAAATTATTCTAAAACTAAAAACGAAAATCTTTTTCATGACTCTTGTGTTAATTCAGTCTATTTGATTATAATATTCATTCATCTTCAGATAGCACATAGAGTTTAGTCAATATGGACACATTGTTTATTCTTCTGTAAGAGCCACAAAGTGTGGCTATGTAGTTGTACCATATTAGTTATACTAGCATAATGTAGAACTTGAAACTATTATATTACTCTCACGAGGATCCAATATATATCCATCACCCATGTATTGGAACTACCAGTGAAGCTAGGCAATGTTCTCGCCTACCACATTGCATTTTAAATCACCAACAGAAAAGGAATAAAGATAAATATACAGTATACGAAACAGACAAATTATGTGTCAATAAAAAAAGATCATAAGCAATCTGGCTAGTAAAAGTAACGTTTACTAATTTCATAAATCAATCTCTATCCTCTATTACTTAGTAATTATTTTTTGTAAATTACTTAGTAATTTATTACATCTGATTCAGAAAAGCCTTGCCCTCTGATTTACAACAGAAGTTGTCCTTGCTAGTTATTATATAATGTTCTCTAATTTAAGTTACCTTTGCAATTGTAAAGAGTATCTGTATTCACCTGTTCTGATTGCCATGTCAGCCGACACATTGTTCTCAAACAAGTTAATAATTAAATTCACCTCCTCTACGGCTCTCATGTAGATGTACTGCTTTAGTGAGAATACAGACTGATTGGCTATTTTAATACTTCATTTAATCCAGTTAGTAATAATATAGAGTAATAGTATTTGGCTAAAATTATAAACTATATAGTTAATTTATGTAAGAAACATTACCTTGGTTACATTTGTATTTATATTAAAATAATGAGAACTAATGAAACAGAAGGAGAAATATTTTTTATGATGGTGACTATGTTTTCATTTCAATTTGGGAAACCCTAGGTCTGAATTTTCCTTGCTCTTAGTGGTGATGTGATGATGAAAAATATTTGACAGGTCTCTGTGGATAAGTAACTGGTACATTATATTGTTAATTCATGGAAATGTATTCCATGTTGTTGTGGAATCACTATTCACATGTGCTAGACCAATTAGTCACTTTCTCTTTTGCTATTCTATTAGGATTGAGACTTTTTTCCAAACTCAAGTGGAAGAGGCGTGAGCAACCTTACTCATAAGTACCCAGAGTATAATAAGCAAATAGAATCCCAATGTTTGTGATTATGTTGTCCTTAATGTTTTCTTATCTTTTGTAGTCTCACAGACTAAAAATTTAAATATTCCAGTAAAGAGAGAGGCCATATATACCTTTTCTTATCTCATCTCATTGAAGTAAATTTGACCCAACACTTATCTATGACAGTCCAGAATCCAAGTATAATGATAACCCTTCCCTTCTTAATGCTATGATTATTTTCTAGCCCTTATATACTTATAGTCATATGATGAATCAGGATACTGTGGCAAATGAGTAAAGAGGCAAAAGATTGTTTCTTCAGTTCCTTTCTCATTTTTGAGAAAAAAAAATTGTTTTCACTGCAAGTTAATGGAATTCCTCAATGATTCACACATGTCCCAAAATGACATTGTTCCTCATTTCTATCTTTAGCAAAATATATTTCCAGTTATTTTTTTCTTGACATCAAGGTTCTAAAAGGATTAAACCCTCCCACAAGTAAACACTGTATAAGTGAGCTTATGTATACAGTCCTCCATGCTCAGTAGAAGTGACTAACTCTTTATAAAATCAGCATCATCTAGGATGGAAGCACTGAAGTAAAGCTACAGGGCTGATTCTTATCATCCTCTCTTGTTTTCTTGGCCCATACATACATAATCTCCAACATCTTGTCAAAATACAATCTGCATTGCATAATGTTTTGCTGTAAAATCATTCCTCTTTACTAACTGTTCTTTTTTCTTAGCCTTACATTATATATGTTCAGGTTGTAATAATTAACAATCTGTAAGGCTTTGCAGCATGCCACCCGTGATTACAAAATATTTTTCCCAACCAAATCATAAACGTAGTTTAACCGAAAGGCATTCTAATTTTCATGCTATGTTGAGTATAAATATAAATTCAAGGCAGTCACTATCCATTTCCAAATAAGAATGTATACCTACACTCATTAAAAATCATCTGGAAATGTGTATTATTAGCAAATGAGTAAGAAATTTTCACTAGTATAAAATTCCTGCTTTATATAAAAGCCACACTGGCCATTCAAGTATTTTGAGGTTTTTTTTTTCCCTATAGTTTTATATTTGTCTAAAATGATGAATTTAGACTTGAAATTATATTAAAGAAAAATTAAAAGTCACTTCTACCTATAGGGCATTTTTAGAGTGTGCATGTAAAGAGCAAAGTGTCCATCTGCAGATCCACCATTCAACACTCTTTTTCTCTCCACTCGAAGGAAACAGCTCATGCTTACTAGGTTTTTAGAGAACTAACAATCCAATGGAGAAGCAACACCAGATTTCTTTCAGTTTGTGCCAGTTTGCAAGTTAAAGGTCAAAGGGCAAAGACACAGAAGAGGACTCTTCAAGGAAAATTTTCACAGAAGACAATGTTTAAGTTGTTAATGACAGTCAACAGATCAATAATCAAGTTCAAGGCAAGCTGTTCATTGTTTCAAAAGCTAATCCCCTCAAAAGCTGGCTTTCACACAAAGCCAATGTCTGACTCATGGGGTGCATTCCTTCTGACCATCTCTAATGAGTTCACAGCCCAGTGGCTGTAAAGCCTTTCACTGCAAGAAGCAGCTCCTAAAAATCAATAAAGAGGTCTGTCAGTTGCTGACTTTTCTCTAGGAAAAAAATATTGATACAAACCTGCTCTGCAGGTCACATGAAAATGACAATACTGCTGTTAGGACAAATTACACTCAACAATGAAATGCTTTGGTGGTCTCTTGGCTCTGTCAGTGATCAAATGGATGGCTAAATGCCAGAAGCCACACTAACCCTTTGAGAACTATGGCTGACATGCAATAGGTAATGCACTAGAGGATATTCATGCAACCTCAGAGTCATCATTTTAAAATGGCAATGCTAACTCTTTGTACCAAGGCAAATTGAATTTCCATGCAATGGATTTTAAAACAGAAATTCAATATGTCTAAAAAAAAAAAAAACAACCACTTATGCTATTATAATTGGCCATTCAAATAAAATTTCACTCTTATAAGATACTTAATAAAATACCTTTTTATTTGCCAGAAAAATTTTTGGCAAGTAACATCATTTCTGCATGTTAAAAATGCACTTCTATTGCATTGTAACTCACTTAGAAATTACACGGGGTTATAGGATATCTGTTTTAAAAGCCTGAACTTCTTGAACCTGTGTCTGTTTTCACCATTGCCCAGTTTTATAATTTACCACATAGCAATCCTGAGACTCTGGAAGCTGGTCTGATAGTTCTCAAAGGGTTACACCAATGTATTACTAGTGTCACATAACCTTATAAAATAACTGTCACTTTAAACCACTTTAGAGACATACTGCTTCTTGCTCTGCTTATAATGAATATTCCTGACAGACCCATGGAAGGCCTGGGGCAATGGCCTAATACAATTTGGGGAGATTATCACAATGATGTAGGAGTAAGGTGGCAGGAGGAGGTTCGGAAACACTTTAAAACAAAACAAAGCTCCTGTTTGAATATAACTATGAATATAAATGTGATGAAACATTGAGGACAGAGCTGAGAACAGCTGTATAAAACGAAAAATGGATGTATTATTAAGGCTGTTACTATATTGCAGATATTTTGGCCCCTTGTTTGTTGGAAAATGGCTGTCCCAACAGTCTAAAGTCCTGCAAGTGTATTCCAGATCTCCCACCTGACAAAAATGAAGCGTAGGAGACTCTCCATAGCAGTCAGAGAGCTATCTTCTTTGGAGACAAAGCTGTTTTGGGTCTTCACACTTTCCTGAAAGTTCAATTGTGGGTTCTTTGTTTAACCTTTTTGTTTCCTTTGCTTTAAAGCAAAAATTCGTGGACTTTCTGTTTTGCTTCCCCACCACCCCCCAGAAATGGGCTCAGATTTCAGAAGGAAAATAATATTAGAAACCTTTAAGAAGAATCTTTTCTTCTTTTTTTTCCTCTTCTTTAGTTAATCCTGAAAATTTACTGGGCATTGAGCGTGCAGAGGAAAGGCCTAGAACTGAATGACAAAGAAAGACAAAGGACTGAAGAACGGCAGATACTGTGCATCATGGAAGCTTCCCCACGAGTGTATTTCCACTCATGTGCAGGACCAGCAACCCTCTGGGTTTGAAAGGTCAGCCTCGAATCAGGCTGCCACAAGCCTGCTCCTAGCTAGGAAACAGCATAACAGCTCTTGTCTTGAATCTCAAGTTACCACAAACTCCTGGAAAAGAAAGAAAGAAAAAAACCCTACATCACACCCACTCTTGCATAGAGCGTTTACAGTACAGTATGTGGCGGGGTGTTCCTTTCCTCTTGAACTGGAACACAGTGTAAACCAATACAAGGAGGCATAAGGCCAAGATGCAGGGGATGACAATAGCTATGGCTTTCACAGTGCTGGCTGTGTTGTCCAGTTTGATGACAATGTCTACATCGTCTGGTGGGCTGTGTCCTTCTTTCTCTCTGTCTGTTGGTCCATCACAGCCCATAAAATCCTTGAGGATAGATCTGGGATATCCAGGTTCTACCTTGAGTATCTGGTTGTTGAATTTCCAATACTCCTTTCCTTTGTAGAAGTACGTAAAGCCTGGGGAGAAACACACACACACACACACACACACACACACACGATCATGTTATTTGTGAAAATGAGTATGTATAAAATTTTTAATTAAATTGGCTAATTCTTAAAAGATTTTTAAAGTCCCTTAACCTTTGCAGAAAGGAAACATTATCCTAAGCTCAAGTGTCCATCGAAATGACTCTAGCTGCTGTGTTCCAGAACTGTCTTCTAGTGCCCATGGAAAACTCAGTGGAGAGAGAAAACTTATGTGTGGGGAACTGTTCAAAAAATAATGCTAGTCCACATCAGAAAGAGAATTTTACCCTATTGCTTGCTTATAGCATTGCTGTGGCAGCGTTATACATTAGCGTGATAATATTAACCTATATTGAAAGATAGGGAAACAACCTTATCAATTCAAGCACGGTTTGCCCTCAGGTTTGTATTGAGTTCCTGGTACAATACATTATGAGGAGGCTTTTCCATGTATACTCTAGGGAAATTTCTTATCATCTTAGTGTCAGGAATCATTGTGCTCCTCCTAAACGATAGGTGTGCTTTTGTCATTTGGACAAGAAATTGTAAAAAATCATAGCATTGTCCGCTCGTGATTTTCATATGAAGTATTTATAGTATTTTGTGGATTAATTGTATTTCTGGCTCCAGGTCAAGTACACTTTGTCTCCGTTGTCCTCTAAATTTCTTATTTACTTACTGATGTTAAATTTATATCACCTACTACATTTTATTGAACTTTTTTTAAATATTTTATTTTATTTTTTAAAATTTATTTATTTACTTATACAAGTACTGGGTACAGTCAGAAGCGCGGGAATGTGAGGGAATTCACCAGGGCCAGAGCGGGGAGCAGAGCAGGCAGAAGGACCCAGGTACACTGCTGAGGGGAGCAGCAGGCAGCAGGAGAGGTCTGCGCGCCATGTGGGACCCTCTGGTGGCCGGGGAGCAGCCGGGGATAGAACCGGTGCTGCAGAGGCTGTGGGCAGCTTCGCAACCCAGTGCTCAACTGCTGCGCCACCAGGGAGGCCCCCATTTTATTGAACTTTTAAAGTCATTAATGCATTCAGAGTCAAAGATTAATACAGTATAAGTAAATGTGCAGTTCTATCTTTAATCCTTCCAGCTAACCAACTTCGTGGAGGGCGGGGGGAAAGGTAGGTGGTATATGGAAGACTTGACTAGCAGTACACACAGTTTAGGTTCCAAAACATTATGGATGCGGGTAATAGACTTGGAAAGCTTGTGACAATTAAGTGCGTGTGTGTGTTAGGACTCTTTTGAAACTACTGCTGTTTTTTCGTTGGGCAAATATCCAGTTTTTTCTTTTCATTTATAGCTCCTTCATGTGAACTTGTTTGGTTTTTTTTTGGTGATTGCACTACTGAGACTTAATTCTTACTTTGAGATAAAATCCAGAGACAGAAAAGAAATATTTAAATGTTATAATTACTTAAAAGCTGTATTTTGAGAACCATCTATTTTAAATAGCATGCTTAATTTTGGGATAATAATCATTAATGAGGGTTTTCTTTTTCCTGCATTATTGTGCACTTATTATGGAAAAATCACTGTGTTAACAACTTAGTGAACGACATCTTTAAATCTTCATAGTCACTCAGCGATGTAGAATTAATTACTTATACTTTACAAAGATACTGAGGTCTTGAGATAAAATAATATGCCCAAGTCCTGGTGAAAACAGGATTTAAATCTTGGTCTAGTTTTAGAGCCTGAATACTTAATGATTTTTCTAAGACTGGGTCCTTTAGAGATCTGCTGTCTATTAAAAAATATTCTGTTAAAAATCACAGATTGTGATAGATTACACCCCTGGAACAAAAAACTCTCTAACATCTCTCAAAAAATTCAGCTAAGATAGACCATTGCTTCAGGTCATTTCATTCTGGAAATCATTTTGTTCAATGCCATAAAAATCTGCTGTTGCTTTTAGTTTCGAAGGGCAGTTTTGCAATCAGAGTAACTTGCCAAGTGAAAACAGGTGTATGTAGATTCAAATGTTTCTGTAGGGAGCTGGTATTTGATCACACTAATGAAATCCAATGTAATTATTCTACAAGCTTGGATGGGGAAATGTTGATGGCCTGCCAAATATAGTACATTAGATGATCATAGTTGAATAATGGCACTGATCTAGAATTAAACAGACCTTCAAAACAGGTGAACATACTTCTTGTATTTATAAACTAGAAACCAACAGCTGTATGTGTCCTCATCTTTAATTTTTAGTCAAAGCTAATTATTATGAAGCCACTGGGTATCATACAAAAATTCAGAGGTTTCTATTTCATACTTATCAGGTCTGCTGGCCAAATTTTATAGTAATACATTCCATACACAGGAGTAGAATTGTAGTTTACTGGATACACTTGTTTAAGAAGTCTAGTTAGTAGGAATTTGATAAAAGAATTTGAAAAGAGGGCCTCCCTGGGGGCTCAGCTGGTTGAGCACAGCGCTTTGAAGCTGTCTGCAGCCTCTGCAGTGCGGGTTCAATTCCTGGCCAGGCAGGGAGATTCCCACAGGGTGCGGCAGACCTCTCCTGTTGCTCCCGTTGCTCCCCTCAGCAGTGCTTTCGGTCTATCTGCCTGTTCTGCTCCCCACTCTGTCTCTGGTGAATCCTCTCACCTCCCGCGCTTCTGGCCTGTACCCCAGCTATTGTATAAATAAAAAATATTTTTTTTAAAAAAAGAATTTGAAAAGAAGTAGCATAAAATCTTGAAATATGTAAAATGATCACACAAAATTCATCTTGTTTAATAACTTAGGGTTTTTTACTCATTTATGAAATGTCGGTTGGTTGAAAAAACTGTTTATATATTCACATATTTTTTGCTTTTCACAGTAACTTTGCTATAATAACCTTATATGTGTTATGCTTATTAAGAGTGTCAACATCATATGGATTCTTTTTTTTTTTTTTTTTGTGGGACCCTCGCTGGCGGCCAGGGAACGAATCTGCTGCAGAGGCTGCAGGCAGCCTTGCAGCCCAGTGCTCAACAGTTGCACCACCAGGGGAGGCCCTTCATATGGATTCTTAACTGAATTATCATTTTTTGGGAAATTCTGAGAAAGAAATCAATGAAGTTGTAATGTATTATTTAGTAATTTCTTTTTCTGTATTTGATGGGGTTTTACTAGTGACTTTTCTATTGCTTGGTCCTAAAATGTAAAGTGAATTGTCTTCACCAGCTGCCTTGTATAGCTCAGAAGTAGATGCTCCCACAAAGCAGTGCCTGTGTGTTCTCTCATTTCCATTGTTACGTGTTTATTAGTAGGAAGTTAATTGTTGTTTAATAAATGTGAATGAATAAATAGAATCTTTTGGGAAACTTGTTTGAATTGTACTTGTAGATTTTTACTAAGAAAATGGGGTGGGGGAAGAATTCATAATCAAATCAATAGAATCAAGAGTCCAAGCTTTTTAACAGGCTATAAGTGGAACTGGAATCAGTAACATGAAGTGCTACAGTGTTAAAAGCAGAATCTTGTCTTAACCTTGATTGCATTTTCTAAGGGGAAAATATAGAATATTGGGGGTTTGGAGGACTAGATAACAATTAATATAGAAACAATTTGAAGGAGGGGAATGCAGAGATTCTTTACAATAACTTTAATATGTGTAAAATCTCATGTTGTTGTTTAAAACACTATCAAATAATAAATGCTAAAAATAAATCATACTACTATATCTGCATGAGTCAAACCTTATTTGGATTAATGCACCTATTTTTAGGGACTGAAGTAAAAAGCGAAACAAAAAAAAATTGTTAAATTAAGATGGCTATAGTTGAAAAACAGAAGGGGGATGACTAGGGAAGCTACATTTTTAGAAAGCCTGGGTTTGTCTTGTAAGACAAAATGAAAAATTTAGCCAGACATGACAGGTTAACAATGGATTTAATGGTATAATGTAGAAAAACATGTTAACCTTTCCCAGTGTATTAGAGCACATTCAGTAAGGCTGGAACAGTCTAGTTTCACGCCTCAGATAAGAAATCTTACCACTTTTAATATCTTTAACAGTTTTCTAAAACTATCAGTAGTTGGTGTTGATTTCCTAATTTATAAATAATAATAATATTGAGATCAAGAGTACTTCTGTTGGACAATTAAATAAGATAATGAATTTATACAACACAACTGATACATGGTAGGTACTCAATAAATGATATCAAGCATTTATATTTCATTTGTAAAGATGACAGAATTAATTTCAATAGGTAGTATAGGAAGGCACACTCCCTCTTAAACTGAAAAATACCCTTCAAAATCTATAGCTGAATCTTAAGCACTGGAATTAAAAAAAATATACCATTATGAGAGGATTTCAAAGAAGAAAGTGCCTTCCTTGGTGGATAGGTAGGCAGTTGAAGACCACTTTTAGTGCTCTATTGTCATTGATTTTATAACTATATAATATCATGTGTACAGCTCTAACCTTTAGGGAATTACTATTAGTAAAATTTTATAAATATTAATGTTTATTTAATTTGAACTTGTTTTTATTCTTATACAAAAAAGGGAATAAAGTCACAAGCATGAGACATAAGTAAAGAATAAAATGTGGAGTACTGGCTATTAGTAGACTACTTAGACCAAAACTTTCAGCTTGGTTGTTATTGCTACTCCCCACAACAAAGGTTTTAGACAAATTTAGAGTTTTGGAAAAATAAGGTATTGCCACCGATTTGTGGAATGAGTCTTTTGAGTAATGGAGAGTATCAAAGTAATTCAACAATTAATATTTACTGAATATTTGGCATGTGACTGCCTATGAAGAGTTTATACCAGAGGGGATGGTGAGCATATAATATGATCATTGTAACATGAGATTTTGAGTGCAAGTAATAGAGTACCAAAAACAGATATTCAAGAAAGATTTCCTGAAAAAGTGAAATGTGAGTGCATTTTGAATACATCAAAGAAGTGGCTCGACCAGGAAAGATCTACAAGACACAGATGTGTAGAAGTTCATCTGTAGCTGTTAATCATTTAAATTGATTTTCCCAACATGTTTTGTTCCTTTGTCAGTATTTTATAATGTTATTCTTTGCTATATATATATATAAAACATGAAATATATATAAATATATATTTATTATATATGAATGCATAATAAATATATAAATATATATAAATAAATATATTATATATAAATATATATAAAAACATGAAATTCTGAATATATGAGAACTGCTTTTCCCCTTAAGAGAAATGTTTTTCCCCTTATGTTTTTCCCCTATATGAACTGTTTTTCCTACCTTGAGGTAGGAAGATAGTGAGGAAATGCTCATGAATATATTATCATGGATTCTCAGTTAAAATTTGTACAACATATAAAACTGAGTATCAGTTTTCATAGAGGTGGAAATAGTATTTTATCAATTGTTATTATAATATAAAAAATACAATTAAATAGTCTAATTTAAAAAATTTTAATATGTTGTTTCAGTTTTCAAAAATAGCTTATGAATTATGCAGTTCAGAATACATTTTTCTAGTGAGTGGATATTGTAAATTTTCAGAGACAAGAATTGAAAAAATAATAGAGATTGGGACAGCAAGAAGTTTTTGCTGTCACAAAAAATTTCTACAGAAATCGATATTTCAGATATTAGTGATCTTGAAAATAGAAAAGGAGAAAATGAAAACAGTTGCTACGCTAAGGAATTAAAGTAATGTGTACTTTTTCAATCTTTAAAACAATTCATTACTTATTTTAAAAGTTACACTCATTCTTAAAAATAAACAAATGAGAAACCATTATCAAGCCTGCTAAAGTTAATAACCAGTAAGAATTCTGCTTAACTTTCTTTGAATATACTTTTGTACAGTGTTTGCTAACTTTTACTGGAAGCTGTCTATAGACTTCTGTGAATGTTAGCTAGAGCTGGTTTTATCTGGGGAGTAACAACATCCTCAGTATGACCTCAAGACATCTCTCTCCCTGTCTTTCTTCCTTGATGACAGCTGTAATTTCAGGGGTGACATCAATTTTTGCCTTCCGTGTAATCACCTTTCACCTTTTTTGTTTTTTTCATTTGCATCTGCATATTGGTTTTTGTCCACCATATTGGTCTGATTTTACTACCTCTTATACATTCAACTTCAATCTCTAGTGTCTTTTTCATTTCAGATAGGTATGTTTTCATTTCCATCTGTTTCTCTTATCTGTCACAAACAGCTATATCTTAACTTGGTCCTTTAATTCTGTGAACCAATAGAATAAGCAAAAAGCTATAATTTTTAGCAAATGCCATTATTGGGTCTCCAGGTTGTTTTGGACTATGCCTATGCCTAGAGTGTTTGACTTGTGGGAGAGCATCACAAAGAATGCAATGTATTATACATAACTGGTTAAAAGGCACTTTGTGTACTCTGACTTTTGGGGTGGATATTTATTCCTTCTGGATCTCATATCCTTCAAGTTTGCACTCAGTGTAAACTTTTCTTAAACTGATAATATACTGATAGTCAATCATAATTTTCAGTGTTGGCATTGATTGTTTCCCCCATATATTAATTAATCATTTTTGCTCTTACCTCCCTTTGAACATACTTAATTTTATTCTTGAAAAAGAATGTTTATTTTTTTCTTATTCCATGGATGTTATAGACTCTTCATGCTATTGATGACCCACATGATATATTAATTTTTTCACATTCTTATTATAAATTATTTTTAATATGCTTTTTCTCTAGTTCAGAATGATATCTCTTTCCTTTGTTCTAGAATACTGTGTATACATTTTCTGAATTATTTTTATGGCTTACTCCTATGTACTAATTCTACAAGAGGAGAAAAATGCTATTTTACATCTGTTCACATTTAGAAGAATACGGATTATCCATTGCTTGGCTAACTTTGTACTGAACCTCTGTATGAAACTCAAATCCTGAGATGGAGAGTAAGGAACACAGCCGCTCTGTGATGAGTTTGTTATTAAGCAATCATACAGCTACTCTTGCCTGATTGTACTGAACTGAGATCTTTGTGCTGACACTGAGCCAAAGGAATACTTGAAAAATAGCAATTCTCAAGTCACTACTATGAGGTACTTTGTCTTCAGTCCATACTTAACAACATATCCTCCTTATGACTAGTTCCTGTTCCATGTATGTTTGTTATAATTATCTTTATAGGAATTTTAATAGAAAGATAGGCAAGGTTACTTCAGAGATACCCATGACCGTCATTTAAAGATGTCTATTTTTTTCACAAACTAAAAATAAATTGAGGTTAAAAATATTGGAACAGAATATTAAATGCAAATCTAAATTAAATCTAAACTAAATCTAAATTAAATCTAAATTATTGAAATATTTAGAAATTCATGAAATACATTACATGCATATTACATACCATTTTCTTTGTGCACAAAGGCTCCCTGAGGAGATTCAGGGATACCCTTCCAGACTGTGATTGGTTTGGGATAGCCAGGATCCATGGTTTTCATTTCTTCACTATATCTCCAATATCTAAAATGGATAAATGATAAAACCAACAACACATGCATAGGGAAGGTCATTATGCATACAAACAGTAACAGCTAACATTCATTAATCTTTGCTATATGTTACCTCTATACCTGTTAATGATTTATAGAACTGATTTTAATCACAGGAAAGACAGAGGACACAAAACATTTATTTTGTCTTCTTTCCTGCATAAGTTAAAAAGGGCTATGCTAATGTGTATTTATTTAGCCTGCTAAAATTAATTTAAAAAATACTAGCCAAATACATATGCTTTCTAAATGCATTTATAATTCAAGGAAGAATCACTAACCTATGTATAAGCCAGAAGCGTTCATGATTAAAAAAAAATCTTTCTTAGGTAGAAAAACATTTTTAAAAGATAGTCTTATGTAGAGTCTTCATCTATTTTTCATTCTTTTATTCATTCAACAGATATTTACTGAGTAGCTACTATGTCCTTGGCTTTACTATAATTTCTAGATTTACAACCATGAAAAAAACATGGCCCAGCTCATATCAATATTATATTTCAGGATATTTAGAGGCTATAAACAATAAAATTATTTATAATAAATATATATTATGACAGGAGGAAATAAGATTTATTAAGGAAACAAAGAAGATTTAGTTACCTAGAAGTATGGAGAAGTCACTTAAATCAGTGGACAGAGAGGTACTTGCTCATGAACTAATATTTGAATAGAGAGTAAAAAGATGTGACAAGCAACACATGAAGTGTGGGGGTAGAATACTCCAGATAAAGGAACTAGCTATTGAAAGTTCCTATAAAACGTGAAAGTTTAGAGTAATTGATTATTTACAAGGAGGACAGTATGAGTAGAAATGAATTTATAAAGAAAAGAGTAGGTTAGAGTGGGAACTGGGATCTAAGACTAATAGATCCTCGCTCTATAAAAAAGTCTTTGGAGAGATATAAAGTAAACATAGATGTTGAGCAAAGAGGTTGCATTTTTAAATCATTTTTTAAAAGAAGCATGCTGCCTACTGTGAGTTAATAAGGGAAGTAAAGTGCTAGTAACTAGACCAGTTAGGGTGTCATTGCAAAAATCCTTGGATTAGAATATAAACTGTAAAGATGATGAAAATTAGCGAAACTGGGATATATTTTGAGGGAAATCCCCAAGAGCTTATTAATGGATTGAATACAGGATGTCAGGGAAAGAAATTGAGCATACTTGAAAATTGGGGGCTTGAACATCTGGGAGAATAATAATGCCATTCAAAAAGATAAGGAAGCAGGGAAGGTAAATTGGGGAGGTTTGTAAAAATAATGGGTTTGGTTGTAGGTATGATAAATCTAAAGGCCTCCTAGATATCAAGGTGGAATTACTGAGACAATTTGGTGTATTAGTATAGAATTTAAGGCAATTATTTACTGGATTCCTTGGCATATGGAGAGTAAAAGAGATAAAAGCAAAACTCATCAAGAGTCAGAACACTTAGGCTCCTATCCCTTCACAGGGTAGTCCTTGAGCACTTGCACAGAACCAACCTGACTTCCAAGGAACAAAGTGTGAATGTCCCTCTTGGGATCACTCATTATTGTCAATATGTTCCACAAGTCAAACAAGTTTATATCCTGAATGTTTAAAAGGATTGACAAAATTGGGGTGAAACCATTGGTAGTTCACAGACCCATTGTATATTTCAGGACAGGCAGAATGCATTATTTTATTAAATTTCAGCCAACCTGGGGCCTCCCTGGTGGTGCAAAGGGTAAAGACGCAACTTATGAGGCTATTCGCAGTCACTGCAACATGGGTTCAATCCCCAGCCAGGGTGCTGCCCACATGGCGCAGCAGACTTCTGTCTCGTCCGCTGCTCCCCTCAGCAGTGTATTTCAGTCTGTCTGTGCTGCTCCCCACTCTGTCTCTGGTGATTCCTCTCACCCCCCACACCTCTGGCCTGTACCCCAGTTCTTATATGCATAAATAAATTTTAAAAAATCTCAGCAAACCCATATCTTCATTATTCCCATTCGAGAGAAAATAATAGAGGACAAAGGGTAATAGGTAGACTATACTAAGTTCTGACTGATTTCAAAAGTCTTTACCATTTCCACTATACCTACAAATACATTTTTTCAAATTTACTTGATAATCATTCTATTTTCCACTAAACGTTTCTTCATTATCAGCTAAATCTAGTATTTCACCAACACAGGTTTGGGACGTGACACAATGCATTATCTTGGGATTAGGCATTTTGGGAGAAATATAAAAAGCATTTTCCATTCTTTTCTGGATATTTCCCCACCCCAAGCTAATTCTATATTTGCAGAATACTGGGCTTTTATGCAAAAGGTTTTGCTATAGATTCCTAGAAATCTTACTCAAGTAACATCTAGAATATTAGCACTTCCTTCATCTTTGGTGTTCATATGGAAAGGAGAAAAAAGGTATTATTTCAGGAAATATCTCAGTAAGTAAGATCGAAGACAGAGTTTACCCAAAAAAGGCAAGTAAAGTCTTATAGGTATCTATGACAGATTCTTATCACATGTTGCATGAGAACAGATCTGATAGAGAGATCAGGAGAGGTTTCACAGAGAAGCTCTGAGATAAAATAATGGTGGTGGGATCAATCATCTGAAGAAATCAAGTAGGCAGAATCATTAGTGATTGCTGTAAAGTTTCTAATGTATATTTTCTTTTACATCTTGTTCATGGAAGCATCTGCTTTTAAATTATTTCTGGACTTTCCTTTCTCACAGGAAGTGGAATTCACATTCTGAGGTGAATACAGAATGATTAATGTAGCTGAGATTATACTCAAAATGTCAAGATCTCTTTTCTGAAGTGAATATTTGAATGGGGTTTAAACAGTCATATATGTTAATTGGTTCCTACACTTGGCCAAAAATGAAAACCCTCACAGGGAAATAGTCAACTACTTAATTTCATGGATTTAAAGTAAGACTCTACCCCTCACACACACACCCTCTACATCTCTATAAGTTGAAAATGTACCTTACAATCAAAACTATGTCAAAATTTACTTGGCATAATTTTTCCTTCAATGGTAGATTAAATAATGACATACCATAAAATAAATGACATTTTGAGATGACATAAACTATAACTTAAAGTGAACTTTAAAAGTTTGTAACTTAAATATCTGGAATAATTTAAAATTCTTGGGACTATGGGATTGCACCCTGCATGTAATTGTAAAAAATATTACTACATATTGAGAAAACAGGTTTCTACTGTGAGAAATAATTACAACAATGTTCATGTAACAATAACTGTGTTTAATATTATGCTTCATAGTTATAAAATAAATTTATATACATACATTATCTTATTTCACTTAACCCCTTAACAATCTTTCATATTGCATAACATAGTGTTCTCCATGATGGTGTCACAATCTTAAATCATAATTCTCAGTCCAGTCAGTGATAGAGTATTGTATTATTAAAATTACTTAATCATTTTTGCTCTTTGTGAATGTTGCAGAGTTGAAAGTAAAACTAGCCCTCTGATTCTCAGTTTACTGTGGTTTTCTACCATGTTACTGCTAGTTTTCCCATGATATAATATTTTTATATTAATCCAGCTGCTATTCTTATTCCTTGTATTCTCACTAAACTCATAATGTTCATTGTTTGGGTACAGTTTTATTTCCTCCCTCTATTCATTCATAGACCATTTACCCACCAGCACTTTCTGAGCATTGAAATTATATACCAGGTACATAAGTTTTATAGAGATCTCATATTTCAAGAAAATATTAATGGAATGTGAATTTTGAAAAATTCTTATAGAAATGTAATTCTGGTATGAATTTGTCAGAATAAAGGCCCTCTCCTCTCTTTCTTTTCTCAGACAAAGCAAATTATCATTTTGCATCATTTCACAATTTGTGGAAAACTTGACTCTGACTTGGAACCTCAGGTTACCCGCTGTGTGTCAGTTTTGATGCATATGTAATAAACTTGATTGGGATTAGAGTCATCTAACTACATTCATAGTTTCTTATAAAATGTGCTAAGACTTATATGGTTTATATTTTAATTTCAAACATTTGAACATATTTGAATATGAACAAAAAGCTCATTGCATTCATTTTTTTCTCCCTGAAAAGTAAGTTCATGGGCTCATTGAGAAGTATACTAACATATTCAGATAGAACACTGTGCAAATATACAATTTTGTGGGTTTAAGATTTAGATGTTGTTATTTTAAAAATTTTGGAATTTTGTGCAGTAGCTTCAGTAAATGATGAATGCTACTTTAAATGAACCCTGTAGGTTTTTCTTTCTGATATATCAAGTTATCTCAACTGTAAATTAAGATTTCAATTGCTGATTCTTTGAAAGAAGCATTGTTAATATTTCAAAATAAATCGTAACTAGAAATGAGATTTATTCATCATTTTTAGATGTATTCATGATTCACATTCACAAAATATAAAAGTTGTCTGTGTACAATAAATTAGTTTTCTTAAATTCCTTCTGTGAAGAAGAAAGTATAGACATTTTTAAAATGACACAAATAATAGGAAGTTGCTGGATACTGAACTCAAAATGAACAAAAAGTGTCTGCAAGGGTTATTTCATATGTCTCAGCTACTTCTTTATTGATCCTACTTTGTCTCATTTCTTTACTTCAGAATCAAGACTACTTGCTTCTGTTCTTACCACAAAACACAGAACCATTTTTTTTTCCCTACCCAATAATCACACAATATTCCACTCCTCAGTAACATTTTTCAAAATGCATCAGAATTGAAACCAACTATTTTTATAGTGTTCGATGATTTACAGAACACATACCTTAAGTAAATACTTCATAAATACACACTATCAGTGTGTAGTGTAAGCTGGAGGAAATATGTATATTTTTCTACTTGATTATTAGTGCTGATCATCATAATAAATAATTAGTGAATTTTGCCTTATTTATTTGAAAATGTCTTAAAACGATAAACAGTTAAGCTAAAATAAAGTATGGAAATAGTCTTGGATATTTCTGTGAGAAGATTCTGAGATGATTTAGAAACATAGCATTTTAGAGTCAAATGCTATGAGGACCAATATGCATCCAAGTGTAAAACTATAGTATATTAAGAAAAGGGCAAGTTGGAATCTAAGGAATTGAGTTCTGTGCAACATGTGAAAAAGTGAAACAGTGGAAATTTTAATCTGAATGTACAGTTCTATTTAAAGATTCATCATATCATCTACTCTTCTTTAACCATCTCTAACTTGGGAGATTTCATATGGGTCCCTGCTTTCAATACAATTTATATGTCAATTACTCTCAGTTCTGTGCCTCTTCCTGACCTTTCCACTAAGACAAAAACTCAATTTCCGAAGTAATAATTTGACTTTTCCAACTGGAGTATAAACAGTGATCTCAATCTGAATGTAGACGTGTCAATCTCTTAATCCCCTTCTCTCAATATTCCTTTCTCTGCTCTATCCTCAGAAATGGCATGATCTATTCAGTTATTTAGGCAAAAAATCTAGAAGTTATCCTTGATTTGTTTTTTTTTTCCCCTTATCACAAAAATCCTGCCACAAGAAAGACTTGTTATATTACATTCAAAATGTACTCCATACCCCCATCCCTCTGCTCCATCTCCATTGCTACCATTCTATCCCACCGAAATATTCAAATAGCCTTCAAATATATTTCTTGTCTCCAGTTTTGCAGACCATTCTTGAGACACAAGTTATAATGAAGTTGTGAATATACATCAGCTCATGTCACTTTCCTGTTGAAACTCTCCAATGCCTTCCACTGTGGATTTTAGAATAAAATCCAAAGCATTTGCCACTCTGTATGATCACAACTGCTTATGTTTGACCTCTTCAACCACTTCCTCTATAAACAATAGGCACAATGCTGCTTCTGATTTGAACATTCCAGCATTATTACATTTGTACTGTTATGTCATCTACCTATAACACATTGTTCTGAATAGTGTTATGTGGCTGAAACTTTTCCCTACTCAAGTTCCCTCTCCATTACCCCCTTGACAAGTGAGACTTTCCCTGACTTCCGCACTAATTTCCAAGCCACAACTTACCACCAATGTAAGGACACAAGACTCTATCATTATCATTACCTTATTTTATTTCTTTGTAGCATTTTCCACTATTAAAATATAAGAATTATTTAACTGTTTACTGTTTACTATTTTCTCTTTAATAGAATCTAAGTGGAAGGGGAAGCCTCCACTACTATCCCTCTGTTACCTAACATATATGTGACATATATAGTATGTGCTGAAATATTTTTTGAAAATATTTTTTGGATGAATGAATGAGGGTTATGCCAGAACCAGTGTAGAAATCTGGAGGAAACAGGAATTAAACCTATTGAGAATGTAATGGGTTGTCTCAATTCAACCCATTACAAGGGCAGTCAGGTAGAGAAGAATGAGTACCTGTGAAAGATAATAGAGGGTGTCTAGATTTTGGTAGGAAGTGAAAAGATGCAAGGCTGATCTGAGACAGCATTTGAGCCAAATCTTATTTAAAATCATGCTGCATTTGCCTTGTAAATTATATAAATGATTCTGATTTTGAATGTTTTTCTCAAGTAATTGTACTTTTCAGCTCACCAGAGTATCCATCATTCCTTACTGCCTTATATGTTACTGTTGTATTCAGTATTAAAAACATTTTTTGTCTGCTCCCTTAAAGCTTTACATATGGACTAGATTGTCTCTTAAATCCCCTTCTGCTCCTAATCATACAGAAATAGAAAACTGCTAACACATATCTTTTAAAGCAGAAAGATGGCAGTGGAAGAAAGAAAAATATTGCAAGGACAAATAAATTTTCAGTTTTCTCTCAAAAATACACATGAATATATTTATCTATAAAAGGTCAAAAGTTATAATTATTGTAATTTGTTTATAAGGAAGAAAGAGTCACTGAATTGTTACATAAAAGTGACAAGCAAATGTTGTGTATATCTTCATAGTTTGATATCTTCTCAATCTACTTTTTAAATTATTTGTTTTTTTATATATATAATTGACATATAACATTATATTAGGTTCAGGTACAAGCTATAATGATTCAGGTCACTACCAGAATTAATTTTCTATCAATTTTTAATCTAGAATGAATATATTAATAAAAGTTATAACTTTGGAATTATATAATTATATGAAGTGATCTGTTTATTAAACATATACAACTTATGATATCTTATATAAGAACACCACAGAAATTTATTAAAATCCTGCTTTAAATATTCTTAAAACCTATAAAATTAATTAAGAAGGAAGAACTTAAAATTATTTCTATACATTTTGACATATTTTGCTTGCAGTTTCTCAAAAGGAAATAAATTATTAAAACTTACTCTATTTGCTAGGCTTTATTCTATCATAAATTTGGTATCTAACATTTATTGATTTCACTGACTTTAGGTAAATCAGATTTAATGTCTAAAGTGAAAATTTTCAATAAATGCTGAATTTATACAACGGAAATTTAAAATAAGTAGCACCTACACGAGTGAAAATCTGGACTATCTGATAATAAACTGCCAGTTTTTATTATCACTTCTGAAACCCTCCTTATGCCATTACATGAAAACTAAGCTTTCATATTCTTTTTAACAGAAATCTGTCTTCTCCATCTTTTGTTTCTACCCCTTTCTGGAAAAAAAAAAAAAAAGTGCAACTCCATATTGAACCTCCTTCTGAAAGAGTACATTCAAGCAATTAAAACCAGCTGGGAGGGTAGGAGGCGGGCATTAAAAAAAAAAAAAAACAGCTGGGAAATTAAACTCTAACAACCTTAAGGGTTGTTATTTTAAAGGATAAGTTATAGGTCTGCAGACTTACTTTCATTAGTGGTCACCATGCTGTAGCAATCTATTCATTCTTCTCTCAAACACTACCACATTTGTATCTTGCTGACAGTCATATACTTTTTGAGGCATTGAGTAGTATCTTATCCATTAATACCACTTTTTTTGTGATGGATCTCTTTTGTGACTTTGTAAAGAACATTTATCAAAACCTTAGCATCATGATAATCAATTAGAATCTATGACTATTTTGCTAAAGAAATATATGGAAATCTAGTGGGCAGAAAGTTAGAAACAAAATTTTAGTGGGCAGAAAGTTAGAAACAAAATTTAAAAGTATAAACTTCTATGCATTGAGGAAAATTATAAGAACTTTTTGTTCAAAGGTGAACCTTAATGTTAATAATGATTTGCAATTTAAAAATGCAAATCTCGGGCCTCCCTGGTGGCGCAGGCACTGAGCGCCACACTGTGAAGCTGTCCGCTGCTCTGCAGCGTGAGTTGGATCCCGGCCGTCCAGCGAGAATCCCACATGGCATGGCAGATCTCTTCTGTCTCCCCTCAGCAGTGTATTTCGTCATCTGCCTGTTCTGTTCCCTGCTCTGTCTCTGGTGAATCCTCTCACCCTCCCGCGCATCTGGCCTGTACTCCGGTTCTTGTATAAATAAATAAATCTTTAAAAAAAAAGAAAATGCAAATCGCAAAATAAAAAAATGTTCATAAACTTACATGTATTTCTCTTAAAGTTGGAGATATCTTATAGGGTCATGGTAGGCTAAGATTATAAAATAAACTCAACACCAGCTTTTTTGGGCATTAATGTATGTGTGTGTTTTAAATTTATTTACAAACACAGAAGAAATAAGTACGTAAGTCCTTCTATATATGAATGAAAGTTACTGATATGTTCTATTTGACCCAATATTTGTCATAGGGTAATTAAAATTAAATTTTCCATCTTTATTACTTTTTTCTACCTGATATTAATTTAAATTAATAAAAAATATAGCCTTCAAACCACATTTAATGTGTAATATCTTTCAAAAGGTGACAGGGTGGAACTGTTTACTTAGTAGCTATGATAAGTCATAAGACTAACAATTTACTTATATTTTTTACAAACCCTGTTAGCCATGTCATAAAAGGAAAATAAATTTGAAAAAGTAGCAGGAAAGGAAATTACATTTCAAGTTAAAAATATTTAGCCTAGTGATACTCTGGTTATTTTATAAATCTACCTGCTGGTACCTAAACAAGTAACTTCTTAAGAAATAGAAACATGACTAAACTAAAATTATTTGAAAGTGTTCACAATAACTGTTTTTAAAAAGTGTAGATTTAACTTTGAATTTGAAAGTACAAAAAGCCTGTGCTAAAAGTGTACTCTTTAAATGAAGTAAGTAAAATTATAAGAAAAATACCATGGAAGACATGTACATTTCAATACAGGTTTATAGATATGTTAAGATTATAGAAAATGGAGAGAATACATACTCTGTATGTACCTTCATCATAAAATCACATTATTTAAGCACATTAGAGGAAAATATATCTTGAATATTATTTATAAGTAATTTTAAAATATTTTCAATTCCATTAATTCCTATGTTTATATCCACACAATCAAATTCTTAATCAACAGTCCATACTTACGAGAGACTGGAAATAATGACTTCTGTAAACATCACCTAATTATTTTCCTCATGTAAAGTGTTACTGACCTGTCCCCCTTGAAGAAATAGGTTTTCCCAACGTCCTCCCACCAAATGGCTGAATCAATACCATGTGGGGGAATTCCACTTCCAAGGGTAATCAAGTCATGAGGGTAACCAGGTTGAAGAGTAGTGTCCTTGAACACCCAATATTTGTTACCTGTATGAAAAAAGTGAAAATACAAAATAAACTAATTTAATATCATAAATTAGAGTGTATCTGTTAAAATGATGCTTTTAAAATTATTTGGCATAAAATTTATGAAATTACATAGCAGTGTTAACATCTGGGATATTGTTATTTTTTGCAGCATCACTGTTATTTTCAAAAGGGCATATAATTGTCTCTTCATGGCAAATTGTAGACCTTTCTTGTTTTTTTAAATTTACAATTTGCCATAAAGGGACAACTCTGAATTAAAAATCAAGGATTATTTCTCTAGGAATCTGAAGTTCTATTTTTGTTCAAAGTTAAATCGTTCCTGTATTTCTTGCATTCTGTGTGCCCTCATATTTCTTTACTGATTATAACCTCTATTAAAACACTTCCAGATGGCTGATCCTTTCCTTTTGTTATATAAACATTCACAAGTCACTCTGTCGTTTATAAAGCCATCCTTCTTTGACCTGATGCTCTTACACTATCCTTTCTTTTAAGATAACTAAGAGGAGGAGAATGCTTACCCTAACATAAATGTTTATAATTGATGGAGCATGGTAGTTCTAAGCAGAAGACAAACTTGATTGTTTTTATTGCTATTGAAATTATCTACAGACAGCACACTTCCTTATGCCTTATATCTGGCAGGCCCTACCCACCACTCTCCTCAACAGAATGTATCTCAAACAGTCTATAACTATTCCTCACTCCACCGAAAGTTGATTTATTACCTATTGTCCACTAAAATCTTTTGTCCTAAAGTCATTATTCATCAATGTCTTCCATTGAAAAAAATAATACTCCACTGTTATCTATAGACAAAACTGCCCACTTAAAGTACCTTTCTCCTTGAAATGCAAGAAAAGTTTTTGTTTGTTGCCTTTTCTTCTTTAGTTTCTTCTTTCTAGGTTCCTTTTATTTTATTCATTCCTTGATACTGACATTTCTCAGAGCTCTCCTCTCTACCTTCTTATTATCTAGCTATCTATACCTGCACTTCTCTAAATTAAGTAGAGAAGATTTCACAAACTCAGATACAAACAAAAGCCACGCTAGAGAGAACGGGAGTGGAATGGTGGAATATTGAAATATTGAGATAGTTCTATAAAAGTCAGCAAATAGCCAATGCCCTTCTGGATCTGTTATATAACTAGGCAACCTCTTGGATCATTAACTTCTGCTGGGGTTACCATCTCACAAAGTAAATGAGTTAACATCGGAAAAATTATCACAAGTCCTTTCTAATTGAAGGCCTTACTTATTGTAATATTTCAATACTAATCCTAGATGAGGACTATGATAAACTGTAGCTTTCATGCTAAAATAATTAAAGAAAATTAAAACAATGTGTTGGCCTAAAATAATACAAACAAACAAACAATCTAACATACCAAAAAACATCTGCAGGCTGGATTAAGTTAGCACTCTCCAGTTTGTAAGCAGTGGTAATCTCATTTATTCCAAGAGTTTTTACTACCATGTGATATCATTTTAAATTGGAAAAACAAAACAAAACATTTATTGAGTACTGTTGCTGCCCTAAGTTAGGATATGTTTCTACCTATGTTAGCTATAAAGAATACTAAAGAGACAAGACAGACCAGACTGCTACCCTAATCACCCCATATTTGGACTATGCAGATGAAAACAACTGTATGCAATAAATAACTTCAGTCATTGAAAAACTACTGAATGCTAGTTTGAGGGGAAAAAAAAAACCATAAGGGGAATTTAAATAAGGAGATTCCCCTCTGAAGAAATTATACTGAAGTCAAAATTTAAAGAAAGAGAAGATGATACCTATGCAGAGCATGTCAGGAAGAATATTCCAAACAAATGAGAGTTTAGTGTGATCAAGAGGTCGGTGGAGTATAATAAAAAAAAGAAGAGAATAGCAATGAAAACCAACATGATGAGCTTGGATTTTATTATGAGTGTACTGAGAAGCCATCAAGGAGATTAAGTTAGTGGAGAGAAATGATCTGTTTTATATTTCAACAGATGGTTTTGGTCTTCTGTTGAAAGTGTATTACAGAAAGAAGAATGGAAATGAGAAGATCATCAAGGGTCTTTTGCAAGTTTTAATTAATTATTTGAATCATTCATACAACCACTTACTCAGTGTACCAGGCATTCAAAGCCTCAAGTAAACAAGAGAAACAACATTTCCACATCCTAGAGTTTAGATTGTAGTGAGTGTGCAAAGGGAAATGACCTTAAACAAACAAACAGATGAAGATAATGTCAGAAAATAAGTTGACATAAAAATACAGAATAAGACATTAATGTGACAGTGATGGGATGAGGAAGGGACTTCTTTGTATTAAACACAGGAAAGACCTTTTTACACAAGGGGCATGTGAATTGTGACTTACATAATTCAAATGAGCCAGCACAGTGGAGATGATTTGAGAAGGAAATACCAAAAACAAATGCCCTCACAGGAAGACACTGTGTAGTGAGCACCCAATATTATAAGAGTGTGAAAGGTATGACAGTGTATCTCTAAATTATATGGATTGTTACAAGCCAATGTTACCTCAACAACAACAAAAAAGTTTTTTGTTAATAAACTGGACTAAGGTGGCATCAATAGAGAGAAAGAAAAGTGAGTCTCATGATAAATTTTGATGATGGAATTAATGGACATTGCTGATGGGCTGGCTGTGGGAATAAGAAAAAGATAATATCAAGGATAATCTTCAAGTTCTGATCTTTGTCAATGAGAGAATAACAGTATTATAATAATAAACAAAGAAGAATGTGGTAGGTGGGCCATTAAGTGTTCAAATCAAGAATTTGAGGGCCTCCCCGGTGGTGCAGCAGTTAAGCGCTGGTTTGCAGAGCTGCCTGCAGCCTCCACAGGCCAGTTCGATCCCTGGCCACTGGCAAGGGTCCCACATGGCAGCAGACCTTTTCTGCCACCCGCTGCTCCCCTCAGCAGTGTATTTTGTCAGTCTGCCTGTTCTGTTCCCCGCTCTGGCTCTGGTGAATTCTCTCACCCTCCTGCGCTTCTGACTGTACCCAGTGCTTGTATAAATAAATAAATAAATCTTAAAAAAAAAAAAAAAAGAGTTTGTGTTGTCAGTGAGATGTTTAAATGAAGAGATCAAGTAGGCAAATGCATATGGGAGTTTACAGAAAACAGTTTATAAGTCATAAGCATAAATATGATATTTGCTAATTTAGGATTCGATGGAATTATTCAGGGAAATTTTATGAGAAAAATAAAGAAGTACCAATGACTGAGCTTCTAGAAACACATACCCCTCAAAAAGAACATATAGAAGACGAGGGAAGAGTAGAGATATGACGAGAGGGTAGAAGAGGCAGAGAGGAAGACTAAAGTAAAAGGAAACTTCAGAGAAGACAAAACAGAGTAGTCATAAATGCCTACCACTAATCAAAATATCTCTTGAAAGCTGACATTGTTTATACTACTTTGCCTTCAACAAATTTAATTCACAAGTTTAAATATGAACTCATCAAGGGCCTTCCTTCTTGTTTACCTGTTGGGAAGATAGCATGCTAGTTCCGGTGTGGGTAAATAGCACATCAGAAACCTCCCTGTACCTTATATTTTATAACTCGTGGGCCAAAACCTTTAGTTGATTTGATTTTTTAACCTTTCCTTGATCCTGCTCCCTGCAATCCACCTTTATTGCTGCTGGTATTAGGTATGCCTTGCCCTCTTCCCTATAAAGGTAACTGCCTTGTCCTTAAGCAACAAGGTAGGTCCCATTATTCTCCAAACTCTCCTTTTAGACAACCACTGCAGCCCAGCACCAGAAAAATTCTTCAGTTATGGAATATGGTTTGGACAAGGGAGTAGAGGTGAGCAGAGCCATCCATGTCTTCTTGTGAATGAGAACATTGAGACTTTCCCACTCAGCAGAGAGAATTGACCATTCATTACTGAATAGTTAATATTGGAGAAGCCATGATGGCCATAGTCAAGCACATATATGTCAGAGATCAGGAGATCTAATTGAGAGGTGGCAAGTGTAGTCAAGTCCTGAGCTATGTGAGTCCCTTTCACTTACCTACACCTGAGCTGGATTGAAAAAGTGATTATTTTTCTTGAATGGAACGATACTATTCAGTATAAGTTTTTGACCACCCAAACATCACCAACATATTTGACATGCTTGAGTTTAAGTCTTGATTTTAGTAACGGACCATACCCAAGAGCAACACTTTCATTTTCTAATTTGTAACCTTCCTTTCTTGTTTCCATGCTTGAAGTCTGTCTCTCTTTTATCTATCTTCCACAAGGATATTAAAAGGATCTCTGTAAGATGTATACCTGATTTTATCTTTCTTTTGCTTAAAAATTTTAGTGGTTTTTCATTGCATTAAAGATAAACCCAAACTCAACTATGTGTCATTTGTAAGTTCTTCTCAATTTTGGTCAATTATTTCATCTGCACCCCCTTCATTTCCTTTTCTGAATAACTGGCATGGCTCTTTCAAAACATAGCTTCAAATTATTTCTCTAGAAAACCTCGAGTAAGGTGGGCCTCTTACACTGACAGAGCCCAGTCTTGTATCATATTACTTATGATGTGAACTACAAGGACAAACTCTGTATCTGACACCATTTTCCACCATTATATCTAATCTTGAAAAGTAGTAGATTCTTAATAAATGATTACCAATTCAAAAAAGCATGTTAAATATTAGATGAATAATCAAATACAAGAGCAAAAATCTAATATTATGGAATATTAAAGGCTTAATTATTACATTCTATGCATTAGTCTTGAGTCTTGTTAACAGGAAAGAAAATGAATTTTATCACTACAAACAAGTTTGAGAAAATATAACGGCATGCCTCAGTATTGTATTGGAGGACCATGCTAATGATTACATTTGTTAGGAAATACTATCATAAAAATATACAACTATCCTGAGTCATTGTTTTATCTGAATATTTCATAAGGAAAAAACCCACAAAGGTCCAGATTGCTTCCTTAGCAGACATTGTGAATGGAAAACTCAGGAAGCTGCTTCCTAGTTTGCTCTATATTTTAGTCATATCACTGTGGTAATTAAAATAGAAAGTCTACAAACAAAATAAGCAAAATAAAGTTCTGTTCTGTTAGCCTATACCTCAGTAACTTACTACATCCTTTTCTTTCATCTCTGTTTTAATTAGGAAAGGGTACAGTTTCAGTGCCTCCATGCTAGCTAGCTCTTTATAGTAAACCTTTTTATTAGTTCAACTCAGTTGTCCCTTCCTTCAAGCAGAAGCATTCAAGTATGTTTTAGAAAACTTCTGTTTGCAGGTCCTAACCTCTATCCTTTCCATGAAAATGTTTTCACTCTGTTTCCAGGCCTTGTAGTGATACTGCTTGGCTCATGGATACCTGGTGTGTGGAACATGAGAGAAAATTTCACAAAACCCTAGTTTATATGTTTTTCAGGGTATCTCAGAAAAGGATATTGTGTCAACAAAAGGAAAAAAGAGTTCAAGTTCTTCTAGCCTTTCACTTTTAATAATGAATTTCTTTGTATAGAAGATATCCATTAGGGTTTATTTTTGTTACGAACAAATACCAGATGATTTTAAAAATTCATTTATATTTTCTTAAAAAAAGCATAAAAAAAATTATCAGCAAACATTTGCTAGAATTTTGCATGATGAGATCCCACTATTTATAGGCAAAAAAAAAAATTAGAAAGACAACATTTGTATTTATAGCATAAATTTCAAGAAAATAAGTCAACAATGGCTATGAGTAAAATACTTAATTCTCCAACTATTTATTAAAGAATTGAAATTTTACAATCAATACCTTTTGGATCCTGGTAAGGTAAAATTTTCACATGACAAATTTGAAGCTTGTTTCTGGTTTTCAAATCTGAGTAAATATGTAAGATTTATATTCAACTCATGTCTTTTATGATTATTATTTTTTTAAAATGGGAGAGTTAGATTTTTAACTACCTTGCCATCAGACAGTCTGGTTCTCAAGGAAAATATTACCTTTTTGGCAGAATGAAGGCATTTACTGGATTTCACATAAGGTTGACATATTCTGGAGCAAGTGGAAAAACTAGTCCTTACTGACATTGTGCTTGGCAGAATGCAGAGGAAAATATCAACAAGTCTCAGTAAAAGACAGAGACTTTATAAATAAAAAGAATAACCTCAAGGAATGTTTAGAGTTAGGCAGGACTTTTCAGATTACCTATTTTAGTAATTCTTCAATGAAATCCATCCATCTATCCATCCACCCACCCTTTAATTCCTCCCTCTCTCCTTCCCTCGAGTGGCTGTTTATTAAAAAAGACAAACTTTCAGGAATTATAGATCTGAGGCATACAGCAGGGGAGGGAGAGGGGTCAAAACAGGGGAGGGAAAAGCACAAGGGACTATGGTGATGGTTCATGGGTGATTTGGTAGTGGGAGATATATGGGCACTACATCTGAGAGGAGAAATCAAATGTTGTACAAAAGTGAGCAACAATGCAAGAAAATTAAGAAGTTTAATCAATAAAAAAACTATCAGTCATTGAACTAGGAGTTGTTCAATAATAAAGAAAACACATTTCTTGCTTTTGTGGAGTTGATAGGCCAGCAGAGGAGACAGACACTAGCGAACAAACCCATAAAGAAATTTTAGAGCACATATTTATTCTTAAAAGGAAAAGTATGGCATCTAATGACTTTAAAAATATTTTATCAGGAGGACAGTGCCTAGTTTGGAGACTAAGATTCACAAACGCTTTTCTAACACTTTTGAGCCAAGCCACTTTTATTGATGGGAGTGTGTTAAATTGTTCAAGTGAATGGTTCAGAATAATGTTTAATAAACCTTCTTAAATAATGATTTTATAGGTCAAAGAAATGATGTTCCTAAAGCACATAACCAATTGCTTGAGATTTGCACTGTAGATGCAAATTTTAATTCAATGTTCATCATAATATTCCAAATTGACTCTCAAAATAGAACACATTTATACTCTGTCAGAATTCCTGATGATTTTTTACTTCTTTTCTCCATCAATCAAGTCACATTTATTAATGGACTTTTTATTCATTAATCCATTTTACTCTGTTCATTGTATCCTCTGCAATCATATACCTTTTGTAACTTACTAATTAAAAAAAAATATATTTTTGGTTTCCTCGAGTCCACAAAATTCTACTTATACATTCCTATCTTATATCTTTTATGACAATAGTGTTCAATAAAGTAGGGTCACTACTGCTGCCTATTTTTGAAAATAAATTTTATCAAAACACAGCCATACCTACACGTTACATACTGTCTAATCTGCTTTCACCCTACGATGATGTGTCTTAATTATAAAAGAGACTATGTGATCCACAAGCTCATAAGCACTTACTATGTGGCCCTTCACAGAAAAGATTAGGATGTAAATTCCTTACAGTCTGGGTTTTCTTTATACAAAAGAAACTTGCACTTAGATTACACAATAACTATTATTTAAGGGCTAATTATTGTTCAAAATTTACATATTCTTTGAAAACTTCCAAAGCTTGTCAGGAATTACATTTTCTTTATTATATTTTGTTGCATAGTGAAGTTTTCAACAGCTTTGAAATCAGAACGAGTGGGAGATAACTCCAATCAGTATTAGCTGTGGGATTTTGGGAAAGAACTAAATCTCAGGTTTTTTTGTTTTTTTCCTAATTTGTGCATACCATACTAACCTCTCGCTCAGAGGTGTGAACAGTGAGATCAAATGTATAATATACCTCTACCATATATTGGCTCAGAGCCTAACAAATTATAAATACTAATATAACACAATATCTCACTGATCAAATGCTTACTATTATGCAAATAAATAATAATAATAAATGAGTGTACTAATCTATGCTAGTACCAATTATTTGCATTATCCTAATTTGCATTATCCTAATTTCTTTTTTTAAAAAAACATTTATTTATGCATACAAGAGCTGGGGCACAGGCCAGAGATGTGGGGGGTGAGAGGATTCACCAGAGACAGAATGGGGAACAGAACAGGCAGAGTGACTGAAATATACTGCTGAGGGGAGCAGTGGAAAAGTCAGGAGAGGTCTGCTGCGCCATGTGGGTTGCTCCCTGGCCAGCCCAGGATCGAATTTGCGCTGCAGAGGCTGCGGATTCCTCCATAGTGCTGTGCTTAACCCCTTGCGTCACCAGGAAGGCCCTGCATTATACTAATTTCTATACTACTTATAAGTAGTTTACTCAGAAAAAGTGAATACATTTGAGTAAATGCTGGAGGTCATATGACTTTTTGTTACCAGAATTAATTTTTCCAGGTTCCACAATATTTAGAAAGGAGAAAATTTTGAATACTTATGAAAATATAGGAGCCATTGAGGCTTACAGTTTAGATGTCTCTTCAAGAAAGACCTAGTTATTCATCTGAGTGTCTTTGGATCTGATAATTGGGCCAAGGAATCAACTAAGTGTCTTTAGTCAGGGCAAGGCCATGCTCTTTTCAGGAAGCTTCCAATCAATATATGAGCATGGCAGGCACTAGATCCTGGCTATTTTTGCTTTCTTGAGACTCCTCTAACAGGTAGGCTTTTCCCCAGAGTTCCTCATGGGGTTTGCCAAGACAGTTATGCCTATACAATGAAAGTATCTGCAAGCCAGTCCTGCTTCCTTTCTCTTTATCTTCCATAGGATTCTATCCCTCCCTATATATCTCAATATCTACTTCCTAGGGAACTCAAAGTGACACAAAGGGGTGTGATAAAAGTTTCTGAAAGTGAGGAAAAATTAAACACATAAGTATTACTGATAGGAAAATACTGCAGGTAGAAGTGTAAATAAAACCACTATAATAAAAGCATACCACAGACATTTTAAATGTTTAGGAATAAGTAGAGGCAAATTATCAAGGGTGGTTTCAAACATTAAGCTTTTGACCTTTGGTTTAGATGACCACTTCAGCATGCAATAAAAGATTACTATTATAATTATCTGAATGTTTATAATTTAAGAAAATAGCACAATTCACATGCTGTAAATCCATTTTTGCGGATTTTGTGGTAAAGTCCTTAATCTAGCATAATTTTGCGTGTACCTAGACCACTGAATGTAAAGTTTTTAACCTAGCATAAATTTTTAGGCAGCATTTTTCATTAGGAAATTTCCAATAGAGAAATAAATAATCACTGTATCCATTTACTTATAGTAAAGCAGTCTTTTATGTTTTCCATTGTACTGTGTAAAAATAATACATTTTTACTTCAAATGAACTTCATTAGCATGCCCTAAACCTTTTAAGAGTCATAATTTACAGGCAGTATAAAGAAATTGCTGGTTTATGAACATTTGGAATAAAGCAATACTTTTACCATCTTCCTGGACCACATACTTTAAACAAATTTTCTATTCTGATATCTAAGCCTTTCATATTTCCCAACTTTATTATCCTTCTCTCTTACAGCTCAGTTATTTAGTTCCCATTCCAGAAATGATTTTTGTTTCTTGAAACAAAAGTGTCAAATAAAGTTGAAAAGTTCTGTTTATAGTCATTAAGTAATATAAACAATACGAATTTTGAGACAACTTTTAAACTCCTTCATTTTGATTGTTACTGATTTTGACAACTGAAGGAGATTGCACCAACTCCATTTTGAATGTAGATTTTTGATCTATTTATCTCATAACTGTTCAGCCTGAACATGACTGGTAATCGAGACTATAAACAGCTGACTTGATGGTGCTTACAAGCTGTTACTCTATTTACTGGATTAACTCAGTGATGTTAAGATAGGTGACTAGCACAACACATGTTGTACATTTAGTTACTGGAGTAAAACATATTACTTCTCTGAGGTTTGATAAATTTTCTGTTTCTGGAGCTCTTTAAATAAAGAAACCAACTTTGGGATATAAATAAAGGAGAACAACTCAGTGTACCTGCCAAATGTCAAACAGAGTGGTGAGGGGTAAGTTCAAACATCACAACTCTAAACAATGCCAGGTACACCTTGTCACTGTCACATGTACTCAGCTGTGAGGCTTGAATGGCATTGAGTGAGAAAGGTCTGTGGTTTGTACATCCAGCCTCACACTGAAATATAAGCAGCAGCTCTAAATAGCATCTTGACTGGTGAAGGGAGACATTATATACTGGATTCCTAAGAAAAAAGCAAACAGACCTCTACAGAATAGGTTGAAAGAAAAAAAAAAAATCCTTAAAGTATTTATGGACTTAAACCTTGCTTCATAACACAAAAATTTTAGGGCTCTTACAGGAAAAAATAAGTCATAACATGGTAAAACATAAATAGCAAACAAAAATAAGACTAGGGGAAGTAGTATAGGAAAACACATGTAACACAGATAAGCAATATAAAAATAACAAAGATGAAAATAATCAAAATGTGTATATCCAATACTTTATGTAGTCATTTCTAGTACAAATGCTTATTAGAAAATACATTGCAATCATTGTAAGTAGTAATATCTAAGCCTAAATTGAGAATACATGATATAAGCAAGATATCATCAGAAAATGGATTAATTTTATTTTAACGCAAAGGTCATTTCTCATTTTACTGCTTAAAATAATACTGTATCTTTAACCAAGGGGAGAGAGTTGCTGAGGGATGATCATTTTAGCTATAAGAGGATATCGCTTGTTTATCACTGGACTCAACAAAAGGACTGACACCCTAATATTATTTAGTACTCATAGTTAACATGCCATAAAATAGTGAATAGTATCTTATTACTCATGGACATCTGTATATTCATCTGTATATTTAAATTTGTGAAATAATTACATGAACTATTCCAACATAAACTGAAGTTTTTAAAGTAAAATTAAAAAAAAAACATTAGTATAATGACATGCACAGCATAGTTTTTAAGGTGTAATTTGTTAAGTTTTGACATGTTTATATCTGTCAATGCTTCAATAAAATCAAGATGATGAACTTAATCATCACCCTTAAAAATGCTCTCACCTGCCCAACTCTCATCAGTCCTCAGGCCACACTGCCTTGATGATTTATAGCTTTCAAATAAGACTTGAAATTAAGTAATGTTTAAAAACTGTTTTTATCTAGACTAGATCTCTTGAATTTATAGCTTAAAATTTTCTACAAAACAGCTTGGTAGATTTTTGATTGGAATTGCAGGGAATCTGCAGATGAATTTGGCGAGAACTGATATTGTCAAGAAATTGAGTACTCCAAACTATAAAAAGTGTACATTTGCCCATTTATTTAAATATTCTTTTCTTTCATATTACAAAATTGTGCAGTATTAAGAGTATATTCCCATTGCAGATAACATAAACACATGCAAGATTTTGCTCAGAGTTCACAAAACTATAGAAATTACACCAAAATATTAACTTTTGATTGAATGCAGTAGACTGTCATTCTTAAGATATTAATAAAATTTCATTTGGATAAGCATGTTACATTTATTTTTATATTATTAAGAAAATATTACTTCATAACTAAATACTCATTTATACTTGTTGAAGCCACAATCTATGCAGGATGAAAGCAAGACCATTACCAAATATCTTTAGGAAATATATGTCTAAGTTACAACTCAACGTAGATTTTAGTTAAGTGGAGGAAATAAGAGAAAATATTCAATGCAAGTACTGTTGCATAGTATAGATTATTGGAGAAAAAACATTAAAGGCCTCTAGAATAAGAAAGCAAGTGAAGGAAATGAGGGTCAATGAAAAGAAAAATATGAAGAAGAGTAATGCTTAAATCCATTATTAGTAACAATGGTTCTGCGTGGCTGGAAAAGGTTGAGACTGACATGTATAGAGCTATGAATACAGATAAAATTGTGACTTGAATTTATTTTTTATTCATTCAATAAATCTTTGTTTAGCATTACTATATTCCAGGCACTGTTTAACAGAGAGGACAGTAAACTATGATCAATGACCTGTTTTTTAACAGTCCAAGATCTAAGAAAGGCTTTTACATTTTTAAAGGTTAAACTAACCAATCATCCAGCAAAACAAAACAAAAATGTAATATAGATGATATGTGCTGCAAACCGTAAACTATTTGCCATTTGGTCACTACAGAAAATGTCTGTTAACCCTGTTTAAGATATTGAAATACAACAGTAGAAAAGAAAGAAACGAAAGGAGTGAGTACTTGCCCTCATGGAAGGGATATTCTTATGGGAAGGATAGAGATGAACAATGAATATGTGAAATACAGTTAGTAAGAGTGTACATAGAAAATTAAAATAGAGAAGGGGAGTTGGATGACCAGAAATGAAGTGCAGTCTAACTCATGGTCTATTGGTCAAAATGGGCATGACAGTCTTAGAATGAGGAATAATCTGATTATTTGGATTTTTTGAGGTGAACAAACTCCAAACAGATAGTGGTAAGTTGAGACAGTCACTTTCATTGTGATTATTATGCTGAGGATAGAGAAAGTATTGGTGTTTTATTCAAAGCCCCAGATAATTGGGACTCTTAATTCTCCTGCCAATAGCAAGGTAGGAAAATCCCCTCTTCTGGGATTTTCCAGGAGCTTTATCTGAAGATATTGTGGAGATAAATTGGAGGGAGAAAGCACCATTTTGGAATGACTAAAGTCTTAAGAGTTGACTTTCCTGATACTGGTAATGTATCAGAAGAGACCACTGATAAGTACAACATTCTAGAAGTTGAGTGAATGTAATAAGAGACAAAATTGTCCCCATTGTTAGCACCAGAAGGAACACCACACTGAGTCAAATCACCTGTATTAAAATGTTTGTTGAGCTTCTATGTACCTGGCACAGTTTTCAGAGCTAAATATACAGTGTTGTGCAAGAAAATATAAACAAGATCCATCTCTTGTGAAATTTATGATCAAATGCTACAGGAAATTTCAGTCTTTTACAAGAGCTATGTGCAAGATGGAAATTACTGCCTTATGTAGGAAGGGCAAAGAGAGTCCTCTAAGAAGCTGCCTTTTTAGATTGTTGAGAGCTAAAATGGAGGGAGGTTTTGTTTTCTTTTTTTTTTTTTTTTAATCAGTTAGTGAGAAAAGGCAAAGTGAATTAAAATAGGGACTGAGGCAGTATGGAACTTTTAGAACAATGAATTTGGGTCCAGGCAGTTTCTCTTTAGGCACTTCTGAGGGCCTTACAGAGCCTGTGGTGAGACAGAGTCCCCCCTAGGACAGCCCTCAAGCAGAAAGTTACCTTAGGCTCATTTTTCCTTTCTTTCCCTAGCTACTATTGATGGGACCTTAAAAGAGTCTAGGAGAGGGTGACTTCCTCCAAATATCATGCTCCTAAGATTCAGAACATTTTAGTTGTTATCCTTTTCTCAGCAACAGAGCGAAGTAAATGCCCAAGGCATTTATGTGCTTCCTATAGATAGCAGGGGGACAATAATGTTATTAGTAAGCATACTAGCAGCAGAAAGCTGACATTTATGGGGGGCTTAGAGGTGCTAACCCTCCTTATGAGGTAATTAATTCAGTCTTCAAAATAATCCTGAATGGGAGGAATGCTAACCCATTTCCTAGACGGAGAAACTGAAGCAAAGAGAATTGAGTAACCCGCCTAGTTCCTACAGTAGGTGATAAAATGTGGCAGTATGACTGCAGAATTTTCATGTTCTTATAAGTACCATATGACATCCTCTCTGTTCTCAAGTCCCAAATAAATTTCAGGTGTATATATCCTTTTTGTTTATGTGGTTTGGAGTTCACTGAAAATATTACAAGTGTTTTCCAAAACCCATGTTTTTGCTACACTCATTACTAAGAATTGTTCTAGTTTGATCCCGAGAAGAACTAGTTTTTTCTGTTGTTGTTTGTTTGTTTTTGCAAGAACCCCCTTTCCTTCGTTTAGCATTTGTCCCTAATGAAGCTTATTTTCAGTCAGGAAGGATAATGGGGTAATACATGGCATCATATTCATTCAGCATTTGAGTTTTCAGTTTTGGCTCACATATATGCTTCTCATAGTTCTTTAATACTCCAACTCAATCTGTTTCCCCCACAGACTTATAATTTTTTATTTTGAAAATTAGCAGGTTTTAAGGATGGGGGGCCAAATGCCATAAGTTCACTTTATCAGATAATCATATATTTGCAGGGTAGGCAGTTCGGTTTTATACAATTAAAATTTATCCATCAGAGAATTAACAAACAATACATTATTGGGTGAATATAATTGGATGAATTTTTCCTACTGATAAGTTTTTCTTGCACTATGACCAACTTCTTAGCTTACTGGAAAATGAAATAGATTTCATTGCATCAAAACAGCAGCTGCAAATACTCTACCCCCACCCCATCCTTAGCTAGTGAAATAAAGACTTAATTCATTCACTCATAGGTTTATTTTACTTTATTTGGAGTTTTTAAGCCAACTAAAAATCCTAAGAGATCACAAAGCCTCCTAAATTTTACTTATACATAAAAACAGCATATGAGAAAACCCAGAGAATGAAAACTATTTGTCATTTTACTTCATTTATATGATTAGTCAACAAAGGTGATTTATATCCTAAAATAAGTTAGCTACCTAACCCCACCCAACAAATTTTATTTATTTCTGTTCTTTCTAGTCCTTGGAAAAAATGACCAAAATACAACAGAGCAAGACATGGAGAACACTCCTTACCTTTAAAGAAGACAAAATTGCCGTCACTGTTCTCATAAACTGCATCAATACTAGGCGGTAAGCCCCGCCAGAAGTAAGTAATTTGCATGGGGTATCCATCCATCACCCTGTTGTTTCTCACTCGCCAAAACCACTGGTCCTGCAAACCAAGCAAAAGTATCTCTCATCAAATGTGCAGTCTCCATTGCATTTCACCTGTACTATGATTTAACACTTTCAAAGCTAAACTAGTGTCCTTATCATTATTTAACATCGAGAGTAAAAGAAACAGCGAACATCTTGCCCACATGATGGCGTAAGTTTGTAGTATACTACCCAATTTCTAATCCACACAATGTGGTTAAAAGATATTATAAAAATACTTAATCTGAGCATTTTGCATTCTCTCCAGGACTTTCTCGGTAGAAATTCAGAGGTAACATAGATAAGTCCCAGCCAGATTTGTGGATTAAATAACTTTTCCATATATGAGAGTGACATATGGCTGCATATGCATCCCAGTATTTTTAGACATATGCAAAATCTCCACATCTAAAATGTTGTTAAAATAGGGATGCCATAATTCAATATGTCCATGTTATTCCTATTGTCCCAAATAGTTATTTCATTTATTTTAAATTTCAGTTTTTACAAAGAAATTTCACTTGGAAGTTACATTCTGTTCCATTTAGCTAAGTATGTATCATAACAATTATTCAGTTTCAATTCTTCTCTGCTCTCCTGCTCCAATTTAGATATTAATAAGTGATTTATTATAAGGCTTTCCCAAGCTTTTGGCTAAAAATAGATTAGTATGCCTAAATTTTCTAGGATTTGTCAGTTTTCTTTCTCTCTCTCTCAGCACTGCCTCCCACCTTCAAAGTCCACTGAGGATTCTTCAGGAAATATCATAAAATAAACTATTTCCTACCTACATTCCCCAGTCTAAACATATTAAAATTTTCTTAGAAACTTTGAGCCACTGTACTTTGTTCTAGTTATTATGGGCTGTTTTCCCTACTAAACGTTGTTATTGATATATAAAGGAGGATATATATTAATTAATACCTCTAAATTATATATTAATAATAAAGACCTGGAATACAGTAGCATTAAAAAAATGTTGGTTGTTACCATTGTTAACACTATATTGAAACTAGTTTTTTTCTGTTCTTTTTTAATTCTTTTTAATTAAATTTTTTAATTTCTGTTCTTTTTTAATTCTTCACGTTTCAGCAACAATTTGGCTCCAGACATGAGTTCCTTTCCCACCGATATCTTACTATGTTATTAACAATTTGTTAACAATTTTCATATTACTAGGTAGACTGAATTAAAAATGTTTTGCTCCACATCTAGCAGATACATTAAAAGGATTTTAAAATACAAAGTTATTAATGAAAACATTGATTCAGGAAAATATATATATGGGCATGACGTTAAGGTTTTATTGCTAATAGTATGTAAGCAAGTGATATTGAAAGAAAAATAGTGTTTTTTTTCTGTCTAGCTACAACAGGGGCTTTTCACTTGGTATTAAAGTCATTCCAAAGTCCACATAAAATATTTTTAATTATTAAAATGTATATCCTAAAATAATAAATAGAAACAGCTAAGTATCTACTCAATTTTGCTAAATAACTGACCATGATTGTTTATGGAACAATGAAACCGAAAGCTCTCTAAGGTAAAATCAGGTAAAACAGTCTCAACTATTTTCCAATTTTTCTCAGGAAAGCATTTATTTGGCTACACCTTCCCACATAATGAGACAAGCTAGTGACACTTTGGGACAGTGTGAAGGTAGAAACACAATGTAACTTGCCACCAATAAGGGAAGAAATGAATGCTCTGTCTCAAGATAAAAGTAGTTAATTTAAAAAATTCAGAATGTAATGTGGAATCATGGGTTATTCAGAACTGGTTTTCACTGACTTGTTAGAGAGACGTAAATTAGATAATCAGAATGTGCCTCTATTCAAAGTATCCACAACTTCTCAGCAGAAATCAACACAGAAAATTTAGCAAGTATTCAGTCACAGAGGATGTTAAGTGCGTACTTCAGTCACTGCACATTGCCATTTCAAAATGGGGCTTGTGAAGAATTTGGAAAAGGAGGATATTTAAAATGATATTTAGGTCTCTGTGCAAATTTTCCTTCTAAGAGAAACCTTTTTTTGACCACTTGATCTAAAATTGAAGCCCACACTCTACCCACACACATCTGCTTTCATTTCCCTTTCCCCTGCTTTCTTTGTTGCATTTATCACTGTTTTACACGATATATGTTTTATTCATTTGTTGCTCATTCTCTCTCCACTGTGGGTTTTATGATGGCAAAGTCCTCTGTTCACTTGTTCCATATTCCCCCCTGCCTCCCAAAAAAGCCTCACACATAGTTGAAGCTCAGAAAGTTTTTCCTTGAAAGAAAAGTTAAGCGGAAAGGCAAATTAAAAGTATGATTTTTTTTCCCCCTACAAGACAAAATCTATATGGGAGCCACAAAAAATACAGAAGTTCTACTTTGATAGGCAGAAACTTGGTATATATTCCATTTTCCTAAAAGGATGAGATAATTTTTTTTAAAGATTTATTTATTTAATGCATACAAGAACTGGGGTACAAGCCAGAGGTGGAAGGGGGTGAGAGGATTCACCAGAGACAGAGTGGGGAACAGAACAGGCAGATTGATGGAAGTATACTGCTGAGGGGAACAGCGGGTGAGTCAGGAGAAGTCTGCTGCACCATGTGGGTTATTTCCCTGGCTGGGGATAGAACTCATGTTGCAGTGACTGAAGACAGCTTCATAGGTTGTGTCCTAACCCCTTGCGCCACCAGCGAGGCCCCAAGGATGGGATAAATTTGAGCCATAGAGAAAAAAATTGTTTTCAACCTTCCAAACAATGTAGAAATTTTTGATTTTACATGTAAAGAGAAAGAGGACTTCTCCAGAGTCCTGAATCTGTTTGAACCTTACTTCTGGACTCTCTGGTTATATCCCTTATGGAAGGAGATGCAAAAAGATAATTAATCACAGCTAGCACATTTGCAAAATCAACTTTTGAGAACAAATGCTTATAAGTTACTAAATAGAAATTCTAATATTGCCCAACATGAAGAACAAACATATAGAGGTCAAACCTTTAAACTAGAATCTAACCTAATCTTTAGACTTACCTTCTTCTAGCTTATAGAAAGAAAATAGTAAGTAAATGACATTTAAAAGAAGCATAAGCTACATCACAGAATGTGAGATAGTCTGTAAGACTGTTAAATCTAATGTTAGATATACACGTTTATTCTTCCAACTTTTTTGTATTTTTGAAAATTTTCATAATTAAAGGTATAGAATATTTATACTCATTAAAAAAAAAACCTAAAAAATACACAGGTAATCCCCTTATGATAAAATGTTATTATATTATCTTTGTAAATATTTGCTATGGTTACTCTGGTTATATTGTGGTTTAGCAATTTTAATAATAATAAACATCCATTGTAGTTATTTAAATTTGCTACTATTGATAATGCTGCAACCAATATCTTTGTGTACTAAAAAGTAACAAAAATTATTCCATCTTATTTAATTAAGAGTAGTATATGTTCTAATCAACAGTAGTACATGTGGACTAGAAATATAAAATACTGTATAATACTATACAAATATGGAATGAATTCATTAATTGATTGATTTCACACTACACTTATGTTCAGATTGTCTGTATAGAGAATAGTAAGAGGTATTATAGTATTAAAGAGAGAGAGCAAGGCCATTTGCATTTAGTTATATGCATTTCCTTTTCATCATTGGAAATTAAAAGCAAAATTATAACAGAGAAAAACAAAAACTATTAATGGATGTTTAATAGCAAAAGATGTATCTGGCAAAGATAATGGCATTCTGGGAAGCATTCATTATGTCATTACAAGAGTTGACACAAACTAGCTTTTGGTACCTAAGCATTAGAAGAAAACCAGCTTAAAGCAACCATGGACCATACATTCTCACAAAGGCAGTCATGAATGTCTGTAGTAATTTTGCATGCACAATTTTCAGAACTCATCAATCAAAGATTAGCCTCATGTAATTCTGGGACACATAATGGAGGTACGTCTCAATAGGTCCCAGTTCTTTGGATACTGTCTGCATTTTTTGAAAAAGCTTAAAACACAGACTCACTGTAATAGGGAAGGAAGTAACAAGTGATTCTTCTAAATCACTTCACACTTCACAATTTTGGAATTTCCCTTAATGTTTTTAACTATTTTCTAGGAAGAATGTCATAAATAGCAGTTGATTTAGAAATATAATTTTTTAATAAATACATTTTATTGATTTTTTTCTAAATAAAACATTTTTATTTCAAAGGAAAAAAGAGTTGGTATTTTCAGGATATTTTGCTTACTGCTTGTGTGAAATTTATATGATGATTTTTATGGTCTCCGAATGTTAAAAAAATAAACCTTTGATTTTAGATGAACTTATATTGAAAACTGGTCACTAAAGAGTTAAGATACATGGTCATATATGGACCAATTTCTTATTAATTAATATTTATTAAAGTCCTGGTTTACAGAATATTAATTTTTAAACCTTAAAAAACCACAATTATTAATGCATAATATAATTACATATTTAATTTTTATTTCACTTAAATATGTGAACAATGAAGGTGAAAGTATGGGTACATCAACAATGAGGTTAAGCCCTAGTTTAGAAAGATCTGAGAAGCAAGCTAAAGATGGATGTATCTTGACATTTTAGGTCCTTATTTCTCTTTTCCTGTCTATGCATCTATTCTTGTTCAGAAACTGTTTTGCAACAGTGGTGATGAAGAAAAGAACAATTTATTTAAAAATGCTTCAGCAACAGTGGTGATGAAGAAAAGAACAATTTATTTAAAAATGCTTCAAAATGCTGCATTTCAGGGAAAGGAGTCTCAAAGTACAGATATGATTGCACCACAAATACCATGATATTCTGCTTTTCTCCCCCTCCTCCTTGGGATCTAAGGATCTTGAATATTGACAGGATGATCTAAATTTTAATTCACATTTCATACAATTAAGTATTGAAAAAAATATAAAAGGTTTCATTCCTCCCACAGCACTAGCAGTTCCGGATTCCAAAAATATCAAACTCTTTGAGTATACATTCAATCTAGATGGCAGCACAGGCAAACAACTAATTTCAAAAGGCTGTATGAAATGCTATAATTTCTGCCTCTATAAAATGGGAACTATCATTTAGTGAATATAATGAGTTGGAAAACAGCTGTGTCATTAGCACACCTATCAAGAATTGCCAGCCCTTTATCTTTGACCCCCAAAAGATGTCAAAGATGTCATTTACAATAAAAACTATGTTCTTCCTGAAAAAGGATAGGGCTATTTTTTATTGAAGGTATGTAGAGCAGTGTATCTAATTGAGTTTTTTAACCACCCAATCTAAAATTGCCTCCTCAATCTTTTTCTATAAACTCACCATGTTTTATTGTCTTCATGATATCTATTATTCTTGATCGTCTTGTTTATTTGCTCATCTGTATCTCATCAGGCCATGTACATATCTATCTCATTCATACCTGTACTTCTCAGTCCTCCAGTAATGCCCAACACTATGCATTGAGTAAGTGTTCAAAGGTAGAAAAAAACAGGCAGTGAAAGAGAGACATATGAGTTAATCTTTTTCTTAACACCTGGATGAAGGTTGACTGGGTGGTCAATATTTAGTTAAGTGTCCCCACAGAAAGCCCCCCCCCCCCCCCCCCCCCCCGCCCCAGCACCTCTTTACTGCTCCTATAACACTCTACATCTGTCAAGGTACTTAAGCAACTTCATGGAAATTATTCATTCAACTGCCTGTTTCTGCATATATTCTCTTTCCCATGAGCATCATTATCATCCTCTGCTTTCTCTCTTTTTTTTAAGTCTCAATTCAAGCTTCATCTCTAGGGAAACTATGCCTCTATTCTCCAAGGATTCTTGCCCTTTAGCTGACCCTTCTGTTTATTCGCATTGCATCCTGTAGCATAAAACCAGCCAATGTGACTTAGTATGGTCAGGTGGTGGAGAGTGGGGAAAAGAGATGTTTTATGACAGGGCATAGGAGCAATCAAAGGGCTGAGCTAGAGCTACATAGTATACGTTTTGGCTTCCTTTTCCATCAGTCTTATTCATTTTTCCAGATCTCACCATAACACACAAGAGGAACCTCTTGGGATTAGAAGAGATGGAAAGTAGACCAGATAATCAGCTTTCAGAACTACATGTTGAACAGAAATAAAGAATCATAATAGATTCCATTTTTTAAAAATCTGAGTAAATACAGAGGCCAAAGAAGAAGGGAGGAAGGCTGGGTAATGCCCTGGAGGCAATGAGCCAGAGGGAATTTTTTTCTTTTCTTTTTTTTTTATTTGCTTTCAAAGGAATACAAAGCTACTTGTCAACAAATTAAAGGCCTGTGTTGAATTAGAGGTTTGCTCCTAAGAGATAAGGGTAGATTGGATGGAGAATTCCCAAGAAATTACAAAGCAAAAAACCCTGAAAGATTCCTAAGTGACTTCCTTTCAGAGTTCAGGAACAGTTGTTGCCATAACAGGAGAGCCTAATCCTCATTAGCATTACCTAATTACTTTATGCTAATATGCTCTTGAAAACATTCCTTTGTTGCCACTGCTTTGCTGTGCTTTATTTACTTAAATAGGGAGTTCAAAAGGTAACTGCCCCTCCTTAAACTCAAAGTAAGTCCTCAACAAACAACTTGATGGGCAACAAACTAGAGTTGAAAATCTAAGGCAGTCCTGAGGGAAGTCAGATTTTCACAATCATTAGCAAATGGAAAGCACTTCTGTTACTGGTTCATTTCTATCAAGTGAAATAAATACAGATTTCATTATCAGATGAAATAAATGAGTTAGCAGTTTTTGCTTACTGTTGAAGAAAAAAAGTAGCTTGTCCAAAATAAACATAAGTAAATAAGTTTCCTAATCATTCAGCCAAATAGAGTCTGGAACAACTGTTGTGACCCAAAAAATTCTGAAAATTACTCTGAGCCACAAGGAATCTAATGAAAGAAGATTAAATAAAATGTATATGTTGATTTGATGCTTTGTGAAAGTATAAAGACTTATTAATATAGTAATATTTTTGCATTGAAGAAATTATTTCTTTTACTTTGCTGGAAAATTCATATAGTAGGAATTCCAGAGCCTCTGAATGTGAGGAAGGATGGTGTTGATTGCACTTATTTTTTGAGGGGAAAGGGTGAAAGCAGTCCCCTTCTATTACAAATTATGCAGTCCACTTTCCCACATTTGGGAAATCCTAGAGTTCACGACATCTGGAGTGCAATGGACATGTTTTGCCTTGGGAAAACTACCTTTGTGATCATGGTGTCTCCCCCTCCAGGTAAGTATCGATTGGACTTTCTTAGGAGAAACTCTAGGGATATTACAGAAAAGGAAGTTCATACACATCATATCAAAGTAAAATACTAAAGAATCGATGTTCCATCAGGCTGAGGGTGATGGTGGACAAAAGAAGTATCTGTTGGGGAGGAGGGTAATAGAAATATGAAAATGAGAATATTGATATTTGTTGGGGGTGGGTGATCTAGGAAGAGTGAGTGATAATGAAAAGGAAAAAGGCTGTTCTAGAAGCAACTACACAAATGTCATATGAAATGGAAAAAATAGCACTTTGATAGGGGCATCCAAGGACAAAATCAATAAAATAGAAGCTATAAATAACAGGCATAAATATGAAGAACTAAATGAAGCAAATGAAGTAAAAATAAATGTTGAATTAGAAAGGTCTGACACAAGCAGTAGTGTGCTATGGTTATAGCTATGGGGCAGGTTTTTACTTGGGGTTAGAAAAGAAATAACTAGGGGTTTCAGGAGGGAAGTACAATCTTGTGGTGAATGGAGAGAAAAAGACATTTCAGGTTAGTAAACTAGTAAATACTAAGTAATGAAGCACAAGTAGCCCAGAGTGAGGTCAGGTGAACAAAACATTGCAGATAATAAATATCAAAATGAATGTGCGCACATGCGCATTCGTTTATTAGGGGGAAGCAATCACAATGGACTATGGTGAAGGACTTTGGGCATCTTGGTGGTGGATGTGGTTTGATAATAGCTGAAGTGGAGAGCTTATATTTCTAAATCATAGACAATATTGTAAACCAATGTTACCACAATCGGCATAAGCCCAATTGGGCTCCAGTTGTTAACAAAGAAAAGATGTAATGATGTAAAACACTTAAGTAGGCTCAGCAAAGTGACTTTTTGCACAATCATGTATTTTAAGTAATCATTCATGCTATGCTCATTTACAACTTATATTTTGGAGGAAATAGTTGAAAGGATATAGTCAAAAGGAGGATATTAGGTTTATGTACATCAAGTATAATTGAGGATACGTAACCTTTTCTGCATTTCTTCATGAGAATTCAAATTCACTTGGAAGTGAGAAAAGGAAACAGCTTATCTAGTTCAGCAATTTAATTTTTTTCTCTGTCCTCTGCCTATACGTGAAATATAAATAGATCTACATTAATCTCTTTTGGAAGTTTTCAGCGATCTTCAGCTTTCTTCTTTGGATTCTTATTGAATCATTAAAAAAGCATTTGCAATTATAATTATGCTATAGAAAACATGTCCATGAGAGTAGGAGTGAGGGGAGCATCACAGTGGCCTCAGGAGTGGGCATCATTTTTCCACCCCTACTTACAAGGCTGCTTGGACTACAAATTCCACTGTCAATGGACCAGGCTTCCTGAATGGGTACCTGCTGGGAAGGAGGAAGGAGATGGAATGAAGGAGGAAAGAGCAACAATTGAAGGAGAGACATGTGAGTGAAAGACTTATGGTGAGGCTGTCCCTAGTTCTGGTGTCCTTATAGCATTTTTTTTAAAAGATTTATTTATTTATTTATATAAGCACTGGGTACAATCAGAAGCGTGGGAGGGTGAGAGAGTTCACCAGAGTCAGAGCGGAGAGCACAGCCAGCAGACTGACAAAGTACACTGCTGAGGGGTGGGACCCTCACCCGATGGCTGGAGATCAAACTGGCGGCGCTGCAGAGGCTGCGGGCAGCTTCACAGCCCAGCGCTCAACCGCTGCACCACCAGGGGAGGCCCTCCTTAATAGCATTTTTGACAGAGGCCATGAAAGCCTCTATCTTGATCTTGTGGTGGATTACATGGCACTTTTTTTTTAAGATTTATTTATTTATACAAGAACTGGGGTACAGGCCAGAGATGCGAGAGGGTGAGAGAATTCACCAGAGATAGAGTGGGGAGAGAACAGGCAGACAGACTGAAGACACTGCTGAGCGGAGCAGTGGATGAGGAAGAAGAGGTCTGCCGCCCCATGTGGGTATCTCCTTGGCTGACCAGGAACTGAACCTGCGCTGCAGAGGCTGCAGATTGCTTCACAACACTGCGCTCAGCCCGCTGTGCCACCAGCGAAGCCCACATGGTACTTCTTGAATTTCATATCTTTCTTTTCATCCCAGCTCTCTGGGAACTTCCTAATCCATTTTTTGTAGCTCCCTATTGGAAGGTGACTTAGATTTGTGGCAAGCTTTTGGTCCTCTTAGCCTGTTTGGCTGGGCATTTGCCCTCAAGGGAATGGGTAATTTTTGGAGTTTGACCAGGTGTCAGTTATTTGAAATCCTTTCTTCTCTCTCCCCTTCGAACTTTCACACCACTTAGACATATCTTTGAGCACCCTAAGAGTATGCTTTCTTTGCCTTTGCACACAGATGGCCAGATCCTTGAAATGTGCAATGAGTAAAAGTTTGGCCCCATCATTATCCCTTGGATGTGCAGCTGCAATTGGGTTTATGGACCTCATGAATAGAGATGACTCACTTTATCCAACATATATTTTACCGAAAAGTTGGTTATTGGTTATTGTGTAAAACAAAAACTATTTTAGTTGAATGAAAAGTGATTAGTATTTAAAGAAATGATGGTATAGTTAAGAACCATTTTACTTTAATTTTATTAGTACTATTTCTATTCAAAATTTCAAAAAAACATTATAAAGACCATTTTGTATTGATACAGTGTTTCTTAATGTTAGATATTTATAGCTTAGTTTTTTTTTTTTTACTAAAAGGAAAACTGGGTTTGTGAGTTATCTTAAATGAATAAAGCGAGACAGTTGTTGATAATATGTTCCAGCTCTTTCATACTGTGGTTTCCAAATGGTTTAACAAAAATTGTCATCTGACAATTTAATAAATAATTGTATATTACTGATTATAACTAGAAATGGGGCTGTATACAAGATAATTCCTAGGGGAATTACAATATATGCATTGCTCCATTCAATTTTGAACCTTAAGCTGAAGACTGCAAAATGGATGGATAGATAAAGATTTCCTTGGTTGATACTGAAATAGCTTTAATGACTTGAATATGTCTCACATTCATTATAAAAAATTTAACATCACTACCAAGTATTCTCTAGTGTGTATATTTGAGTTCAATCGGCCAAGCTGGGGTTACAAAAGTAATCAATATTGAGTCTGGAAAATCTTGGAAATGGGAAAGTTTTTCTTCTACTTTCCTATTAACCTTCCAAAATACATTTTTCACCAACAATAATTGGATTCAGTAAACATTATATAATTTTATAGCTGATTTCTACATCTTTTTTTTCAGATTAGTAACAAGCAATTATCATTAAACTAGTCATTTGTATTACAAAGTAGGATTATTTTAAATATCAATGATTGATAAAGGATATATATCACCTATTGCTTTATTTCTATGCTATCATTCATTCTTGTTTAATGTTTTTTTATATAACATCAAGAAAAAAATACATACTCTTCTACCAAAGAGCCTTATAGATTCTTTTCCTTATTTAGAATATGTCACTAAAATTTCTTTTTTTTTATGAGTTTTTAAATTTTTTTTTAAAGATTTATTTTATTTATACAAGAGCCGGGGTACAGGCCAGATGCACAGGAGGGTGAGAGGATCCATCAGAGTCAGAGTGGGGTACAGAACAGGCAGACTGACTGAAATACACTGCTGAGGGGAGCAGCGGACGAAACAGGCGAGGTCTGCTTGCCATGTGGGTTGCTCTGAGACTGGCGGGGATGGAACCGGCACTGCAGAGGCTGTGGACAGCTTCACAGAGCTGCGCTCAGCCGCCTGAGCCAACAGGGAGGCCCTACAATTTCTTATTAGTCAGAAATGGTGGAAATTATGACTGTGCACACAAAATTCATCAAGTAAACCGAGGCTAATGATCTTCAATTTAATAGTATTTTTGCACATTGTTCTAGTTCAAGTCTTCCTTATGTATAGCTCTATGCCATTATCTCCAAAAAAGGAGATAATTAAATTACAGTCAGTGCCAAAGAAAAACAAATAAGATACCGTGGCACTCACATGACCAACTCTTTATAAATGTACTGTGTTTAAGACAGTCTTTTAACCCAAATTAAAAATTTCATTTCTATCTCTTAATTAATACTTGAAAGGCAGGACTTTAGAATTTTTAAAAAAAAATGATTAATTTATATAGTCCAAGACAAGACACTGATAAATTATTTACAATTTACTCTCTGGATTACTTTGCCAATATTATAGCCATTAGCCACATGTGGCTGTTTACATTTACATTAAGTAAATAAAATAAAATAAAATGAACAACAACAATTCCTTAGTTGCATTAGCTCAATAGCCACATATGACTAGTAGTTACTATACTGGGCAGCACATATTCATAGATTTTCATTATTGCAAGTTTTACTGAACAGTGCTATTTTAGACCTCGATGGATGTTAAGTTTTCCCATCCTGAGTTGTTTTAAGACTCCTGTACTGCTGTTAAAATAAATGTTGACTAAAATAATCCTAAAGCACTGGTGTTTCTAGAGTCAGTCTTTAGAGAAACACTAACTATTGATCAGGAGCTTGGAATGTTTCTACAACATCACTACAACCTTCAGTTGAAATGCTAATTGTGGTAGCATAGGTGGAGGTACCAAAACTCAACTTCAGAATTTTTAAACATCTGAGCAAAAACGGGGCCTCCTTGGTGGCAGGGGTTAAGCTCAGCACTATCAAGCTATTGCCAGCCACTGTGGCATGAGTTTGATCCCTGACCAGGGAACTAACTCACATGGCACAGCAGACCTCTCCTGTCTTGCCCGCTACTCCCCTCAGCAGTATATTTCAGTAGATCCACCTATTCTGCTCCCCACTCTGTCTCTGGTGAATCCTCTCACACCCTGGCACCTCTGGCCTACACTCCAGTTCTTGTATGCATACATAAGTAAAATAAATCTTAAAAAAAAAAACTGAGCAAAAACTTAACATTATTTAGCTATAGGTCTATTGCAATGTTCTTTTCTCATATGTTTTTATTACTGGCTCCTTTTGCTATTTAAACCTCAGCTAACATGTCACTTCTTTCGAAAGAGCAATCTTGACCACCTAAACTAGGAAGCCTCTCCCCCAACTCTCTCAACCCTTAGCTTCTATCATATTACACTGTTAAATTTTATTTTATGTTTTTGAATATTTATTTATTTATATATATTTTACATTATTATTCTTTTTTTTTTCCCTTTACAATGTTTGCTTTCTTTTCTCAGGTGTAGTCCCCATAGAATTTCCACCATCAATTTACCAGTGCACCATAACCACAGTCCCTTGTGCTCTTCCAATTCTTGTTTTGATCCCTTTCCCTCTCTCTCCCCTGCAGGATGTCTCTGATTTATACTTGTCTGTTTATTTTTGTTTTGTTTTGTTTTTCATTTTTATTTTTCCCCCAATCCCTTATTTGGTTCCCCTACATTCCTCCTATAAGTGAAACCATCCAGTATTTTTCTCTTTCCTTCTGGCTTATTTCATGAGCATAATACATTCTAGCTCCATGTTGCTGCGAATAATGGAATTAGTTTATCTTTTTTTGATTGCTGAATAGTACTCCATTGTGTATATATACCACATCTTCTTTATCCAGTCATCTATTTTTGGGCATTTGGGTTGTTAAATTTTAACCATCACATTTATTAATGCTTTTATACTGATGTGTATTTATTTGCTTTTTGACTGTCCCTTCTCCCTCTAATGAAGTTCTCTGTACAGGATTTTGAGGTGTTCACGACAATACCCCCAGATCCTAGAAGGCTGCTAGGCAAAGGCAGGCAACTTATAAATATTGATACCTGAATAAATCAGAGAATTCATTGGACAAAAAATGGTGATTACAGTCATTCATAGTAGAAGTATAAAAGCCTTTTTTCCAATAAAAAATACATTTACTTTTCTCTCCCAATTTGATCTTTGCCATTGATATCCTCCAAATTTATATCTGAAAAGTTACATATTCTACATTTAATTTGCTTTCATGAAAGTTAAATAAGAAGTTAGCCTATAATAGATGAGACTGGCCATCTGTAGTAGTAACCCACTCAAAAGATGTTGGTATCTCTTGGGGAGACTGAGGATGCATGTAAATCTCTTGACGAATGAAAAAGGTATGTAAATCTTAGGCTCTAAATATTCCAAAGAAATCCTATATTAAGTGGAAATTTTGAAAACCAACAATATAGACTACCTTGTCTAGTGGAAAGGATACAAATAGGCAGATTTTAGCCAGAAGAACTTCAACCTAAGGGAGGGTGTGTGCTGAATAGTTAACATTGTCACCATGCAGAATTTCAACTGTGTATTAGTTGTAACATTGGGTGTATCAAATTATCAAAAAAATGATGTCTCCAGGGACACCATTAAGATTCTCCAACTGCTTCAGAAAGCTTCTGATTATAACATGACTTACAATGCAGAACTTTCTTGAGAATAAATAATTTATCTTTCATTGAGATAATTGCATCAATCCTTTCAAATTTTAGTCCAATGTGTTTCTTAAAGCTTGAACCACTGAGGCAGCCTGTCTTATAAACCCAAGGACTAGACATTGAGTCACTGTGACTTTCATGCTATCTAATAGAAGTCCTCCTTCCTGGTCTTTTTTTAACATCTCAAAGCACAAGTCTGATTTACACTGTCTTTATTTTCTTCTCTTCTCTGTCCAGATTTTTGTTGATGTTTTACATTTCTTTATATGTGAAATTTCAGATCCTTTTTAAAATAAAGAAAATAGCCACAAAAATAACTGCTAATATTTCAAATATGCCCTCCCCCCCAAAAAAAAATAGCAAGAGACATCTTTTAGGCCTTATCTAGACAGGTTACAAATGCTGAGTGTTATACCTTTTTTTCAGAACTGTCTGGGTTATAGCTGAATACAAAACACAACCTTTTTTTCCCTTTTATTTTCATTTATGTACTAGTAATTTCCATCATGTTATAAATATTTTGTGTTTGAATTACATAATTAAAGACCTTTAAGAAAACAATCTCTACAAGCTATATCAGGTTATCCAAAACCCCCAATGAATTCTCACTTTAATGTGAAGTACCATAACATTTATTTAGCATAAGGCTGGTCTGTCTTGGGCTTAGACCAAGGTGGAGTTTATTACTGCAAATAACAGAAAGAAGTCTTTATTTCATGTATAACATAACCATATATTGTGGGTTCTTGGAGCACCACGATACCATATTTTGAATGTAAGATAATTATATTCATTTCTTTTCCCCAAACATGCTCTAGGTATAAAAAAATAACCATTCTATGGTGATTTCCTCTATATAACCCAAAAGAAACCTTTCAAATAACAGATACATGGGAGATAACCACAGCACGAGAGGATGAATTATTAAATTATTTTTTGCTATTTATTAATGTATAGACTAATTTATAAAGAAATTTGTTATAATTCATCTGAAATTATTGATATTAGAATGAAAAAGCTGTAACTAATATTCACTGCTTTTTAAATTAACATTATTTGTAATGCCAAATAAGATAGATTATTTCTTTATTTTCAAAATGGTTAATTTGCTAAAATTGTAAAGCATGAAGTAACCAAAGAAATAATATATTTCTTCTTCCTATGTTCTGGCTATTTAGTTTATGTAGCACAGATTCAGGGTTAAAAAGGTCACTTATTTTGGTTATTGACAAAATATCTTACAAAATATTTATGACATTGCAATACATAATTCTCAAGGAAATGAAAGAGATAGATATTGACCAGGAACACATCCCCAAAGAAGTTATGTCTTTGTTTTCCTCGGTCAACACTTACTTCAAAGCACAATTTCAAACTGAAATGTCAGCAGTAGGAAAGTTTGTCCATTTTCTTTCCAGCTCTCATGAAAAACTGTTAGTACCTTGTACTGCAGTAGCAGTTAATAGGTTTTACTTGGTGTGTTATGCAAAGCCTCTCTGTGCGCCAACATGAAAAAGGCTTTTAAAGGAATGTCAGCAACTTCAGAAACTGCTTGTCAAAAGGATTTCAGTTTTCTTTCTTTGGCCTTCCTAACCACTTTCAAAGGCTTATTTCATTCCTGGTAGTTTCCATATTATTAATGCATATAGCTTGCAAATGTAATTCAGGGTGGGCCACATGGTTACAAAATTATAGACAGAGTTGATTAGGTACAAAAATAAAAGGCAGAGCTCCACAGATTTTACAGTACATTAATATTTTACTACTGGCAATGGTTAGTGGTATGGCAGAAAAGAAGGCAACAATTTGCTGAAAGGCATTAAAAAAAACTCTATTAATTTTGCCTTGAAAATTGCCTTAGATTTTTTTTTAAGTTTATTGTAATTATTACAATTACAGAAGGACTGAAATGTCCACAGGACTTTTCCTTTTAATTTCTTTTAGCCACTAGCAACATAAGTCAAAATAGCATGGCAGGCAGCTCTGACTGAAAGCCTGCCTTCAGGTTTTGATACTAAGCTGTGACTTTGGTCTTCTGTGTATCAGGGCAAATCACTTATCTCTGTGGTCCTATTTCCACATCTATAACAGGAAGAAAGGATATTTGAATGCCTCTTTCAGTTCAGACATAATGTAGGGAATGTGGGAAGAGTGGACAAGTTTCTGATCCTGCTAAAACTTAAAAATTCACAAGATCAGCTATCATGTTTACAAATATTCAAAAGATAAACAAAAATAAAAAGCAGTTGATGAGTTAATATTATTTGTATGTTGATTTTCTGTTCTCATAAAATATACTTTAAAATAGTAGTAGTCCTGGGCCTCCCCGGTGGCGCAGCAGTTGAGCGCTGGGCTGCGAAGCTGCCCGCAGCCTCTGCAGCGTCCATTCGTTACCGGCTACTCCCGGCCACCAGAGGAGGGTCCACATGGCGCGCAGACCTCTCCTGCCGCCCGCTGCTCCCCTCAGCAGTGTACTTGGGTCCTTCTGCCTGCTCTGCTCCCCGCTCTGGCTCTGGTGAATTCTCTTACCCTCCCGCGCTTCTGACTATACCCAGTGCTTGTATAAATAAATAATAAATAAATCTTAAAAAAAAAAAATAGTAGTCCTTATCCGCTAATCTATGTCTGATTATCCAGTGATTCTATGAAAATATAAATATAAATATAAACAGAATCACTGATTCTAGAATTCATTCATTTAATATATTCCTAAATTTTACCTCTACTAGCTAGTTGCTATGTTAGGCCTTGGAAATAGAGTGGTAAATAAGAGAGTGGTCAAAAAAAGCCAACTGGAATGTGTTGTACTTTAAACACACAAAAACTTTTTACCATTTGTACCTCACAAAGTTTTGAAACATTTAATGGCACTATTTCTGAATATTGCTAAAGGAAAAAAATAGTAAAAAATGTGGTTTATTTTAATTGTTGCACAATATTTATTGTACACTCTACTGTCTGTTATCCACTACTGTAAAATTCAGACATTTTGAACAAAGGTAAGTTGTTCTTGATTTTAGTACAAACTTACTTGGCAGGGAGCCTAACTGGAATTAGCATGAGGATTTTTAGAGACTTTTTACCCTGACTATTGGGACTATGTACAAGTTTTATTGAAGAAATATTAATGAGTTTGATTAAGGGTTGCTTCCCTAGATCCTATGGGCCTATTAGGGGAGAAATGTTTAGTGCATTGAATTATTAATAAAAATGGTCATAATCGGCCACACTGTATTAAAATGAAATCAGCATTTCAGTGTCCTTACTCATCTGGAGTAAATGACAACGTCAATGGCATTTTTAACAAAATCGAGAATTTCATTTCTTTCTTTTTTGTTTTTTTAAAATATCATAGCCATTTCTCTCTCTCTCTCTCTCTCTCTCTCTTTTGGTGTTTCAAAAATAAAAGAAAGAGAACTAGTAAAACTACAAGGAATTTAAGTTTTTATCTGAGGTCTTACATATATAATTTACTGCCAGGTTGAGAGTTATGTTCAGAGACAGTCCTTGTCAAGAAGATTGATCTGAGGTCTTCCCAGTAGGCAATGTAGACTCTGACAGAATTCATGAAATATTCAACCTTCATGTGAAAGTCATATCTTCTAGCAAGTACTGTCTGAATAAGGAAATGTATGAATACATGTGCTTTAATTTTTTTTTTAGTTCCTAGCCAAACTTACTCATTATTAGAAATGTGAGAAAACATCCTGACATTATAAATTTTAGCATTAAAAATACTGAAAGTGATCATATTTATTATGTAGAGTAGAGTAATCTTCCATTAATTTTAGAAAATTCAGCATGGCCTCCTCAGTGACAATGTCAGTGTAAGGGGAGATATTAGGGAGGCAAATCTTCCCTCCTAATGTTGGTTCTTATTCTACATCTGCATATACACAAAATGGGGCCCCTAACATTGTAGTGTTTTCAATATTTTAAGACAAGTATCACATTCTTTTGGTGACCTTTATTGGAAGTCAATACTTTTAACTTTTCCTGATATTAAGTATTGATATTCTGAACCAGGGGAAATGTTTTAAGATTTCATTTTAAATTTAGGCTATTTGAAAGGGAAAAATAAATAATGTTTAAAAGTAAAGTAAATTAAATTAGAATGTGATCTATATTAATCCATATTGATGCTCAGTACATAAGTTGCCAAGGACCTTTTTTATGTATGACTTGAGCTACTTTAACATTCCATTCCTTCTAAGGGCACAGAGAAAGACTGGGGCATGGGACATAGGATCAGCGAATTCCTCCTATCTGAAAGGAAGAATGAATTATAAAGACATCTAAAAATTATTTAAAGAAGCACAACACTATTTCATATTCAAGGATGCAAAACTAACAGAAAATATGATATATAACAAGCTATTAAATTTTTCAAAAAAAATTCTTTAGAAATTTAGGGAATTTGGGCCTCCTCGCTGGTGCAGCAGTTGAGCGCTGGGCTGCTGCCCGCAGCCTCTGCAGCGCCGGTTCGATCCCCAGCCGCTGGTGAGGGTCCCACATGGCGCGCAGATCTCTCCTGCCACGCCTGCTGCTCCCCTCAGCAGTGTACTTTGTCAGTCTGCCTGTTTTTCACCCCACTCTGACTCTGGTGAATTCTCTCACCTTCCCATGCTTCTGACTGTACCTAGTGCTTGCATAAATAAATAAATAAATCTTAAAAAAAGAAAGAAATTTAGGGAATTTGAAAATTGTCAAATTTCTGAAGTTAGTCAAATTGTGAAGGTAAGATTGCTAAGTCTGCTCAAGACTTCTGACACCAACTGCAAGAAAGTATGGTCCAATGAAAGAGTTAAAGGAACACAAGATGACCCCAACTTCTGACATGTAACACAAGATTCCCCAAACCATTCAAATGACTCAAAGAACTCACAGAAAACTATTATGCTTATTGTGGGGAAAGATTATAGATAAATATCAGCAAAAGCAAGAGATTCTAAAGAAGCATGTGAAAAGTTTCCACTGTCTTTAGTATGAATTCCTTCCTGGTGTCAGATAAGTGGACCTGAACTTCATTGTCCAGAGCTTTTATTACAGTTTCATTTTGGAGGCTGTTTACATTCAGTATCTAGTTCAAAGTGTAAACATAATCCTAAAGACCCCACCCTTAATCACATGACTAATTTTTCTGATGTAGTCGGCTCCATCCTTAAAAAAGACACTGATCAGATATAACACAGACTACCTCTACAAAGCCAAGGATAAAGGCCAGACCTCCTTTTATTTTAGACCATTTCTTCAAAACTGCACTTATTTATTTCAAGAGTCAAGAATGTAATTATAGATTTTAAAACATGCAGCCAAAATCAAGCAAATACTTACTTGGGAATATCTAACATTCACTGACTTTTAAGAAAAAGGAAAACAAAACAGAAAGCAAATTTCATGTCCTGCATCACCATGACCCAGGTCTAGTACGACGTATGTAAAAGCAAATTCAAGTATAATATTATGAAAATTAACCTACAAATATAAAAATGGAAACAAAAATAATGGCCTAGTCAAATTTGTGAGGCTAACCATGTAAATTTTTATATATTAATAGAATTATAGGATCATTATTTTGCTCTCATTCTATGAATAATACACATGTGGATTTGTAATAATGAATTATTTACCTTAATAACCACTCTATAGCAAAATACATATCCATGTTATTATAATATCCATTTCTAAAGACATTTTGAAACAAGGGATATAGCCATACTGAATTATTTTCAGAAAAATCTAACTTTTGGTATAGTCCACAATGGTCAATCTTTATAAAAATATTCTGAAAAGAAATGAGTTAATTTATTTAGATGGAAAACAGAAATGGAAGTCAAAGAGAATGAGGAAGATGGGAAGTATTTAATTAAAATTTTGTTTCCCAAACTTGATTTAAATTTCCCATGTTTTTCACGTTTCATGTGGATTCTGGTATTAATTTAGCAAATGTACTTTCTGGGAACTTCTGGTTCTTAAGACACTCAAAGCATCCAATATTAATGCTTGACATATTGGTATCATATATTAAAAAAATTTCATTCTAAAATCTATGCCAATGATAATGTGCTACATTAGTGTGACTCTTTTGAACGTTCTAATGCATTTCACTTATTTTTCCTCCTTGTGAGATGGGTTACACAGCTATTATTATTTGCCTCATTTGATATTTGAGAAATTTATAGTTTGAAACCTGAAACTCTTACCAAATTAACCACATTCTGTTACTTAAAGGTGTGTCTCTTAACTTTTAGTCTAGATTTCTTTCAACAGAATATATTGCTTTTCTTCAAAGAACAAGGGGTACCTCATTCTTAGTTCAGACTTCTCTTTCTCACAGAAGTCTTCCCTGATCTTATTAATTTTTAAAAACAAAAACAACTACCTATATATTTTTATTATACCATACCCCTTCCTTTCCTTGCACTTACTATAGGTTTAATTTTACTTCTCTTTTAATTAGGTGATGGATTTCTGTTTCCAACACTGGACTGAAAGCTCTTCAAAGGCTGCACTGAGGCAGTTACTAAGATTTCCATCTAATAGAAGAAGAAAACTCAGATTCAGTGGTGGGTCCAGGTATACGGGTGTTCAAAGTCAGGGCGTTTTCATTTTTAACATAACCTAATATACTTTGTTAAATACAATAGGGACTCGATATAAATAAATGAGTATTACTATATATAAATAATCACTTCCCATAAGTATTTCCCGTATCACAAGGGGGGAAACTTCATATATATGTATGTGTATATATGTATGTCTATACACACATATACACACAATATACTATATATGTATAAATATATAGTATATTACATATATATTATATATTATATATAATATAATATATATTATATATATGTATTATTACATATATGTGTCTATATATGTATATAGACAATATACATATATGTATAAATAATACACACACACACACATACACCATATAGCCAAGCAAGGAGTAGGGCAATTGTCCCAATGTATACCTAAAATATTGTACAATTTTTCAGTAGCCTTCAGAATTCTAATCACATAATTTATTTACTTTTTAAATTATAACTTTTGAGCCTCCATTTAATTCTTTATGTGAGCAATAGGGAAACTAGGTTGTAGACACAATCAAAATATTTTAACAAATTTATAATACTTGAAAAAAAAGTCAATATTTCTCTTCCTGATAGTAACTGAAAATGCAGTCAACAACTTGGAAAATGTTGTCTCAATTCCAAGGGACTTCAGGATTATGAACAAGGAGGTTTATGTGCCAGTGGCCCATGAATGGCCAGCACTTACATCAGCTCCTTTGAGCTTCAGCTCAAGGATATAAACAGTCTTTGTTAGCTTAATGTTCTGACCAGCAACTGCTACAAATAACTGCACTTTATAAGTAAAGTAATGCAGCCTGATGAATGCAAAGACTAGGCAACCATTTTAGGTGAGATACAAAAAGCAATGGTTTAATGAGAGCCACACTGAATTCTCGTAAAAATTCTTTCTGTCCTTTGATAGGATGGATTAAGAATATAATTCATGGTTCTCTTGAAGAAGCTTTCCGTAAGTGATTTTTGTAAAGAGAAAAGGAAACATTGTGACTTTCTTTTACATAAATCTCAATATTCTGACACATGAAAGACCTGGTACTTCTTATCCAATTCCAGGTAGGACATCTTGTTATCTAGCTCTCTCTGATTCCTTTCCCAATTTCAGCTTTTTGTGATGTACATAAAGGCAGGTCCCTTTTTTTTTTTTTTTTAAAAAAAATTCATTCCTGGACACTATTCATTCCTAATGCTGCAATTTTTAGAGTTGTAATTTCAACATGATCCTCAAATCCCTGCTTTACTGTTTGTCTTAAATTCTAGCTTTTAGGCTGGGGGGCTATCTTCTTACCACTTTCAGGAATAAATATGCGCTCAATATTTTTCAATTCACTGTGTTTTAACCTAGTGCTTCTTTGTCAATTCTGTTGGCAAGTTTACCAACCTAGTGAGGAGAATAAAAAGTCAAGTTCTTGACATGGCATATAAGATCCTTTATGAAGTAGTCCCACGTGTGTTTCTCCAGCTTCATTTCTCAATTTCTCTGTTTTTTGTTTTTTCCTATAGGAAACTTCAATAGCTTTCAACTATACCATAACCCTTCAAACTTGGCTAATTGTACTTAGCTGTAGATTCCCCACAAGACATACTTCCCAGTTTATGTGGCCCTCCTATGTACTCCCATTATACCTCATGCATTTGTCTATACAGACTATTCACAGCACATCACAATGCATTGTTATGACCTACTTACTAATATCTCCTCTACTAGACTATTATCTCCTTAAGGGAAGAACAGGCAGTTATCTCGTCATTATTTTAGTTCCAATGTCTAGCTATTACTTAATAATAAAAAAACTCTATTGAATTAAAGAATAAAAGCGAATGAATGAAAGAGAACAGCAGTTACTATGACCTGAAGAGCAAGACATTGTTACAGACTCCTTTGCAATCTTCTTAAGGTCAATCATTGTGCTTTTCGCAACACTAACTGTAAGAGTATTAACAGCAACATCATCATCAACTTTTGAAGCAATGATTGCAGTTGCTGAAATTACTAGAGCACTTGCTATGTGCAGTCTCTGTCCAAAGTACCTTACAGAATTCACAATCTATCAGTGCTTGTTAAGCTGACAAATTTTGCTGTATGATAGTCCTGACATTGCTTAAATTAACAATACTCTCTGGATTGTTAAGTATCTTGTTACTCTGCATGATTTTAAAATATTTCTATAGTAAAGTTAATAAATTCTCACCGTGGTGGCTATGACATGTAAAACTGTAGATAAACAAAATATTTAGTTAGATTCACTGAAGGCTATTCCTATGCCATTAATGCAAAAAGGCAAAGATCATCATCTAACTGCACATCTTTGTTAGTTAGGTTAAATTATATAATTGAAACTTGTCACTATAATTTTGAAAAGAGCCATTTTCTTAGTCACAGTGTAAAAGAAAATTCCTATGAATACTTCATGCTTTTGCCTACCTATATTTTTTGGAAAACAATGACTTCGCCATGACATAATAGAGTAAAACCTTCAACTGTTATCAAGCTTATTTGCGTCACTATATTTTCAGCTATTAAATGTATACAAAATATTATTGCAATAGTACAATTTTTAAAAATCTACTCATAATTCTATCATGCTAAGATTTTTCTAACTTTATTTCTGTGTAATTTCTATGCAGTCAATATATGTATTTCAAATAATGAAATTCATGATACATAAAATGTTATATTTTACTATGTTAACATGTATGGATTATAATCATATCTCATTGTATCATACTTTTCCATAATTACCTTTCAGATGATTTCATTCAATTCTGCTGAGATCATGTGATATTTTGCTATACTACTATCATATTACTGGATCATTTTGGTTGCTTGTAAAATTTTTTCCTACTCCTAAGAAAGCTGCAATGAAAACCACTGTTCACTTTAGATTTACATCACTACTTTCAAGTTGTATTACCAAGCATGGGGTTATTACTGTAGAAACAATATAGTTGTGGTTTTATTATAAAACATTTACTAATGCTGCAGTTGAAACAAAATAATTCTTTTCAATTGATACTGTATATGTTTTTTTAATAGTCATGTTTGTAAAATAGTCACAATATAATTCTCTGAAACTTTCTAGTAGCATAAAAAGCACAGTGATGGAAATAAAATTATATAACATCATGTGTCAAGAAGATAAGCTCTATAGAAAACTCTATATCCCTCTGTCACTTTATTTCATTCCTGGGGAAGAGTGAAGGAGAATATTTCTTCTAAAATCTTTTTCAAATTCTTATAACTATTTTTGCTTTTAAAGTGAATGGTTTAAAATCTGGAGATCAGTCACACTGCACCAATCAGAGCCAGCAATAGTATACTGGACAGAAGGACAATAACCCAGATATAGTCTTAAAATAAGCCATACTTATTAAAGATAAATGTTATATTTGTGTGCATGCTTTCTTTTTCTTTTAGAACTTATATGGCTTAATATTTTTATATTTAATAATTGATTCACCTTAGGATTTATTTAGCTGTCTTCATGTGTTAACTTTTTCCTGACTTTATTCCATTCTGTTCTGTCTAGTCATTTTTTACTATTAACCTGTTTTAAGTAAATGTGCTTAATAACAAATCTTAAAATACAATAGTCTGAACTATTATTTTATGTTTATATTTTTCCACAAAATTTTTATGTTACCTATGTAAAAACTAAAGAGCTTTTTATTGATTCTTTGTTAACATAGTCATTTAATTTTATCAAGTCTTCTTGTGCAAGAATATGTCTCCATTAATTCATGTCTTTTCTTAGGATTTTAATTAAAATTATTTTAATTTGTATAATAATTTAGAGGGAAGTAATTTTTTATAATACCAAGTTGTTTCATTAAAAAAAGCCATTCTTTCTATTATTTCTTTACTTTTACCCTTAAACTTGTATTTAAAGTTATTAATAGACAGTGTTTATTTCATGATCAATTTTCTCCTGCGTATTGGATTAAAATTGAATTTAAGGATGAATATAGAAGTGATATTTTTATAAAACTGAATCCGTTGATAAAAAATAGGATCTAGCATTCTATTTATTCAAATTTAGTTTGGCTCTACAATAAAGTTTTTTTATTCATAGAAGTTTTTTATATTTCTTTTTAAGCTTATCCCAATATTATATTTTGTGTTGCTATTATGTTGAGATCTTTTCTTCCACTCTATTTTTATATCAGTAAGGATCGCATTCACATGAATGCAACAAAAAAATATAATTATACTTGCCGAGTAAGAAGAAAATATAATCAGGAAAAAAACCTTAAACACAAGAAATTCAGAGGCAAGCTGCCCAGGTTTGGAGATTCGCATATGGAAAATAACAAATCTTTTTATTCTTTCCTTTCTCATATGATGAGAGAAATAAATATGATAATCCATTCAAAGCACATAGAAAAATGTCTGGTACATGTTAGATACTCAGTACGTGTTATCTGTATTATTTCAAAATATGTGAATATGGCACTTATTCAATAAAAGGAATTGAAATAAACTAGGTTAATAATTTAGAGAAAAATATTCCATTTCACACCTTATACCAAAGTAAATTCTAGATGAAGTATGAAGATTTAAATAGAATATCAGTCAAAGAGTCTATTAAAGCAAATAGTCAGAGTACATTTAGTACATTTAGAGTACAGAAATAGCAAAAGTGATATGTATAAAACAGAGATTTGTAAAAATATTATCTGGAAAGTGTTGCAGAAATGAGTAACCACCTATTCAATATCTAGTTCCTCTTTTCCTGCTAATAAATTCTTGGTATTATTTGAAAAAGTAATTTGCACAATTTAAAATACTTGCTTACCCAGGAAACTTTGTATCTAAGAGTAGCCACATAATATGCTCTAACCATGGGAAGAATGTTAAATAAGTATTGTCTTTTTTTTCCTGGTATGGTTGCTACAGCTTTCTAATTTACCTTTCCTTTTTTTTTTTTTTTTTTTTTTAACAGAATGTGGAACTAACAACTGCATGTGAAGCACCCATCCTGATTTACTGAGGACTACAAAATCAATCATTGTATACTGCAGAGTGGTGATTGATAGACCTGGGATTTAAAGTTTGGTCTAAGACATTATGTCAATTACTATCCCTTTAACATGTAAGATAGAATCTTGAAGCATGGGGTCTCTCCCATACCAATCACTTTAAAATAATGACTGGAATACTTTGTACTTTGTAGAATAACATAGGGGAATTTTTTTTTTTTCCCAATACCAAGTTTTTCTATCTAGATACATGGTAAATCTCTCCATTTATTTATCTTTTCAAGTCCCATCATTAATGCTGTACATGTTGTTGCTGTTCTTGTTTAAGGATCCTGCATTCAACCCATTAAGTTAAAAAGAATTTATGGAATGGTACTAGCATGTACTTTTCTAGGCCTTAGGAGTAGAAGAATGAACGAAATTCAAGAACATCCCTGATGCGGGTTAAACGTAAAGATGACATTGTTAGAAGTAAAAACATTGTTAATTTAATAAATATTAATTGAATGTGTCAAAGGGCCAGGTATTATTAGTTAAAGTTGATGCTATGACTTGCTTATTTATACCAAGGAAATTATACTCAAGTACATAGTCATATAATATTAAGCAAATAATTATAGCCTCCATTTTATTAAAAATATTATACATATAAGACCATCTTGAAAAAAATAAAATAAATAGGTTCTGGTAAGAAAGTTTAAAGACCTATCTTCATGTTTAAATAACATGACATAATTTAAAAAAAAATGATAACAACAATACTATTATCTGAAAGTTAAAAAAGGAATGGAAAGAATTAAGTCTCATTTTTGTTTTCAGAAATAGAAGGGATCAAAAGTGGCAGTCAAAAATGCCAAATATGGGGCCTCCCAGGTGATGCAAAGGGTTAAGTAGCAGCACTATGAAGCTATCTGCAGCCACTGCAGCATGAGTTCGATCCATGGCCAAGGGAGCTAACCCACAAGGCACAGCAGACCTCTCCTGTCTCCCCGGAAGCCCCCCTCAGCAGTGCGTTTCAGTAGATCTGCCTGTTCTGTTCCCCACTCTGTCTCTGGTGAATCCCCACACCTCCCACACTCTGGCCTGTACCCCAGTTCTTATATGCATAAATAAATAAATCTTAAAACAAATGCCAAATATGAAGAGAAAGGTGAGGAAAACGCTATTTTTGAAATTTCTAAGAAAATAACTACTTCTAAAGTATAATAAAAATCTCAAGGTAAGTTTTGTTTTATTAGTGTCAAATTAATATAAAAATGCTCTGAACCATGAATATTAGCACTTTCTATAAAAATCCCACATAAAAACACAGATCGTGAAAAATGTGGTACAGGAAAAAATATATTTTGACAATGAAAAGATTTGGATTATCAATGACATTAGAATAGTGAGATTTATATTGCTGTGGAATAATATTTAAAATTAGTTCACAATATATTTCATAAAACATTTGCATGACTGTATAGAATATCTCTTTATATTATATATTTATGTAAAATTAGATGTATTATCAAGAAAAATTATATTGTAAGCTCTAAAATGTGTGCTTTAAGCATATATGAAATGTCTTGTTTTATATTACTAAAACCATTTGACCCAGCAATTCCACTAAGTATCTACCTGAAGAGTATAAAAACACTAATGTGAAGAAACATTTGTACTCATGTTTATTGCAGCATTTCAGTCAAGTTATGGAAACATCCTAAGTGGCCAGGAACAGAGAAGTGATTAAGATGTGGTATACACACACAATGGGATACTACTCAGCTATTAAAAAAAAAAGTGGAGGGCCTCCCTGGTGGGGCAAGGGTTAAGACACAACCTATGAAGCTGCCCGCAGCACGAGTTCAATCCCCCACTGGCCAGGGAGGAGACCCACATGTGCCAGCAGACCTCTCCTGACTTGCCCGCTGCTCCCCGCAGCAGTGTATTTCAGTCAAATCTGCCTGTTCTGTTCTCCACTCTGTCTCTGGTGAATCCTGTCACCCACCCCAGCTCTTGTATGTATAAATAAATAAATCCTTGGGGAAAAAAAGTGGAGTTCTTGCCATTTGGATGATATGAACGGAACTGGAAGGGGATTGTGCTAAGTGATGTAAGTCAGAAGGAGAAAGACAAATATACAAAAACAAAAAACAGGACTGACAAAACTAAAACAAAAGAAACCCTAGAAATATGACTGCTGAATTGAGGAGAGTAGGGGAGGGAACAAAAGAGGAAGGGAAGCCAATGGCACAAGGAAAAGACTGTGGCTGCTTTGGTAGTGGAAGTGGTGTGAGCTTATTCCCCTAAATCATATATAGTGTTGTAAACCAATGGTAACACAATAAAAAATAGTTCTATGAATCCAAAAAATATACCCAAAATATATGCTTATAATGTTTAAAGTCATCCTAAATTAAAGTATCTACAAAAGAAATTAGAAACTCTGGTTACTGAGAATTTTCTCTACTGAATTCTTGTATGTTTGCACCAGTGATCTAAGGAGCCTGAAAATGACAGCAAAAGAATTTAAAAGTTTTAAGGAGTAAATCTTAATGCTTAATTGAATACAAATCTTTTAAAAGCAATTAATAATGGCGTTTTATCCATAATTCCAGTTGCTTCCTAAAATATCTCTCTAAAATATTTGAAAGACTGATTTTGTTCTGCAAGGGTATTTTAATTAATTTCTGAATTGCTTTTCCCCTGGGTCTTATGTGCAGCTAGCCTCAATTGCAACACACCATTAGTAATATCAGGAAACACTTCCTAGCAGTATAGGATTGAACTGTGATGTGGAGTAATTTTAGATTGCCCTGTGCTAATTTCTCTTTTTTTGTCTTTAATCATTTCATTAAGTAAGGTGATGTGAATGACAAAAAACCATTACATTTCTTTCCTTTATATCGTAAGAATTAGAGCCATTTTCTGTCAACTTTATTTTGCTAGAAATAAATTCAAATAGCAAGGGATTTTGAACTAACATATATGAGTAACTAATAATGCCAAATTTGACTTGTTACATAATAGTTAACATTTTCTGAGCTTATTTTACATACCTATGATGGAATTTACTAGCCATCATTCAGATGATGAAAGTAAAATCAGAAATATTTGACCAATATTTATTGCCCCCTATTTTTAGGGCACTGTGCAATCCAGCACTGAATAGAGGAGTAGCTATAGTTCTTGCCTGGTGCTGATGCAAAGGGGATCTGACTCCAAACCTACCTCTACTGTCTAAAGAGTTCAAGCATTATCTTATACTGGTATCAATAAGGACACACAACTATGGAATGAGTGACAGAATTAGGTGGAGTACTGGGAGAAAATTCCTATTACAGGAAACAAAAATCTTTAGGGGTCACAAAAATGGTACAAAGTATATAGTATACAATGAACTTTTCTGAACTTCTACCATTATTGTTCCCTTTCACATATCTAGCCCCATTAAACACCAAACAGTCTGAATTGGAAGAGAGATTGGAGACAGCCACCAACTGCTGAAGGCACAGCTGTAGATACCACAAAGAGAAGCAAAAATTTGGTACCTGACAAGGAAAGACCTACAAAGTCAGGAGTATTTGGCAAGTTTCAGGAGCAGCAGGCAGATGTATGGCTGGAATTGTGTGAATAAAAGTGAACAGAGAGAGCAGTGAGATCAGAGAAACAAGTAAAATAAGCTGATCATACAATCTTGTGAGCAACTGAAAAAACATTGCTTTTTTTACCTCTCCAGTTATATTGTGGTTGGTATAATTGACAAAATGTGTGTATGTTTAATATAACATGATGATTTGATGTAAGTATACACTGGAAATGATTACTACATTCAGGCTAATAAACATATACATCACCTCTTACATTTTGGTGTATGCAGTGAGAATACTTGAGTTCTACTCCCTTAGCAAATTTCAAGCATATGATACATTATCTAAGGGCAACATGTTGGATATTAGATCTCCATGATTTATTCATCTTATAACAGAAAGTTTTATCCTTAGACCAACATCTTCCCATTGGCTACAGTGCAGTCTCTGGTAAATACCACTACTCTCTTATTATGCATTCGACTTCTTTAGATTCTACATATGTGATCACGCAACTATTGCCTTCTTGTATCTGACTTATTTAACTCAGCATAATATTCTCCAGGTTCATCAATGTTGTCACAAATGACAAAATTTCCTTTTTTTTAAAGACTGAATAATATTCCATTTATAAAAATATTTATATTATTTCATTATATGCCATAGAATAACATTCATAATCATCTATCATCTATATATCACTTTTTCTTCATTTTGTTTTCATATCTTGGCTACAATGAATGATTTTGTTTTGAATATGGGAGTACAGATAATTCTTTGAGATAATGATTTTATTTCCTTTGGGTATATGCCCAGAAGTGGGATTGCCTGATAAAAACCTTGGACTTTTACTCTGAGTTAGACACTGAATACTTTTTTTCCGCAAAGCAGTGATATCATCTGATACATGGTTTTACAGGATCATCCTGTATTCAAAATTGACAAAACATTGGAGGGATATGACAAAGGGAGAAACAAAAAGAAACAATTCTGAGGATATTACAATGTGAAAGTAAGATGTGATGACACCTTGAACAATATTTGTATCATTGGAATAGAAGTGATTGAATTGTTACCGTATTTAGAAGGCAGAGTCAACAAACTTGACTTTATGTTAAGTTTGGTATCTGGTTCTCACTTCATTCACTTCTCTGAGAATATAGGCCTCTTAGAACTTTCAAAGCTGACCAATAGCAATAACTTGGTGATTTTTAACCTTCTTTTTTCCTCTTTATCTTGAACTACAATGTTTATTAGGAATTCACCAGCTGGACCCACGGCTGCTTCTATTACTTTATTACCTTCTGCTCAATCCAATATATCTCATATGTAAAAGAGCCATGCTCTTTTTGCCTTGTTGAGTTCAACTTAAAGGAATTTTTGATTGATAATTATATACTCCCCTTTCCTTGATAAAATGTAAGCATTTCAAGGAAAAACACATCTTTAACTTCTTTTAATTCTAAAAGTTCAGTGTCATAGATACAGAAAAGCTTCAATATGCACTTGGAAAATTGAACAAGCATTCTGTATGTGTGTATCATAAGTTGATAAAGCACTGTGAGAAAGGAGCACTTTCAGATTTCATGGATACTAGAGTTAAAAGAGTAACATGCACAAAGGAAGAAAATTTTAAAAATAAAATGAATGAAAGGGGCAAATCTTGGCCTAAATATGTGTAGATGTTTAGCATAGAATAAGCAATAAATTGACATTAAACACTAAGAGATAATTAAGGTAATTAATAGGAGACAAAAAGTTCAACTTTTGACCAACTGATTTGAGCTTAGTCACAAATCAGTATTATGGAAACATAATTGAGGGCAAAAATCCTATACCTGCAAAGTATCATTTTCAGTAAATATCTCTATTCTTCTTTCACCTACTCTTGTGTAAAATTTCTACTTTTATTAAAAAAAAACCACTCTCTTGCCACATGAAATTGGGCTATAGCCTATACTTAGAAGTATGTTCAGTTAATGAGAGATATTTTCAATTGATGCATAGCTAGTGTTACCAAGGGCAGAATAAGGAGAAATCTGTTTCTATGGAAATAATGGGAATTATGATTCCTCAGTAGAATTAAATAGGTAGTAATAAATGAAAATGATCACAAAACAGTTTTGTGATAAGTGAACAGATAATAATTTGAAAAAGAAAAGCAGCCAAATAATTTTTATGTTGGTCTGACCTGGGGAGGGGATATTGTGGTGAATAATAAAATGATTTCTTTACATAGAGCTGTGAGCCTGTTATATTGAAATGATATTTTGTTCTCCTGCATGAGAAAGTTAAGGCTTCCATGCAGTTTCATAATTTTGGGGGAATATACGACACCTAAAGCAAGGAAATGAAAATAAAACAAAATGCCAAGGAACTGGGGAAAAATAAAGCAATAACAAAAGCAATTTTGTTCTAAGTTTAGAGAAGATGATTTTTTAAGAATGTTCCCTGAAAATTCTCAGCTATATGTATCACGTGATGTTTCCATTGTGACTAAGCAAGACTATAGCAAGATCTGATTTTTCAAATGAACACTCTCAAAGTTCTTTTGATCTGCTGCATAAAAACACTGTTACATTATGATGAGAAGGAAAGCAGAATTATTTTTCAGTATACAGTATTTTGTGACATGTAAAAGAATGTGGTAATAACTAGTCTTCAGGACTATTCTCCTGAAGTTAGGAATAGGGAGAAAAACGTATCCGGCACCTGGAGTGATTTTCATGGGGGAAAAAAAAAAAGTTGCATTTGGCTATTAACAAGTCTTTATATCAAGAAGTTCCCCACTGGCAATGATGTAGGGTGTTTTGCTTCCCAATTCTAGGTTGATTTCTAGCAGTTTGGCATATATAAAATTACAATTTTCCCTACCCTCCCCAAAGGTTTCTGTTTCTTCTCCCTGTGAAAATGCTGCTCCTCCTGTACTCTAGGAGTAGTTTCTGCCAATTGGATGCAGAAACTGAATATAAAAATGACTAGAAAGAGATTGGGGGGCGCCTCCCTGGTGGTGCAAGGGGTTAAGCATCAGCACAGTGAAGCAGTCCGCAGTGACTGCAGCACAAGTTCGATCCCCAACCAGGGAGCTGACCCACATGGCGCAGCAGACCTCTCCTGTCTCTCCCGCTGTTCTCCTCAGCAGTGTATTTCAGTCAGTCTGCCTGTTCTGTTCCCCACTCTGTCTCTGGTGAACTGCCCCCCACACCTCTGGCCTACTCTCCAGTTCTTGAATGCATGAAGAAATAAATCTTTTTAAAAAGAGAGAGAGAGATTTGCGGTTGAACAAGACATGTGAAAGATGTTGACAAGTGAAGTTTGGATAAGCAAAGGCTCGCAAAAATTGCCAGATACTAAAACTAACAAAAGTTAACAGGTCTATTTTCTATCCCTCACTGCACCTATTTTCTGGTACACCAAATAATAATTTCATTAATGTACCTAGCAAATTCCTCTCTCAGAATTCAGCATAAGCTCTTTCTCAGTGAAATTTTCATGACGTATTGAGACACACTGCAGTATTTTCTCTTCATGTCCATTTTGTAGCTTTTACTCTTGTGTGTTAAAAGAACTTAGGTTCCTGCTTGTCTTCTCCTCTGGAGTATGAGCTCTTTAAAGACAGAGGTGCTGGGCCTCCCCGTTGGTGCAGCGGTTGAGCGCTGGGCTGCGAAGCTGCCTGTAGCCTCTGCAGCGCCAGTTCAATCCCGGGCCGCCAGCGAGGGTCCCACATGGCACGCAGACCTCTCCTGCTGCGCCTGCTGCTCCCCTCAGCAGTGTATTTCCTCAGTCTGCCTGTTCTGTTCCCCGCTTTGGCGCTGGTGAATTCTCTCACCCTCCCATGCTTCTGACTGTACCCACTGCTTGTATAAATAAATAAATAAATAAAAATCTTTAAAAAAAAAATCTTAAAAAAAAATAAAGACAGAGGTGCTACCCTCTACTCATACATACCTGATGCCTAGTAAACTATCCTGGGCTTATATAACATTATAGAGAAGAGAGGAGTATGAAAATTATGAAGGTACATGACTCAAAATCTACTAGGTAAGTGGACATTTAAAAGAATGAGGTAGAAGATGTCAGAAGATGTCTTCAACAGAAATCATTCTTAGAAAGTGAACAAAAGAATTTAAATTTAGAGTTTAGGAGCTCTGGCCTGTAGAGAGTTTTTTTTTTTTAAAGATTTATTTATTTATTTATACAAGCACTGGGTACAGTCAGAAGCGCGGGAGGGTGAGAGAATTCACCAGAGCCAGAGTGGGGAACAGAACAGAGAGAAGGACCGAAGTACACTGCTGAGGGGAGCAGCGGGCGGCAGGAGAGGTCTGCGTGCCATGTGGGACCCTTCTCCAGTGGCCGGGGAGCAGCCGGGGATCGAACCGGCGCTGCAGAGGCTGCGGGCAGCTTTCAACCCAGCGCTCAACCGCTGCGCCACCGGGGAGGCCCTATAGAGAGTTTTGATTAAAGGATCCAAGGTAACATAAGAGTTTAGAAAAGCAGGCTTTACTAATTCTTCTTATTTAAAAATACTTTGATATTGAAAACAGTAGCTATTTTATTTTACTTAAATTTGGCGTATATACTTTTTATTTAATCTATTCCTGATTCTAGGAATCAGTGATCACAGGATGTCATTTTATCAATGAATAGAATTCACTAATTCCCACAATGTGGAGAGCAAAAAGTTGATGAAAATTATCACTAGGTAGAAAATTATCATAGGTCTCAAATGAGATAAGTACTCTACTTAGATAAACAGGAAAAATAAAAGACTGTACCCTGAGTCAATTTCACATCAAATTGCATATTCCTAGATAGGTTGACATTTTCGGTGATATCCCTATGATAGTGAGACATAAAACTGGGATGTTGAAATTCAGGCAAAATGGTGAAACAAATCCTTCAGTTGTCATCTGGTATCTTGCAGAATAAGCAAATGATTATATTTTGTTTTTATTTCAATAGCTGCTGTGAGCTTAGCCACAATGAACATACAATGAGTAATAATATATTTATTATTTCATATATAGAGTTATATGTATATATGTATAGGTATACCTATACACACACACACACACACACACACACACATACATAAGTATTTTTCACTGCTTGAGTCTCAATTTATTAATCTAAGTCAAATGGAAGATAATAAAGCACTGAACAATATTTATGAAGTCAAAAATATATTCATGTGTTTGAATAAAAACATCGATTTTTCTTGGAAAGTATTATGCTCTTGTGTATATTATATCAAATCCAAATCTTATTTTCCAATATATAAATTGAGTACTTTGTCTAGAAAAAATATATAAGAAATCTATATTTTTAAAGTATAGCCTCTGGTAGATAGGAAATTCTATATAAGTAGGATGATATTTCATTATTTATTGATCAGTGTCTACCCAAAATGAGAGTACTTTTTTTTTTTTAAATGGATGGTACTGGTAAATATAGCTTTCATGATACTCTAATGCCATTAATTTTTAAGATCAGTTTACAGTATGAGAAAGAAAATCATTTCATTATTATACTATATTCACTTTTCAATACGATGCAGTTAGCATTGGTACACTATTAGTGTTATCATCTGAGAACCCATTAGGATCAAAAGGCACATTTAGCAAATGTAAAATTAATTTTAGCTTGTAACCTTTATAAAAATAATATAAATTAGTAGATATAAAAGCCTAATGAAAACAATATCTATATGTGAAATTGAAATATGATGGTCTCATAGAGATTTAACTCAAATGGCAACAGGTAGACCCCAAACTAAATGATCAATACTCGTCCTAAAAAACAATGTGTTAATTGTCAAATGAAACTGTAGGGATCTCATAAAGATATGCAAACCAAAGATAGAATAGCTGCAGTGCGCCTGGAAGTGGCTAAGCTCCCAAGCAAATCATCCCTATTAGTTCCCATTCATGATTTAAATTGTGCTTTTTTATCTGTTCATAACATGCAGCATTTTCTTACCCTCACATTTCTAGGCATTTTAGCTTATGCTGACATAAATGCATTCCCCAAATAGAATGTTACAGCAATCTTTGCTAGACGTTTAAGCCCATTCGTGCGTTTATTTTTTAAGATGCTTTTTTTGAACCTTCTAACTGTGAGAGGTCTGGGAAGGTAGTGTTAGAATGAATGAGAACTTGTTTTCTAAAGCGACAGTGTAGACACTTGATCTACCGTTAAAAAAAAAAAAAAAAATTCACAGCCTCCTACCTTGAAAACAAACATCTCACGGCGAAGAATAGCTAGAGTGTTAAAATTCCCATCACAGATGTTGGGTTTGGCTCCAGGATAGGAAGGTCTGCCAGTCGGTGGCCGGGGAGGTTTGGGCCTGTCGTTCTTCCTTGGGTCAGCCGGAGGAATGGAGCGGTGTGGGGGCACTGTCGGTAAAGGTCTCGTGGGTGGAGGAATCTTGTCAGGTGGACCTTTTGAAAATATGAGGACAGCACTTGGCTCACTTAAAATTGGACTAGTGCTGAGAAATATGCTACAGCAGACAACCACACAGCAGTAGAGGGCACAGATGAAGGGAACTAAAAGTTCTTTAGGATCATATATTTTTTGAAAAAAACAAACCATTTTACCTAACAAACCATTGCCAAGTCTATCAGAAACTGTCCTTATCCTGCTAAACTCTGGGTTCAAGTAACTAGGTTTTCTTTGTTAATTTTTAATGATATTTTTTATAAGTTTGACACAGCCCTTAGTGGAAAAGCTGTTTTCAAATCTTTTATGGAAGTAGGTGTATATAAATAATAATGAAAATGAGTATTAGAATTGTGCATGTAAACTCTAAAGTTAATCCTAGATTTTGACAGACAATGACTCTATGCAAATATTTCTAAAAGATAAACATAAACAAAATCTTAGTTTATTCTACCCTATGTCTGCAGCTATATTTTATAGGCTTTGCCTGACATTCACTATTTTCTTTTAATGAAAGGTTTTGACAAATTGCTAGTAGAGGGTTTCATTTGAATACTGAATCTAAAACACCTATTGATTAAAACACCACTAGTAAAATATTAATGTTAAAAAGTATTTCTAAATAGAGGTTTCTAAATCAAGCCAAAGTTTACACATGTAATTTGGTACAGATGTAAAGCATCATTTCTCAAGGGATTTATGTTTTAAAAAAAATGGGGACTGTTTGAGTTTACTATTTAGATAAGGAAAGAATATTCTTTTGCAGACCTTGAGTCCAGACTACCAATTCATGAGGTCGTGAGAAAGAGCTTTCTTTCAGTTAGCTACTGAGGAGGAATTTGTGATGACACACAGCTAGACATATGATAGCTCATTCAACCTATGAACTATTTAGTTTTCAGTCTGAGACATTTCTCTTTTCTCAGTGTCCCCAAAATAAAGAGCAGCATGACAGTTGACCTTTTTTGTCCCCCAAATCTATTTTAACCATGAAAGAATGCTTACCACAGAGATATTAAAATTGAAAAACTAATGAATACAAAACAAATTAGTGAACTTAAACTATGTTACTTAAAAATGGAAATGACATCTTCTGGATATGAGATATTAACATACAAATAGCACACGTTTGTTTTCATACTGTAAAATGAAAGCTTCATTTCATTAATTTAGTAAAGCATATTCTCTATATGTACATTATAAATGTCAAGTTCTTAATAATTATGTGTGAAATAAATGTCTCATAAAGGTCAATGGTTCTTTTGAAGGATTTAGGAATAAAGCAAACATATATATCAATATTCTCTCTCCCTTTTGTCTTAATTTTGCTTCTACTGAATACCATAAGTATAAAAGATTTTACTGAACTAGAAATTTATTTTAAATTAATGCTAGTAAACTTAGTAATTTGTTAACTCCCACTCCTGTATTTATTAACTTTCACTTTCAGTCAGTAATTATATGCTTTTGAGTTTATTTTTTTATATTCATAACATAGATTATTTTCTCCAACTTTGAAAGTGATTTGTCTAGAAACTATCTAACATGAAATATCATATAGAGTCAATCAGTCAGTTTGTTCCAAAGTCTCAATATCTTATATATAAAAGGTTTACATTTCCCACTATTTTTGTTGATTATAATTTATTACATATTGTATATGAATTTTAAATACTAAAGTTTATCAGATCTTCATTCTAAATAAACTTAATAAGAACACTTTATCAGTATATAGATTTTCCCATATTCTATATATTGAGATATCTGGGGTTGTTGCCAAGAAAACTTACTTGATAGAAGACTAACAGGCCAGATCCCCCCCCTGCAATATTTATTTCTCTTATATAGTTAGAATATTTCTAAAAGAAGAAAACACAGCAGAGATTCTGGACTTTATTATAGGGTTAACTAAACACAGACAGTGGTGACATACCATATATCTTCTGGATGCCCTGCAAATCATCATTAGGTAGTTTGAAGTTGTCAGTTTCCATGTACTGGTAAAATGGAGCCATGATGGCTGTAGGGTCGTTGGAATGCTCCAATCCCAGAGCATGTCCCAGCTCATGAACTGCTACGAGAAATAAATCATTTCCTGTGCAAATAAGAGGAAAGTATGTTATCATAATTAGTATTCAAGTACAGAATTAAAAAGGAAAATTTGGTGTTACATTTACCCAAGAAAAAGAGGATGCATTTTTATTTCAACTATCAGTATGAATTTTTTCACTAGATTTCCTACTGACAAAATCCAACATATTGTTTTAAAAGTGGGCAGTTAGTGGGGAGGTAGTGGTTATCAGGTTATAGATTTTAGTAACTGAAAGGAATGAACAAAGAATTAAAGCTGAAGTACAGTAGCTATACCAGAAATTGCTACTGCTGTTGAAATAGCCTTCTAATTATAAAGCATATGATATATAAAATCTCACTTTTATAACTTTTTATTGAACTTAATTCTCAAAATAACTTAGTAGCGCAAATACAATTCCTACTTTTATACAAATAAGTAAATTAAGGCATAAGACTAGGTGGCTAGTCTTTCCAAGAATAGCAATCTTTGTATTTACAAAACTGTGGCTAGAACTGAGGTTATTATAACTTCAAGACTAAGGCTTTTCTTGCTTACTAGCCTAGAAGATAAGAATACAGAAATTTAAGACTAAAGTTGTAGTCCAGCAGTTACACTGACTAGGATTCTAATCCTAGCCCTTACAATATGTGCTAACCAGTTCATAGGAAATTTGAACAAAATGTTTTTATCTTAGAGCTGCTGTTTCTCACTTAAAAAAACAACAAATCTCTCTCCTGTGGTAAACTTGCACAGTGAAGTTGATTTAGGGCAATAAAGACACTTGGTTTGCTTTTTGCAATCAAGCCCCTGCTGAGGTCATCCATTCCTGGATCATCTTAACTAAACTCATGAGGAAAAGAGCCAATCCCACATATATATTTATTGATTCTAAAAAAATCAGTTGAATCATGTGAACATCAAATAGTTAAGTCTGTTATGCTTATGTGAAAAGTTTAACATGATTTGACATAAAGTATAAAGTTTTACATGATGCCTTTTTACAAATGTAAATGATTTTGATGAACTTCCTGAGTATTATTTTTAGGAAAACTCCTTTTCAGTCATTTTTATTATAATTCCCTGCAGAGGGCTATTTCTTTCAGGCAAATGCCAGGTACATAATCAACACTTTTCTTACTCTGGAGTGGTCTGTCAAAGAGTAATGGCTGAGACCAGGGGGCTGTCCCTGTATGACATTAACATACTGAAGGAAACATTCAAGACTTCACAGAGGCCAACCTGATACTTAGGAACAACTGGTTAAATAACAATGTGAAACAAATTAGAGGGGTTTAAAAAGAAAAAGAAGTTAACATTTCCAATCTCAAAGAACTTCTCTTCTCCTCTTTCATAATTACTTTAAAGTGAAAAGCAAAACATGAAAATTAATATAGCATGTATTAGATTTAATAACAAAAATTACTTTTAAAAGTTTACTAATTCTTCTCTGGGCATCTAATTCTCACAACTCTGTGAGTAAGTCACTATTATTATGTTCATTTAAAAAATGAGAAATAAAACTTGGAAACTTTAAGTACAGTTTGTAAGGTCACATAATAAGAAAGAACTGGAATTCAAATTTCTTTCAGCCTGATTCCAGAGATCATTCTTAATTAGTATAGTAAATCATACAACTGTACGAGTATTAGTGTGCACAGATTATATAATTTAGCCATGTCAAAACAATTCCATTCATTAAATTATCCATTCATCCCATTACCTTTTATTGCATGCCTATGATGTGTCAGGCACTCTAATATAGCACTCTAATATAGCAATGATCAGAGCATACAAAAATTTCCTGCCCTCATCATTTATATTGTAATGGGGAATACTAGTAATAAACAAGATACAGAATTTATATATATATGATGTTACATAGTGGAAAGTGACAGGGAGAGATAAAAGAGAAAGGATGAGGTCAATGAAAAAAGGAATCCAGACTATGTAATGAATTTTAGATAATAGTAATGATGTCTGGCTTTTACTCTGACTATGGTGGGGAACCACTGGAAGTTTTTGAGTAGACTTACAGTTCAACATGATCACTCTGATAATTGCTCTGGAGAATCAAGTGCAGTGGGTAAGGAAAGCAGCAAGATTCAGTCTCTGAAGTTAGAGCACCAAAATAATTTATTGCATGCTTAGGATGTGTTAGGCACTGATACAGGCTATGAAGATACAGTAATGAACAAAACATACAAAAAAATTCCCACCTCAAAACATTCATATCCCAGTAGGGGAGATATTAAAAAAAAAAAGAAAGAGAGAAAAGTATAGTATACAGGATGTTACGTAGTGATAAATGTTGGTGATATGGACCAAAATGAGAGTAACAGGGTTATAGAAAAGCAGTACAATCCTCAACAGATGTTGAACTAAAAATTACAAAGTTTTTTAAAGGATACAAGATGTGAAAAAAGAAAAAAATTTCAAAGATAGCACATCACTTTCTGGCCCCAACAACTGAAAGAATCAGATTGCTATACACCAATAATAGTGACTTACAGAGTTGTTGTGAGAATTAGATGTCCAGAGAAGAATTAGTATATTTTTAAAAGAAATTTTTGTTATTAAATCTAATATATGCTATATTAATTTTCATGTCTTGCTTTTCACTTGGAGAAAACCATAGGAGGAACTACGTTTTGTTGCTTTAGTGGAGTATGAGGGATAATAGGCGGGTTGCATTACCAGGAGTTCATTTTTCTGATAATAGATGCATTTTAAATATTTAATTGGAGATTCAAGCCCACTTGGAAATATGCATATAGAATTCAGAGGCAGTTGCTGACTTAAAGTATACATTTGGGACAGGTGAGCATTGATAGGAAAAAGCTGGCCTTGGTTAAGAGAATGAATAGTTCGACAACAGTTATAGCAATAAGTGAAGAGTAGATAAGTTCTGGCAGGTGGTACAAGTACTGGTAGAACCAAGAAAGATCTTTTCTGAATATTTTGATCTGCTTAGAGAAATAGTAAGCTTCTGCAACTGAGAAAATAAAAGAGAAAAAAGGAGAATATATGAAATATTTGTACAGAGTGTAAATGGATAATGGGAATACAGAACAATTGTCAGGAGTCACGATCATGAGTTTAAAGTGAGATCAGTCTCATTATGTGGTGTGATTTCTTCATTCTTGCTGAGCTGTATGTGTGCAGATACCTAGGTGGTTGTGTTGATTTTGCCAGAATTTTGGTATTCAGATGCATGGAATCAGAGAGATAAACAAAGATGCTATAGGTATATGTAAGACAGTGATTTTTGACTCTGGCATTTATGTCATATAAGGAAGGAAGGAAGAAATAATATGGGATGAAAAAGGACTATAGCAAGATAAAGTGGTAGACCAATTTAAGATCATTTTAATTCTGACAGGTCAAATGATAAATGGAGTCATGATGTCAGTGGCAGAAAGCTGGAAAAACACAAAATTCTAGTAGTAGAAGGTATGTGGAGTTGCGATTTGTAAAAGCAATGCCAAAGTTATAGTCATGAGAGTGAATCTCAGAGTTAGAATGAAATATGAATCACTGGAGAGGAGATCCAATAACTGAGATGGCAGACATTGGACAAACAACATGAATTTTGAAATAAACAAGGGCAGTGTTGAAGGTAGTAGCATTGAACCAGCAGTTAAAATGATCATGAAATAAGGAGAATAACATGAGGGTTAGCAGAAGAGTATAGAGCATGAAGAGATCATGGATGGAGTAGTCTGACAAAAATCATAGCCAACAGGTGAAGTCTACATAAAGGAGGATAGGAGAATGATTTTGAATTGGCATTAAAGAGAAGTAAAGTAAGGCCAGGCACCATTTATCTGGCCCTGTGGTAGAAGGAATTTGGAGAAGAAAAAACAGTCATCATTTTGGAGAAATGTGAGAGTAAGAGTATAAACAATGGAGAGAGCAAATTAAATTACAAAAAAGGATCCTAAAGAGAACATCCTCCAAATCAGTTGATTATTAAGGGGATTTGTTGATAATTCATTTGGAATTTTTCTGGAGGGAACAGTCTGACAAAGTAGAAAAGAGATGGAGATGGAGGCAGAAATAGCAATTTATATAGGAACTGGAGTCTAGGGTGGGGCATGGTGGGAAAGTTGTGTCCTATGTATCCTGTTGTGATAGATATGATTGGAAGGAAGTGGTAATCAAATTTAGACTTCAGATTATAATATATAAAATCTAAGAGGTTATTTTATTGTTAGGAGTAGTTTTAAAGGAACATAACTTAAGATGCAAGGAAAATTATTGAGGGGATATACAGAAAAATGTACAGAAATAGAAGGGACTACTTGTTATAACTGTTAAACTTTGTTTAAATATCTCTTGTTTTTTCACTACCTGCAAGATAATTTTCACATTCCTCAGCAAGGTAACCAAGATCCTTATAAGTTCTTGTCTTTCCTTTCCATAGTAATATTTAGCTCCCATTTCTTTGTGTTCCTTCTTTCTGTCACAGAAATGTATGATTGTCTGGGTAAGTTTGACACACTAGCTGTTTTTCTTCCAGAACTGCCTTAGCCTCTCAGGTGTTTTGGCTGCATACATTGTCAGATTTGATGATAATGCCTAAACATTAACTTCTTTATGAAGTCTTTCCCCCAAGGGATGCTGTTAACACCTGACATTCCCAATATATCTTCGTATATCTTCCTAAAATATACTTAGTGGCATTTTATTATTTTCCCAAAGTAACCGGATTTAACATTTTATTATTTGTGTCACTTAATATTTTATTTAATGTTATTCATACCATCGATTATTTTCCCAATATGTTTTGAATTCTTTAGACTGCAATTGTATATCATTTATTTTAAGAGTCTCCAGTTCAAAGACATTATATGGCACATAGTGGATGATTACTCTTTGAAGGAGTAGAATGAACAGATCAGTAATTGGAGGACTAATGTGCAATTGAGTAGCAAAGAATAAAACAATTTTTACCTACATATGGTTTAGAATTGTTTTCCTTTTTCTCTCCAGCTTTACTGAAGTACAATTGATAGATTAAAATTGTAGCAAAAAACATACATCCCAGTTATTTCATACATACACCACACAATTTGAAAGGATTCCCTGCATCAAGTTAATTAACACGTCCATCATCTCACATAGTCAACTTTTTTATGAGAACATTTAATTTCTATTCTTTTAGCAAATATTCATTATACAATGCAGCGTTATCAACTGTAGTCACCATGTTACACATTAGACCTCAGACTTTATTCAACTTGTAACAGCAAGTTTATATCCTCTCTTCTTCCTATTTCCCCACATAATTTTTTTCCCTTTCATGTAAAGGACTGGAATGGAAAAAAGAATGAGAAAAGATGATAGAAGTCTACTGAGGCCATTACTTTTATTTGGCTTTGAACAATGGAACTATAGTACTCAACACAGTTAGTCAATTATTGTTCAATAAATGTCAGTGAATTCTTGTCTCTACAGGTAGTGAACAGAGGACATGGTTTAAGAGGAGAGTGCTATGGACTGCAGAACACATTTTATTGACACTTATGGAGAATGAACTATAATAGAAGGAGAAAGGAGTTAGAGTGGGATGATTAGAGGTGAGATAGTAGAAAATCAAAAGACAGTAGAATTACAGGAAAACAGAATTTTTTTCTTTAAAGATGACACTTTGAGTAAAAAACCAGGAAACATGATTATTAGGGGTCATCTAGGGAACATATTTTAGTCACGGGTTGAGATTAAAAAAAAAAAAACAAAACAGAAGGAAGGAAGGAATTTTTTTTATAAAGAAATTATGAAACTATGAGAGTGTTTCCAAGTATGTAAAATAGAAGATAACCAAGGATTGTGTTGCAGGGGAGAGGAAAGTAGGGAAGACGAAGAGCTAAGGAATTTTTAAAATATAGAACATCTAACACCAAGTCTAAATGAACGCTTTTGTAATTTTAAATCAGGGACGCCTCTGTTAGGCTGCAAATATGATATCAATGAAACTTATTGCAACTATGAAAATATGCAAGGTGTTAGAAGGATAGGTGTATGTTTAGCTTCTGAGCATGCCCAATACCCACATGTGAAAATGTGGGCACTCTGGCTGGAATGTGCTGTCTGTGGGATAAATGTCAAGGAAAATTTTCACCAGAGAACAAAAATCTATCAATAGCTGAAGGACCAGCAAAAACCAAGGCAACAGAAACCAGAGCAGACCTTAGAGTTGGTATTCAGGTTGACCAGAAACAGCCTTGTTGACAATAGGACTCAGCAAGAAGAGAGCACCAATTCAAAAATACCTTTAGACACCCTTGACCTTCTTTTGGCAAAAAAGATACACCTTCTTGGTCAGAAAGTTCCAATGTGGCTTTACATAAATTAAACCTTCTTTATCATCTTTGAAAGGAAAAAACATACAACCATAATAACTTTGCTTCTATGCATTATATGTCTTTCCCTATATTAAAAAAAAAAGTACCTTGAACTTTGTTCCTAAATAAATTGTAGAAATACATTTTCTTACATGGGCAAATAAATATTGATTTTAGTCATCTATCAAGATTTCAGACCTTGTCTTTTTAAAAGCACTTCAAATCTCCCAAAGGAGAATAAATTTTTATTTAAGTTATAATTTTTTTTCCATGTTCGGCTAGTAAGAGAAATGCAAAAAGACAAAAAAAGAAAAAGAAAAAGAAAGTAATAAGAGTAAAGTCATTTCATTTCATATATATGTTCTTTCCAGATCAGTTAAGTTTTTCCTAAGCTCTATTTTCAAGGATGGAATCTCTCCTTGTCTAAGGAACAGAACAAAGCTTTAGAAGAAAATTGATAGGATCAGGATATGAACCTATGAACTACTGAGTTCCCATAGCACTTTCAATCAGAAATATTGGCCAAGAGCTCCAAGTAATTACCATTCTTCAGATGATTGGCAATAATATAATTAAACCTTACTTGTAGATTCACAATAGTGTAAAAGGGTAAGTTGTTAAATAAAGTACCACCCTGTGATTTGAATTCCACTAGGAACAAAAGTTGTTGGCACATGATGAGTTTTAGACAATTAAAATGCACCAGACCTCTTTCCTAATGATGAAAATAATAACTGCTCCTGTAACTTATCATTAATTCACATTATTTGAGGTTCTCAATTGTATTTTGCCTTGATGTTATCACCATGCAGGCAACAATGGAGAAGCCAGCCTTCTGATTTCTAATACAGAAATAGTACTTGCTCCTTTTGCAAGATTTTGAGTTTTGAGTTTATTGCTTTCAGTTGTATCTCTAATCTTCTTTCCTTTGTATACTCCAATACAATTTCAGAACACTGAACTGTATATTATAAAAGACAATGCATTAGTTATAATTTCCTGTCGTAATTATGTCTTTATATTTTATTCCAGCTCTTTCGCTCAGCCATGCATGCATTTTCATGCTGTTTCCTCTGCTGACAACATCTCCTGCATGCTAAAAATGACTATATGATATTTCATGCATAAAAATTGTTGTAAATAATTCTAACACTTATAATCTTACAAACCTATTCACCAGCACCATTGAATCGACTCTGGTTTCTTTCTTAACTCAGAGTGCCAGCTTCCTGGCATCCTATAGAGGTAATCATAACCTGAGTTTTGAATTTCTCATTCTTTTACTATATTTTGAAATTTCCATCTGATGTGTGTATAAATAGACCATAGATTATAAAGATGGTATCATTCTAAATGATCTCTTTTAAACACATTTTTTTTCTAATATGTATCTTCTTGCATGCCTAAAAAGGCATGCAAATTCTTATTAATCCTTTAAAACAAAACTCAAAAACAGCTCCTCTGTGAAGCCTTCCCCCCTCCCCCAGGTAGATATAGTTCTTTTGTCTTTGTGTATCTTTGGCCTTTTGCATATAATTTGATTGTAACATATATAGTAACTGTCCTGACAGATTCTAATGAATACAAATATTAATATTTACCAGTAGGTTAAATAACTAGCAGAGCAAATTTAAGTAGATTTACAATTTTATATATTTCAACATTTAAAATACCTATGTTCATGTTTAGAAATAAAATTCATAAGTCATCACTGAATCTTTGATTAGCAGAACTATCTCCAGTGTTTAATATTACAGGTAGCACAGGTCTTCTAAAATCTCAATCTCAAACCTCTCAGACTATTCATAAAGTTATTTCACCAGTTAAGAAACTAAACGGCTAAAGGAGAAGCAACCTCTAATTTGGGGCATGATCTCTACCTTGAATCAGGTCATTGAGGCTCAGTATGGTAGAAGTGATGGTACGGATCTTCCAAGGTTAGTTTATAAAATACTAGGACTTTCAATTTTTTTTTTTTCATGAAGAGTGTTTTATTTTATTTTTTAATTTTATTTTTATATTCCCCATACAATTGCAACCCCCTTATTTTGACCCCCATCCCGCCTTTCCCTGCCCCCCCCCCCATAATGTGTCTCTGGTTCATAGTTGCCTGTTGATTTTGATTTTTACTTCATTATGATTAGTCTTTTTCCTGGTCCCTTATTTAGGTTTTCTAGATTCCTGCTATGAGTGAGACCATCTGGTATTTTTCTTTTTCTCTCTGGCTTATTTCACTGACCATGATCCCTTTCAGCTCCATCCATGTTGCTGCAAATTGCATGAGTTTATCTTTTTTGATTGCTGAGTAATATTCCATTGTGTAAAATACAAGGGCTTTCATCTTGGCTCTCCCTCTCATTCATAATCTCTCTTTCTCTAACATGCACACTTTTTTTTCATTCTCTCATTCTTTATACCCTGGAGAAGCCATCACCATGCTTTGCAAAAAGCCCTATGGAGAGGCCCATATGGAAAACTGAGCCTTCCTCTCAACAGTCATGTGAGTGAGCTTAAATGTAGATTCTCCAACTTCTTAAGCTAACTGGAGCCTCAGTCACAATGTCACTGCATATTGGACCACAACCATCCAGCTAAAGCTATTCGAGGAATCTAGACCTTCAGAACTGTGGAGATAATAAATGTTTGTTATTTTACACTGCTAAGTTTGGGGTGATTTTTCACACAGCAAGAGATAATACAGAATACTTTAGTACTTAAACTCCTTTCCTGTTGGTTAGAATTACGATACAGGAATGAAAAACTAAACAACAAAAAAAAGAGTAGAAAAAGAAGAGACTCCAAAGTATATGAGTATTTATAAATGATCTTGAGATAAAAGGGGTTTTTTTAATATTGCCCAGTTCAACTTCTCTACTAAATTGAAACCTTTGATGGTAAGCTTAAGGATGAATGGAAGTCTGACTGAAATTTTAGATAGACGAATAGCAGCCATTTCCCAGACTCATAAGTTTTTTCAAATGTGTGAAACCTGATGCCTTGGTTGCACTAACCTCTGTACTTCACTGATGAGAAGGCACTCTTTTGATGGACAGCAAACCTATGCTTCCTACCAGGGTCAGAAAAGTTTGGTAGCCAGGTATGACAAAAGAACAGGAGAGAAATACTATTCATTGAGCATCTATTATGATCCAGAATTATGCCATTGGAACTTCGTGACCTATAACTTCCTTATGCTTCTTTATCAATAGAGCTTTCAAAAGGTACAGAAATGCTCAGTCAGGCAGCCAATGCCAGTCAGAGTTGAGCTCCACCTGACACCCTGGTGCCAGATGAGAGTAAGATCACAGTGATGATCCGCATGGTAGAAGCTGAGAGAAACTGACGGTAGGTAGATTTTTACACACATTTTTTTTCCTACCACTTCTACTCTTTCACCTAGCCTTCAATTCCTCAAAGGCACAGTGCCTTTTTACTTTTCCACAATTTCTGTCCCCACGCCACTGTATGTAGGCTCGGCTGCTCCCCAAGGGCCTCTAGCTCTTCCTCTAGACATTTTCACCCAATTGAGTCAGATATAGTTTGTGGGGAAAAAGTGTATTGTTGCTATTGCCCATAGTTGATTACCAAATATGGGCAAATAAAATGTATCGAAGTAACAATTACGAGTAGAATTTATATGTGTGTCAGATAAATTTTATTGAGTTTAATAGAGAATCTAATTTACTTTCATATATGCTCAAATATTTGGAGTGGTTTGTTATATATGGTATTATTCTGATGCGGAAAGACTGGAAGAATTAAAGGTCACAAAAAGGTTTGTAAAGTGCTATAACAGTAAAGGAAGAAAGATCAGATAATATTCCTATGTACTGCTTAGGGTAACAGGTACGTTACATGTACAAGTTTATCTACATCATACCATATTAATTGAGTTTAATTGTCACCATTTTATAGATAAGAAAATGGAAGAATTTCACAGATTGTGTGATTTGGCCAAAGTTACTCAGTAAGTAGCAGGAACTGATAAAACCTAGGCCAAAAGCCAAAATCTTAGCGTGCTGCAAAAATAGATTTCTCTACTTTCCTCTCAACCCTAAACATCTTCTAAAGGCTCTAGACTGTGTATCCCAGGAGATAAGCACCACTCTGTCAAGTCACCTATTCAAAGAGCAGGTGTTGCTTAAGAGCTCTTTCTAGGAGTATATAACAATAGTATTCCTTTTCTCTATTGAATTAATGCCAGACTTCGTATCTTAAAATGGACATCCTCAGCATAATCCTGGCTGCTCAAAAAGTTTTAATCATTTTCATGTCTTCTGATTTTTAATTAAGTCTAAAAGCCCTGTAGCAAGGATATTTTTAAAGAAAAGGAAACAGTACTGCTATAGAAAGGAAAAAGATATTGTACATGGGATTTCATTCTTTAAATTATATTTCAAAACAATTATTTCAAAACAATTTAAATTATATTTCAAAACAATTTTTTAGCAGTTGAGGTAGGTTTGTTGAAAATGTACAGAATTGTTTGTTTGGATTAATTATATTTTGAAGCATGCCACACTAATTAGGCACATTTAAATACCTGACACTTAAAATAAGGACAACAGATAGCCATTTAATAGTTCTTTCAAAGTCAGTAAAGGTAGTCTTAAAGATATGAAATTGTTAGGGGGAAAAGGATGTCCCAAAGCTAATTCCATATAGATTCTGTTCAATATCGGGGCTGCTCTATAACAAAACTAACAAACATTTATAATTTTTAGTTAAATAAGCACTCAAGAACATATCAATATAATCAAAACAATGTAGGTCTATGTTAGCCAGGTAAAGAAGAAATCCTAATAAAATACTTGGATAATTAAGTCCAAGGTTTTTTTTTTTTGTTGTTTTATATTTTGTTTTGATTTGTTTTGTTTTTTTGTGGGACGCTTGCCAGTGGCCGGGGAATGAATTGGTGCTGCAGAGGCTGCAGACAGCCTCGCAGCCCAGCTCAACCTCTGCGCCGCCACCAGGGGAGGTCCACAGTTTTTTTTTTTTTTTAATTCATTTTGGTTTTAGTTTGGATACAAAGCCTGTTTTCAGTTTTGTTTTGTTTTTAGCAAATGAGACATACCTTCAATAAACTAAGAAAAATTTTGCTAAAAGACATCAACATTAGATGTAGCTGATCACACTATATTAACCAGGAATTCTTCCCCATTTCCTATTGAATATAGTTGTTACTCTAACGACATCTTCAGTTATGTCCTATGCTATTTATCCACATGTGGATTATCTTTGTTGTACCTTTCCCCTGCACAGCTCAGTTTGATTGTCAGGATGATTCTGGAAGCCTACTTCCCTCTCTCCGCAGCTACTATAAAAGAGATCAATTTAAGTGACTGCTTACACAAAAGTAATCATACAATGAATTGAAAAAAAAAAATATTTAGCAACTGAGTTATTTGCTATTTTACTGTAGGCAAACAATATGTACTGTTTCATCCAAAGTTCTAAGTGTGCTTAGTATAGCAATCTTGATATTTTGTGCTATAATTTCCAGACCAGCAGCAACAATGTGACATCCAGTAAAAAAGAAAAATAAACTACTAATTATCATTATATGCAAGGAACTTTTTATAGAATCACTGAACTATTGATAAACAATTAATCCTAACATGTAATTGATTTTTTTTTTTTTACTCTGTGCCAGATAATACAAAGTGCCAGGGTCTCTAAAGATAAATTACCCAAATCCCTTGCTCTTAATTAAGGAACTGAAAATTCAGTGATTCTTTGCTGTTTAGGGCTCACAAATCTCTCAGAGAATCTGAGAAACTATGAAATTTCTCTGAAAAAAAAAAATGCATGCATTTGTAAAATGTTATATTTACTTCTCTGAAAACCTCTAAGACTAACCAGCTTTAAAATTATAAGTCAGCTAGCTACTGACTATAAAAGTGCCTAGTATATTACTAAGCTCTCTGTGATTCACTTTCTTATTCTGTAAAGAAAGATAGGTCTTATATCTACTTAAAGGGTTGATGGTGGGACAAATAGCATGATGTATATAAAATATTGTGAATAGTACCTAAAACATCATCAGTGCTTAAAACATGGTAGTTGAAAATAGTGACTACTACTCTTACTAGTCCTATTCCTATAGTTAATAGACTTTATAAACTTTTATATTAGAAACTAAATTCCCCAATTTACATGAGAAGAAATTGAAACTCAGGTACATTGTCTTATTTAAGGCCAAATCTACTAAGCATGAGAATAGGAATTTAAGTGTTGACTTTCACAAAGCTAGCATATCAACTGATTAAGCATGGTCATGATACAGGATAAGCCAGTAATGTCTGGGAAATATATTATGATCAGTTTTGGAGAGTTTTAAATATAAAATTTAAGAGTTTGATCATTAAGCTGGAGTAATAGAGTACTATATCTCTCTGACATCAGAATTACATATTGTTTAGGCATTGAAATAACAGAAGACTGTTACAATAGTCAAAGCTATTGGTGAGGAACACCCAAAAAAGGCAATAACAATGGGAACAAAAGCCAGGAGCCCCTGAAACTGGAAAGCAAAATACTGAAGTGATGGAATGATTGATATATATATATATATATATATATATATATATATATTTGAGTTATGCTACTTCCCATAATTACAGTTGGTAAAAGATATGCATCCTCAGGATATGCAAAATGGGCTTCCCCAAGACATGACACTTTGGCATGTGAATCATTTCCAACAGAGATCAGCTGAGGCCCTGTAGGCTCATGAGAAACTTCTAAAACTTAACTACCTTAAAGAATGAAAACCGGGAGTCTTACCCAGAATTTAGGTCATTTCCAAAAAATAATCTATCTGAAAAATCTACTTATAGGGCACGGTGAATATTTAATTAAAGAGCATCTGTTCTTGTTCATGTGTGTTACCCTCAACCTGTAATGGACGTCTCCTTCTCTCCTTGAAGTCCCAGGCGCCTATCTCTTTCCTTAGTTCAGCATATATAACCTCATTCTGCCACATTGTTTTTGGAATCTATATGTTCACACAGGTTTTTGGAACCAATATGTTCACCTATATGTTCACACAGACTATTTGTATGTACGTGATTTATTTTTCAACCTATTAATCAAATAATAATTTGATTATTTGACAAGTCAAAGAAGAGCCCATAGGGGTAAGTGGAAATTTCCTTTCCTTCCTGACTGACTATGGTCATAACCTCATAAACATCAAAATCCATGTAAAACTTACTTTTTATTTTATTATGACAACTGCTAAATTTAGAAAAGTTTAACATTTTTATTTTCATTCTCAAAGTATATTAATTATTATGGTTTAAAAAGTCCATTTTAAGACCTGGCACACATTTTCCCAGCATATCTAGGTTATAGTTTATTTATTTGGCTATATCTTTCAAGCATTTCCTCACTAACATGAGTTTATCCTACCACAGAAGTGTTTTGAGTTGTTTACTATAATACCATGATATGGTGCTGCTAATATACAAGGACTGGCTCACAACAAGGTGGCTCACAACAAGGACATTGGGGTTACTGTAATGCAAAGAGGCAGAATTGGAAGAGGCAAGGCCTCTGTAAATAGCATACACAGCTGCAAGCTCAAGGTCAGTCTTTATGTGCATGCAATGGGGAAATGCCTGTTTCCTATCAGCCTATCCAGCAAATCCTTCATATAACTTGAATCCAGTTCATGCTTGCAGAGGGAGAATAGTAATTTGCAAGCTAATAGATACCTTTTATTCATAAAATTCCTACTTTTTCAGGCTAAATAGTTCAGCACCAGAAATACTTATTTTTATATCAGGGAGGAACTGCAAATTGTAATAATAAAACAAAAATCAGATTAAGGCACGAAGAGTGAACAATATAGCAGTTGAATTTGAAATATGTTTTGTGGCATATATTTTACTTATGACCAAGATGGCCTTACTTTTCCCTTCATTTTGCCTAAGTTTTCAATGTATTTCTTCTTGATTATAGGATTCTGATTTCCCTGTATTAGAGCATTTGCTTTAGACAACTATTTGTAATTTCTTTCTCTGCCCCTACAAGATGTAAATCTTCTCACACCCTGTAGCCTGTTTTACAACCCAGGAATGTCTATCTCAAACCTGAGGACCATCCTTTTGAAGTGCAACAATTAAGAAATGTGGATTGTGAGGATGATCTGGCTAGATAAGCTGGTGTTCACTTCCTCTACAATTCCATGTGACTCCCTCCCAAAGCAACAAGCTGCTTAAAGAGGACAACCTTCCTCAATAGAGGGGTAACATTCTTTGGTAGAGCTTAAAGGGTTATCAGTGTTCTACTTCTAGAATCTCCAAACAAGTTCTCAATATGCATTTGTACGAAAATGTTAATAGTCAAGTTTAAAAAACTTCAGACATTTCCAAATGAATCACTGTATGAGGCAATTTGCTTTTCTTAAAAATGAAAGGAAGGGAGAAGAAGAGGGAAGGTGGGAAGGAGGCAGGATAGATGGTAGGAGAGGAAAAAAGGAAGGAAGGATTCCTAATTCCCAGTCGAGTCACTATGGGCTGTTAGAAAATTCAATTCAATTAGTACCAATAAGCAACCAGAGATTGTTATAGGACAGGGAGAGGGGCAGCCCAAACCCCGCAAACCTGCCTATTCTAAATGGGTTCTGCCATTCGCTGCATCAACACAAAACATAGGAGACTTTAGTGGGAAGGAACTTTAATAAAACTAGGAAACAATACAGGAAAGGCAAAGAATCTAGTTTCTAAATGAAGCACCCAAAGTTACCCATCCCCTCGTGGGTAAAAGTCCATCCAAATGGGATTGGCCCAGAGCAAGGCCCCAACGCCTGCCACAAGTCTAAAGCATCTTCCAGTGGGGACCCCCAGAAAAGGGCCAGAAACAACCAGACAAGCCCGGAAGGAAAAGAGCAAAATCAACATCAAGATAAAAGCTGCCATGGTCACCTCCCCAGGGGTCTCACCCACATCTGTGTCACCCAGTCCATGACCAAAAGACAAGCGCAGTTTCTTCACATGTCTCTAGGCTCCACGCGCCTCCTCCAGGTCTCCTGGCTCCATCCTTCTTCCTTCCTCAGTCTCTTCTGCAGCTTCTCCTCTCCCTGCTCAGCTCCACCCTCCCTTGGGTGGGGCAGGGAACCTCCCCCTTTCCTGGGGACCACCCTGTTACAAGATGGCCTAAGCATATTGTCTAACCTCCCTCCTATAATGATAGAAAAATAAGTTTTCAAGAAACCATTAATATAACAATCAAACAACAGCAAATATAGTAAAGAAGCCACATGACTCAAAACTCCTGATGATTTTCATTTTTCCCTAGTGAAGCATTTCTCCAGAAGAACAAGTTTTTGCTCAACAAGGCATTTTTTATATTCCTTTTTAGAGGAAGCTTTTTATTGTTTCATTTTTCTCTAAAGCACTCCTTCTTTCTTACTCTCCCGAGTTTACCTTTCTTTTTTCCATAAAGATAACCAATAATCAAACTAGTCCAAAAACCATGCAAAATGTAAAAACAATTATAAACTTAACACCATCGGATAGTTTTAGAACATGCATATATATGTATGGAGCAGAATTTTCCACTCTAAAATATGCCTCTGTTAAAAAAAGAAACAATAGTCCCCAAATGGAGTCACTTATACCAAGCCCCACCAAGACTTAATAGTTAACCTAAGTGCAGTTTCAGCCTCTCTCAAAGCAGAATTTGAAACTAATCAAACTGGAATTTCCTGGTTAGGACTAGTGAGGTAATCTGCATGAGAAGACCCTCCTGTTTTCCCCTAAGGTAAAGTGGCTTTGCCAGAAACAATCTTTCTTTTCATTTGTTATTAATTTTTTCTCTCTTTCTAACTATAAAAATCTTGCTTTTGTAGTTTTTTTTTTTTTTTACAGAGTTTTATTACTAGCTAGATGGGCTACTGTCCAATTCATGAATTGTTAAATAAAGCAAAATAGACCTTCAAATTTATTCAAATGAATTCTGTTTCTTTAACACCTCTTTGACAAATATATATTACTTTAGGCTGATTAATTTTAAGAAAATGCAGACATGAGGAAAGGTCTGAAAATCAAGCAGAAATTAATACTTAGTAAGAGATAATAATATTTACAATAGAAATCTCCATTTGTAAGGGTGCCTCCAGGAACAGGAGGATTATTCCAAATCTCTAGATGTTCTTATCTATGGAGAAGGCAAGATTTAAATCTGCATAACTACCACAACTTTGTTTACTGTGCTTTTCCTGCTCCCCTATCATAACTGGCTTTACCCCCCTCCTCCCCATCCACAACATCTTTTGTCTTTATTTGAAGATGGTATTTAAGATGATGGCTTGGACCCTTTCTGGGATTTACTTACTTTTTCCTGGGTATCTCCCATGTGTTTAGGAGGTTACATTTATTAAACTTTTGTTTTTCTCCTGTTAAGCTTTTATTACATGGGGGTCTCAGTCAAGAACCTAAAAGGGTGGAAAATTATATATAGTATTATGCATTATACATAATATTATATAACTATATGTATTTAACTACATATAACTACATGTATAACTACATATATAATTGTGTGTGTGCATGTGTATGAATGCACACACACACACATATACACGTAGCTGTTGGTGCCAATGAGAAAAGGCAAATGTTTGAATTTTTGCAAGTCTCATTTCAGAACAGTACTTTGAGACCATACTTGTGTTCTGAGTCATAAAAAAAAATGAAAAAAAAAGCAATAAAATTATACTTTTCATGTGAAGAAAAAAATTAAAATGTTGAATCACAAATTTGATAATTATGTGTGTTGTTACTAATGGTGATAGGTGAATTGGGTAATCAAAAATATTTTAAGAAAGTAGCAGACTTAAATATATACACTTTGAGGAGTCTGCCAAGATGGCAGCTGAGTGAAGACACAGGGCTCACCTCCTCCATGTACTCAAAACTAGATTGCAGCAGATCAAAGCTAACAATCTCTGAAGGAAAAACACACAACCACAGCACACAGTAGGAGCAATGGTCCAGTAGAAAGGGGTAGGAAAAATTTTTAGTGAATTGTGTTTATAGTTATTACAGGGCACTAAAACTTAGGAGTTGTGTGACTATTGTGCATAGCCTTTGACAGGTGCTAACTCAACTGCATGTACCAACATCAGGGACTTTTGAAACAAAGCACTTTAGTAGATAAGGGGGTGCACAGAATTGGGCCTCAGGTAAGAGGTGTACTACAGAGAATTATAGGGGCACGGATGTAGAGCCTGGGGCTCTTGTTATAGAATAGCTGAGAATAAAATGGCAGGGATAAACTGGTTGGATTAATTGTTTCTCCTAATAAAAAAGGCTATAACTAGAACAAGAGGCTGAGATAATCAAAACACCTGCCACTTTCCTCCACTTACCCAATTAGGGCTAAAACCAAGACAACAAATGAATGCTTTCATTAACCAGAGTTTAAGCACCTGTTAACAAGAACAAACACCCCAGGATAAGCCTCTGTGTTGACAAAGAAAAGAGAAAGACTCTGGTCTGTGACCCTTTATCAACTACGATATCTTTACCCATGGCTGCACCTAGTACTCAAAATTAGTGTAGTGATAGAAGCTGACACTAGAAGATAGAAGACTCTCCACCAAGAGGCAGGTGGCGAGGAGGGTATCTCTGTGGATCCTCACCACAGAACTCTGGGACCCAGAGCAAAATAGGAAGCTTGAGTCCCTGATGCTCACTGGCGGTAAAACTTTGTTACCTTACTACATTAGTCATTTTTTAGCCTACTATCCCTTGCCTGGACCAGTTCTCTAATTATTCCAACAGGTGCAGAGGCAACAGTCTAAAAGTTCATCCTTATTAAAAACCATAAAAATTAAAAATGAAGAGAGAGAACATACCACAAACACTGGAGCAAAAAACCAAGAGGAGTCTCAATCCAGTAGAACTGCAGAACATGATTGAAGAGGAAATTGAGATAACAGTTATAACAACACTCATGAAACTCAAAAGTACAGATGGAGGACATAAAAAAGCAACAGAGTTAGGACCAAGAAAATATGAGGCAATTACATTTAAAAAGTAAAAGAGCATAGAAATATTATAACTGAATTAAAAAGTATAGTCCAGGGCCTCAACAGCACAAAAACATAAGCAATGGAGATAATTAATGAGCTTGAGATCACAATAGCAGAGGTTATTCAAATAGAATGATAAATGAAAAAATAATAATAAATGAAAATAGTGTAAGTGCCCTTTGGAATAACCTAAAGAGAAATTACATACATATCATGGGAATCTCAGGAGAAAAGGCATAGAAAATACATTTGAAGAAATAATTGCTGATAACCATCTGAATCCAGGAAATGGATCAGGCATCATGATCCAAGAGACCCAAAGACTTCTAAAAAAATAACACTAGATACACACCAAGGCACATTATAACTGTTCAAAACCAGTGACAAGGACAAAATACTAAAATATCAAGAGGAAAAAGAGAACCTATAAGAGAATACCTTATGACTACCCTGCCAAAAATGTGATAGAAATTTAATACAATCATGATCAAAGTATCAGAAATATTATATAAAGAAATCGAGCAAAAATATTAAAATTTATATGAAACCAAAAAAAAGCTTTGAATTGCAAGAACATCCATGAGAAGATAGGAGAGAAATGAAGGTATTACATTACTTGATTTTCAATTTTATTATAAAACAACAGTACTGAAGACAATATGGCATTGGACAAAAACATGGATCCATGGATCAATGAAACAGAAATGAAAGCTCAGAAATAAATCCATATACATAGCACAACCTAATCCATGATAAAGCAACTATGACTACACAATTGGGAAAAAATAGTTTCTTTAATAAATGGTTCTGGGAAAATTGGAAAGTCACACATAAAAGAATGAAGTTGGATCACTCACTAATCTCATGCAAAAAGTAAACGCCAAGTCGATTAAATTTAGATATAAGATATGTAACAATAAAACACTTAAGAGAAAACATTGATGATATGTTCTTTAACACCAGCAATAAAGAACTTGGTGGCTCCAACCCCATGACAAGGGAAATAAACACAGAGATAAACAATTGGGTCAGATCAACTTAAAACGCTTTTACACAGGAAAAGTACAGGAAGATTAAAGACTTCCTATTGAATGGGAAGAAATCTCCACACAAAATAAGTGACAAGAGGTTAATATTTCCGATATATAAAAACACAATTCAACAATAAAAACTGAATAATCAGGGCCTCCCCTGGTGGCGCAGTGGTTGAGTGCTGGGCTGCAAAGCTGCCTGCAGCCTCTGCAGCGCTGATTCGATCCCTGGCTGCTGGCGAGGGTCCCACATGGCGCGACAGACCTTTCCTGCCATGCCCGCTGCTCCCCTCAGCAGTGTATTTCGTCAGTCTGCCTGTTCTGTTCTCTGCTCTGGCTCTGGTGAATTCTCTCACCCTCCCGCGCTTCTGTCTATACCCAGTGCTTGTATAAATAGATAAATACATCTTAAAAAAAAAAAAAACTAAATAATCAAATTAATGGACAACAGATATAAACAGACAATTCACCAGAGAGGATATCCAGAGTAGATATGAGAAAATGTTCATCATTGCCTCCAATAAGAAAGATGCATATTATATCACAGTGAGATACCATCTCACATCTGTAAGAGCAGCACAAGAAGAAGTGCTGCACAGTATGCAGAGATATAACAAACCCTATCACACTGTCGGTGGGAATGTGAACTGAAGCAATCATTGTGTAGTACAATCTGATTTACCTTAAAAAATTAAAAATCGAAATAGTGTATGACCCAACAATCTTACTCTTGGTCACTGATCCAAAGAATATAAACTACTAATGCAAAAAGTGATGTGTTCTACAGTATTCATAGCAGCATTACTTGCAATAGTTAGGACATGGAACCAGTCTAAATGTCCACCAATAGACAAGTGGGTAAAAAAAATATGTGTTTTAGGGCCTCCCTGGTGGCGTAGGGGTTAAGTCTCAGTGCTATCATGCTATCTCTGCTGTGGCCTGAGTTTGAGCCTCGCCCATATATGGCACAGCAGACTTTACCTGTCTCATCCAATGTTCCTCTTAGCAGTGTGTTTCAGAAGCTCTCCCTGTTCTGCTTCCCATTCTGTCTCTGGTGAATCCTCTAATCCCTCACCCCAGCCCCACCACATCTCTAGCCTATACCCCAGTTCTTCTTCTATGCATAAATAAATAAATAAATAAATAAATTTAAAAATATGTGATTTATCCACACTCTTGAATACTAGTTAGCCACAAGAAAAGATGAAGTGCAATATACTTTAACATGATACATATGAATAAAACCAGAAGATTCATGCTTAGACCATTATTCACACAGCAAATTTTGAAAAATATTTCTGGATCTTGAAAAAAGCTGTGATGTCACCTAAACGTCTACCTTTTCTACTTTTTTGAAGGATAGACTTCCCCAGATGTTCAGACAGACTTCTCCAAATGTTCAGATAAACCAACAAAGATGTTCATAAAATGTCTTCCCAAAATGTGTAACTTTGACATGTTCGTTATTTGTAGCTGATATTAATACAAAGCCTGCAAGTTCACAAGAAACTTTTGGAAAAATCTATTTATATGGCAGGGCACACATCTAATTACAGAGATTTTCTTCATAATATGGGTTATTCTGTCCTCATCATGTGAGTCCCTCATTTCCTTGAAGTTCTAGGCTCCTATCCCATTTTTTTTGATTAGCTCATGATATATACTCCTCATTTTGCCTCATTGTCTTTAGAATCTATATCTATGTAAATTCTCTATTTCTCTATACATGTGTAATTAATAATGTTCTTTTCTCCTAATAATTTGTGTTATGCTAATTTGATGGTTCCACCAGCCCAAGAAGAAATAGAGGGACAGGGGAAATTTCCTTTGCAGCTCAACAACCTCAGAAGGGTGAATGCAAAACAAAGGATGAAAATGAGACAAAAATAAAAGGACATTCTTTTTTCCAATAATAGATATGCTATTCCTATGTGATTTATAACATTCTGTAATTAAAATTCATATTTTAATTATTTCATCATTAGGTATACCAGAATAGGTTGTCTCATTTTTATTTAGCAAAAGGCTGGTATTTTAGCTTAGAATTGGCAGAATATTCTGTTGGCAATGTACTTATGAATTTGAAATGTTCTGAAGAATGTTTTCTTTCTAGGATACATGAGTTGGAAGGAAATCATAACCTAAATGTCTTGACAAATTTGTATGTGTGTATTCATGTGTTTTGTAAGTAAAGCAATGAATGAAGCACCTATGATACAGAATTTTTATATAGCCTATGAAAATAAGTTCATATAATAACTTCAATGTAGTCTGGAAATTACTTCCAAGAGCCAGGAAGAATTAAAAATATATTAGAAATGCTGACTTTAAAGAAGCAAGACATGCAAATTCAATAGTTTGAGGTTTCCTTACTAATGAACTTTTAATTGCAAAAAGCCCAATTAACTGGGAAGTCGTTTCCTCATGTACTAAAATGGGAATAAAAATGGACATAAAGGGAATACCTAAGATGACCCAGAAAGCTAATCCTTACAACTACCACTTGAGGTAAGTATAATTATACTCAAATAACAGCTGATGAAACAAAGGTTTGGATTAAATAACTTAAAATTTGTTAAGTAGCTCAGGACAGTTTATATCCAGGTCTGTCTGAACCCAAAGTATTTTCTCTGTGCTGAATGTGACTGATTATTTATTGCCACAGATACATACTGAAAAAAAAAAATGTGTGAACCTCATCACATAAACCAAGGTAAAAGAGGTTAATGCAATCTCGACAATGCTAACAATGTTAATTGCATGCAGTAAGAACTACTGTGCACTGTATCTCCAATCAATAATAGATGCCACCATAGAGATACAAAAGTCTCTGAGGAATGTAACTATACTCTATGAGAGATAACCTACCATCCTATGCCGAAGGGAGGATTGTTATAAGATGTCTTTACCATCACATTATTCTTTTACTCAAAATCCTGAAATAGTTTCTTATCAATACCATTCAAATAACTGATTAAAAAATACCTTTTGTAATCTGGTTCAACCTTTCCTATCAAAATTGTCTGCAATTGATTGCCAATACATAGGTTAATTTTTAACAGTTCCCCAAATGTATTAATTTTTTTTTACCTGTCTCACTTTATCCATGCAAATATCCTATATATAAATGTCATAGGTATTTAATCTTCTCATTTTCTGAAGTTTCAGTGTATTCTGTGTTGTTATCTCACAATCTTAAGAAATAAAAATTAACTGTACTTGAGTGAACCTATTTAGTATACCACATCACTTTTTGCCACAAGGGATATATCTTTTTCAAAGATAGAATTTCCCTTTGAAACTACCTTGACTACTTTTTCATATTTCCTGTGACCTTGTTTTGCTCTGTTACATTAGTTATCCTATTTATCAAAAGCTATTTTTAACTCGGGGGAGACATAGATTTTGTATATTCCACTAAATTATTAATACACCCTTAATAAAACTGTAGAAAATTAAAGTTGCTGTGTCTATGAGTTTAAAAACTTAAAAAACTTTGGGAAAAGTAATTGAGATATGATTTTCCATTCATTCTTTGTAAATGCTTCGATGGAGATAGGATTTAGTTATTCATTGCTATACAATAGATGAGCAGTTTAACAAAAGACATTTTTATCTCACAGTTTCTAAGGGTCAGAAATCTGAGGGTGGTTGAACTGAGTTTTTCAGGCTTAGGATCTCTCATGAATTTATAGGTAAGCTGTCAACTGGGACTGTCAAAAATCTTAACCTAAGGGTGGTTCTGCTTCAAAGCTCAATCAAGGGGTTGTGGGCAGGTCTCGTCTCCTGCCAGTTGTTGAACAGAGATGAGGTTCTCTGTTCTCATGTGAGCATGTCATAAGTTCCTTAAGTGTACTCATGAGATGACAGCTGACTCCTTCCAGAGTGATTGATGGGGGAGACAGAAGAACTGTCTGAGATGGAACCAGAAGTCATTTATTACCTGATCTTGGTAGTAATTTACCATCATTTCTAAACGTCACTTAGTCCACTTCACAGAGTGGTCAGGGGGAGGTGATTACACAAAGATATAATTGCCAAAAAGCAGATCATCGGCAGCCATCCTAGACTCTGACAACTCCAACATCAATAATAATGATAGTGATTACTACCATTTGGGAACAATTTCTAGGTTTCAAATATTGTACTTGGCATTTTCACTCATTATAATAACTATGCAAGGGAGAGTATCCATTTGCATTTTCCCTATGAGGAAACTGATAGTTAGGATTGTTGAATAAATAATAAAGAATATTAATGGTAACTGGCATAACTGGGATTCAAATTCAGGTCTATTTGTCTTCAAAGTCAGTATTCTTTTCAACATTTTTTAAAAATGATAATGACCTAAATTATAACGAATTTTATACCCTCATTGTTTTGGGAATCCATGTTGCTAAAGCATAGAAGAATTAAGAGTCTTATCAAATGATCCCACTGTTAACTTTGATACATTTTCTAGGAGAAAATTACAACCTTCAAAATCTGTCACTTTTCAGAATGACTCTTAGATACAGAACAATTATAGAGCAGCTCCAACTTGCTAAATTCTGAAATGAAATCTTTGTGTTCAGAATTGTAGTTCCAAGAATCATGCACATTTTCATCTTTATTTGTACACAGTGCATTTGTTTGAACACTCCTAAGTTACTTGTCTTCCACACAGGCTGGAGAATCAGGGAATAAATGGTAAAACAGAGCTAGTAGTGGTTAAATTGAACTTTACTGAAGTAGTCACAAATTCCACTACTTTAGTAGTAATCTAAATTCTTCCCTTTGTATCTTTTTTAAAAAAGATTTATTTTATTTATTTATGTATACAAGAACTGGGCTGTAGGGCAGAGGTGGGGGGGGGGGCTAGAGGAGTCACCAAAGACAGAGTGGGGCGAGAACAAGTGGATCTACTGAAATGCACTGCTGAGGGGAATAGGGGGCAAGACAGGAGAGGTCTGCTCTGTTAGTTATGTGGGTCAGCTCCCTGGCCAGGGACCTGACTCATGCTGCAGTGGCTGGTGATAGTTTGATAGTGCTGAGACTTTAATGACTGCATCACCAGGGGTTAAACATAAAGGAATAAAAACAAAGGGGTGGACCCTTTGTATCTTTGACAAAGAGATTATGCAGATGTATTTTCAGATTAGTGACTCTTATTAAGGTTTAGTAGCCAATTTTTTTCACAAACAATATTAGAATTTGAAATAAAGTAGAATCAATAGGAAATTAGAACTTGAATTACAATGTGATAAATGTCATTACTAAAGTACAACAATCTTACTATGTTTTTGCCTATCATAGTTCTTATTAACAATCATATCATGTAATATATTACCTATGTTCACTTTTTGTCATTTTCTGCCTTTCTGATCTTCATCATGTGATAGCTTCAAGTAAACTATGCCAAAAACCAAACAAAAAAAGAAACAAAGTGGACTGCAATTCATCATCAACATACAGAGCATTAAGCAGCTGTCAATTGCATAGAAAACGGAAGAGAAAATCAAAGATAAATTCACAGCCTCTTTTGAGGTTTCAAAAACTAAAAAAAAACAAAAACAAAACAAAACAAAACAAAAAACCAAGACATTACTGAGCAGAAATGTAAAACACCTTTGGAAAAATGTACATACAAATAAATAATTTTAAAATATTTTATAACATATGCCTCTTACTCTGTTAAGGATACTCCAACAATATGTTACCAGTTCTAATGAAAATACTAACCATATGCAGTGGCTTTCAAAACTCCAGAATTTCATTTGGGTCACTAAACTATAAAAGACATACAGTTCCTAGATTTCTAAAAGTATCTTTCTTCACACTTATACAAGTAAACAGATATGGGTTCTTATTCCTTTATATTCAATGTCTAGGGGAGTTTAAAGCATCTTTAAAAGTACTCAAATTTCTCTAAATTATATATCTAGAATACATTTCTCAAGAAACACTATTTTTACCAAGAGAAGTACTTGTGTTTCCCTCAGATCTCATTTTCTGTTTCAAAAACCTTTGTATGATAAAGTAGAGCCACTTACTATCTTTTCACTAGTATTCACCTGTTGGTTTTGAGCCATTGTCAAAGATGTTTTTAAATTAAAATAATTTTAATCTATGTACTATCTACTTTATTATTTTCTATATTCTGAACACATCTCATTTAGTCAGGTATTACCCTTCCTAGATATAATATTGCTACTTCCTTAGAGGCTTAATATATAAACATTCTTTGTATACACATTTAGTATTTTTACCTATATTATTTTCTACCAAATTGTCTGGCTGACCTTCTTCTGCTACACTATATAATAAACACCTAGATCTGATGCCACTGATATAGGTAGGTTTATTTGATGACGTCCTAAAATACACTATTAACAGATTATTTGATTTGCTATTATTCAATATATTAATTTCTAAAAATCTATATAAATATAATTTTCTGCAATAAATTTTCCATCATCAAAAACATCAATAGCTCTCTCCCTCTTCCATAATGAATTTACTTTTTATCACAAATCATTCCACTGATTCCTTATGCATTCTCTTCCTCTGGACTATTCTAAAGCTTTGTTATTGATCTTTTAGTCCCTTACAAGTTCCTAATCAAAGTTTATTTCAGCCTAACTTAATTCTCCTACATGCATTTATTCATTAAGCAAACATTTATTGAGTTATCCAATTAGGCACATAGACCTGACTCTCAATGAGCTTTAGTCTGTCTGACAGAAAAGCTGATAAACAGAAAAATACAAATCAATGAGGTATCAATTCATTTGATAACCATATGCTTAACCCTTTGCACTCCAAACCATTTTACGATATTTTGATTTAATTTCTTGTGCCATTTCAAGATAAAACTTCAGGGAAACATGCATGTCTCAAAAAGTTGCGTTGAAATAACCTCAATTCCCTGTAATCACTAATAAATTGCTATGTCCCCTGAGAGGGGACATCCGAGTGATATGCTAGAATTCCGATGTCCCCTGAGAGGGGACAAAGGGAGTGCAAAGGGTTAACATCTAAAATATGGCTAGTATAGAGACTTAGAGATCAATAGGATAAAAGTCCCAGTCTATAATTGTCAGATAGTTATATAAACACGTACAAGGAAGTTTTTAAGTGTTGTGGGTGTGAAGATTAACAACTGGTATAGTCAATCTTTTTATTAGCTATCCTGACTTGTATTTCATTGCAGTTTTAATTTATGGTTCCCAGATGACTAATGATGCTGGCAGCTTTCACATGCTATTTGCATTTTTTTCTTTCAATTTTTCTTTTAAATGCGTCTTCAAGACTTTTGCTCATTTTACAGTGGGTTACTTATTTCTTCTTGACTTATTGGAGTTCATTATCTACCTTGAGGACTGTGAAGGATCTGAAAATGTAAGAGGTAAGAAGTTAGCCTGTGGCCATTTCAGGCTGGAACAAGACATGAGATGCCTGGATTAGACATAAGATATTATTATTCATTTTAAACAAATATCATTGCATCAGTATATATGTATTACTTCCTTTTTTATCTCAAGTCCTATGGTGGAAATGTGAACAGTTGAAGAATGGGTTTCTGCACATTCATTGTAATGTATTAAATGATAGGAGCTCTAAGTTTCAGGCCCATAAAATAGGTAGTAAACATAACGGCTCTTTGTTCTAGGGGAAGACATTATACACTAACCACAGTGGACATAAAGCAGGACTGCTGCTTATTTCAGAGGCGTATGCTATCTGTGTCCTTCAAGATTATCAGCTATACAGATATTGTGAAAAAACAGATCAGGAAAAAAAGAGCAGTAGGTATTTTATTTATAAGATGTATAGAAATGCAAGAACTCTATGAAGAATTATAAAACAAAAGTATATTCAGTGTATGACTCCTCAACAAATAGGTATTACAAATTGGTACAAAAAAAACCTTGTCTCTTCATACTCTTAATGGTACTTTTAAAAAAATGGGCACATGTTTTTAACTATAATGAAGTCCAATTTATGATCCTGCTTCTTAGGATCTTTATATTTTCCTGTACATAGTTCTGAAGATATTTTCCTATGTTATATATTTGAAATTTATAGTTTTACCTTTCACATTAAAGTGTATGATGTGAGGTTAGGTACGAATATTCATCTTTTCTATTCATATAGATTTCTAGTCAAACCTGCACTATTTATTAGCACATAACCTTTCCCCCACAATATTGTTATATAATGTGTCATTAAACAAGGGACTATATATGTGTGGATCTATTTCTCTAGTTCACATATCTGTATTACCTGAACTTAGGTTTAAAACCCTAATAAATCCTTTCAGAAAAAAACACATCTTTTTATATTTAGACATCCTTTCTATTCTTTTTCCATATGCCTATATACTTTCTTTGCAAATAATATAGAAAAAGCAGAAAATATGATCAGCACTCTACTTTCTTCTTTATTTTCTGATGTAAAGTGAAGAGAAGCTAGTAACATTCATGATTTTATACACTCATTAATGAATTAAACTAAGGTTAGACTATTGAAAAACAGACCATCTTTCAATTAGTAATTGGCAATGGTTTTTCCATATTTTTCCTATATTTTTACATGCAAAGTATTGCTTTATTTACAAAACATTATAAATATTTTTGTTTTGATTTTTCTAGACAATTTCCTAAATATTCTTCTTTGCCTTTGTACATAGTTGTATTAGTTATTGTATACTGAATAATGATATCTCCAACAATTAGTGCAATGATTATTTATTGTTTCTCATGGATTTTATAGGCTGAAATTTATAAGAAGCTTGACTGGGGATTACTGCCTTGGGGTCTCTCATAAAGTTGCAATTAGATATAAGCTGGATCTGTTTTCTTCCTGAGACTTGCTGGGACTGGAGGGTCCACTTCCAAGTGGCTCACTCACGTAACTCGCATTTTTGGCTTTGGCTATTGTTGAGGTCCATGTGCACTTGGGTCTCTTTATATGGTCTGGGTTTCCACAAAACATGGCAATTCAACTCTAAAAGCAAATAGCAAATATTTTGAGAAAGAAGTAAGAAGGGAGAGAGAGAGAGAGAGAGAGAGAGAGAGAGAGAAAGAGAGAGAGAGAGATAGAGAAGACAGAGAGAGATATCTAAGAAGAAGCTATGTCCATCATATGATCTAGTCTCAAAAGTCACATAACATCATTTCCACCACATTGACTCATTAGAAGTGATCCACTAAATGGTCCAAAATCACTGGGAAAGAAATTAGAATACATGTTTCCTTTAAAGGGCTAAATATCAAAGTATTTTTGGGAATAATTTTTAAAAGCACCACAACAGCTACACGTGCCTTAGTTTAACTCAAATTGTAATTTATTCAATTATGGAAATTGGGAAGATAAAATTAATCTGGTTTCCACTGTTGTAATGAATAAAATTCTACTGAATTAATTTTTTGTAAAATACTGAATATATAACTAAGTTCTTTATAATATTTTTATATACTTTTCAAAAGTCTTAATAACCTTACTGAGTGCATTTCATAACATTTTGATTAGAAAGAACTGCTGCCTACAAGAGCTCAGAAAACTAATTATTTCACATCAAAACTTTACAAAAGAAAGTGGATAAAATACTGTCTGCTGAAACACATTCTATATTTGAAGATCAAGAAATATATTCAGCATGTTACAATATGGGAAAATTAAAAAAGACAAAAGAATACACCATTTGAAAAGCCATCAAAATTAAAATAAAATTGAAATTAAATATTAACACTGGCCCCTCAAACTTATCTGCTTTGATGGACTAAAAAAATGCAATAAAACACTGGGGAAATAAACCATCTATGATTTAATTGTCACATTGACACTCTAATAAAGGAAGGATACTCCCCACAGGTAAGTCAAATGGAAGTAGCCTCCTCATTCTTCCTCATGAAAAGAGGTAATTTTGTTCTCTCCCGCTTCCTGAAAATGATCAAGTGGGAGTAAATGAGATAAATAATCAATATCTTCCTTATTTAAAGACCTCCTACAAATTAACGAAATAATTCAATGGAATGGTTTAATATGAACAAAGGTAGGAAACAGCTAATGAACATTCACAAAACACATACAAATGAATAAACTATATAGAGATATGTGTAAATGGGTCACAGTAACTTTGTATTTATTCTTATTGGCCCAGGTGAAAATTTAGGTATTACCAGAGTTATACTCAGGTGAAAAGCTTTGGCTGGCTTATTTTAAAACTGTATAAAATATAATGACAAGTACATGTGTATCAGATCAGACAGCTCCACTTAAAATATCTCTGTTATATTTAGCAATTATAATAGTAATCTATTAGCATATTAGTTCTATCAGACTTTGTAGTAGTTATCTTTTACTGGATGTGATGAATATGATTTTCTTCCCCACTCTGAATTTTTAAAAAAATTTACTCAGAATTCATATTGCTTATATAATTAACATATTGTAAACTATATCATATTTAATGAGTTATTAGAAATTAGGGGTTCAATAGTAAATCAAAATATGTAATAACAATCCTGTAGGCATCTGAGAAACATTATATTGCAGTTGCTGGCTAAAATGAGCAGAAAACTGCATGGTAACAGATAGCTGGCTAAGGCCTAGGTTTCCCCCTTTAGCAGGTGTTTTTTATTCTAGAATACTATAAATACTTCTCTTTTAAGAAATTTAACTTTCTCTGATCAGTATAAATCATGTATACTGCCTCAAGCATTACATCATGAAGGTATTTAACTCAACTATTTTATTCAAAGTATGTGTGAACTTGGATGTAGAATTTGACTAGTTGATATTTAATGAGTATGTTAGTCAGGATTCTCCAGAAAAACAAAACAAATAGAATAAACATATATAAACAAGAAAGATTTGACAAGTCCAACTGCTTAAGAACTAGAGAGTGTACTGGTGTTTGTCCTGGAGCCAAAGAGCCAGGAGCTCTGTCTGAGAGGAGGAAAAGATGATGTTCTGGCTCAAGAAGAAAGACATAAATTTCCCTTCCTTTGTCTTTTGTCCGAGGCCTCGATGTATTGATAATGCCCTGATACCCACAATGGGAAGGAAAGATCTTTACAGAATCTATTTATTCATATGGGATTCTTTTCCAGAACACCTCACAGACACATTCAGAAACAATATTTACCACCAATCTAGGCCAGGCAAGTTGACACATAAAATTAACCATTAGAAGAATGTAATAGATTTAGGGTTTTGATGTCTCTAATGAAATTGTTATCATCATTTCTCTCTCCCTGGTTTTTGGACAGATCATCACAACAGCCTTGATCACCATCTGACTGGTTTTTCTGACAACAGAGTCAATGCAATGCATTCTTTATGTTAGTAAAATTGCAACTACAAGATAATATATGTCTCCAGATATTTTTCTGTCATAGTTTGATATATGATTTTAATAGATAACCTTTTTGCTTGGAGATTATCAAATTGAAATCCTATTACTATGGTAGATACTTATCTAAATAGAAAGGATCTTTGTGATAAGTTTATGTTTACATTGATAGTGCCATTTAAATGATGTACTGAATCCAAGGAAAACAGTATGATAATGATGCTCAAAATGAATCCTACTATTTTGCTAGTCAAATATCCCAACTCACATTGACACAATGCATACTTTCCAAAACTACATTGCAGCAACATTTTCTATTTACATTTCCTATGTACTGTTTTGTTTATCCACTACATGAAAGAAAATACAAAAACTCTTGAAAAATAAAATGGCATTTTTTTTAAGGTTACATATTGTGTCTATTTATTTTAATATAACGATAGTATAATTTACATAATGGACTTTAACTTGAGTCTTCAAAAAGTATCATGACTATAAGCAAATTGATAGAAAAGTGGATAACAATGAATTAAGGGTTACTGGCAGTTTAAGACATTGTTTATCTCTTTTGAGGTAGACAAAATTCAAATTGCCTTCATTAGCTGAGCAATATGCTGTGGAAAATGAGCTGAGTACTTATGAAGAGGCTCTTTCATTTGCATGTTGCTAAATTATCAAGCTGCTCTGTTTTCTAGGTGCTTAAGAGCAGTGAATTTGAGAAAAAGAAAAAAATTTCAGGTAAGCAAGCCACAGGGCATTTAAGCACTTGATTAAAAAAAAAAAAAAAGGAAACATTTATCAATGAAGATGTCAGAATTGTGCCTTGTAATACAAAAAGACAATTTTATATACAGTTAGAATTTAGGATGTACAAACGCATTAATTCTCCCCACCACTCCCCAGTACCACAAGCAAAGCTAGAGGCTGTTCTTTTGATAAAAGATCAATACTTCAGCATGACACTGCCCTAGCTGCCCTGCTGTTGCTAGTTAAAAGTTTGAATTTCAATTAAGCAGTAAATCTTTATGGTATTACATCTTGAACAGCCAGTTAACATATCCTTAATCCCTGCAATTCTGAAACACTATTATTTTTCTGAATTATTTCCTTTAAGCTAACTCAAAAGGAAAACTATTATTTGAGTAAAGAAATATTTTCCTCCAAATGAAACACTAAATATTACATGATTGTTTGTGGTTTTTAATAGTATGCCTACATGCAAAAAAAAAAAAATTATATTCCCCCAGAGTAAATTAAGAGTCATTCAAATGTATTAACACAAGATCTGAATCAAAACTCCACTGACTTGGTTATATACTCATATGATCTATTCCTTAATACTTTTCTACATATATGCCTTGGAAAATTTCTTAAACACAAAATACATATGCATTTACAATGATCACACTCAAATCACATTTTCATTTTCTATGTCGTCAAATGCCCCATAGACTTTTTCTTGAAACATTTATTTTCAAAAAGTATTGGTCATTGCCTTAAAAAACAGCTAATAGAAAAAGATACAGCTAAAGGAAATGTGTGGCTTTCTTGAGTATTTCAATATTTTAAGGCAAAATTCAGGTCGTTTGCTAGCCACCATCCCTTTCACATGGGATTTCAAAATAATTTTTTAAAGTGATGAGCCCACAAAGTCAAATTAACAAACCTTCAGGGCCTCCCCTGGTGGCGCAGTTGTTGAGCGCTGGGCTGCGAAGCTGCCTGCAGCTCTGCAGCGCTGGTTCGATCCCCGGCTGCTGGCAAGGGTCCCACATGGCTAGACAGACCTCTTCTGTCTGGCCCGCTGCTCCCCTCAGCAGTGTATTTCGTCAGTCTGCCTGTTCTGTTCCCGCTCTGGCTCTGGTGAATCCTCTCACCCTCCCGCGCTTCTGACTGAACCCAGTGCTTGTATAAATAAATAAATAAATAAATAAATAAATTTAAAAAGAAACAAAAAACAAAACAAAACAAATCTTCAAAGCTACAGATAAAGTAGTGTTGACACTTAGATCTATTATTGGGATAAAATATAACTTTCTCTGTTCAAAATTTTAGAAGGAAATGTTTCCCAGAAATCTAGTGCAGTTTTGGCTATGTTAGCAAAATTCTACCATTAAAAGTGCCACTCTTCTCAATCACTTAGATTGCAAACATTCCTTCCATTATTTAAAGTAATGTAACAATTGACTTGAAGAATTCTAAACTACTTCTTTAGAACGCTTGTGTGATTTTGATAAAAACAAACACATTTTATTTTAAACAAATCATTTATCAAACTGGTGTAGGCTAAAGGTCATTTCTTGATATTTTATTATTCAATGCACAGGTAAAGACTAAGTTAAACATGCTTGAATAGAAAGTACTTCTATTTCCAATACCCCCAGCCCTGCAATACAAAATAGAGTGTAAAAAAGCATGTGTCACATTAGAGGTCTCTTGGGCCAATGATCAGTTAGCCAGGAATTGAATGTAGGTCTGTTTGACACCTAAGTTTTTTCCACTCTAGGAAAAATCTCCCAACATATCTGTGATTTGCCCCCAAATAAGTTCTTAAAAATGAAATAATAATTTAATATTATAGTTAATATGCCTATAATTATAATTCAAAAAATTTTGTTCATTATAGATATTTTATTTTTGATAGCATGGACAATTATTCATTATATTTTCATTCTTTGGATATTGATGTTATCTTAAGTAAAACTCAACCTAATTCATTCTGTCTGTAATGTCCTTGAACCCAGTGTGTTCTGAAAATGCAAGGCTATTACATTAATCCATCTACCTAAACCTTCTAATGAACTAACAAAGCTTAATTTGAGGGCTGGGCTTAACCCATCAGGAGGAATTAAGAGTTTTATTAGCTGATTAGTTGCCTTTAAAACAATGCATGCTTATATTTTCAACAACATTCTTCAACAGTGAGGAAGAAAAATATTTGTCTTGAACATATGCATGGGGTAGATAGCTGTTTAAGAATTTATACCTTAAATATCTTAGCATCCATGAATATATTTTAAATATAAATTGAAATACGGGTTGTTGTTAAGGAAGAAACACATCTTATATCAAGTGATTATTCTCCTAGTTGAGTTTTTTATTTTTGCATTATTTCTGCATTTCAATATATTTATAGGGATTAGAAAACAGATGTGTTTGACTAGACTTTTAAGAAAGTGGTTTATACTAATAAAAAAAGATATATTGCAAAAATAATAAGCTATGTAGTTCTATCAGATTGGGAAACTGCAAATAGATAAAAGCAAAAAGAGAAGGGGCAAAATTTTACAAACTAGAAAGGTGATAATAGAAAATAACACAGAAAAGATATACTAGAAGCCACACCACAGATGTCAACCAGGATTAAGTTTCAAATGGAAAACGGAAAAATAAAGTATAGAAAAAAAATAGCAGAATTTGTCTGATGCATGTCCCATAACAAATATTGACTATGGAATATTTTAAGAGATGTTGAAAACAAAATTCACCAGAGTATTTATAGAGTATAGCAATAAAATTCTAATCTTTAATCAAAAGACCACACGAAAAGCTATTATCTAATTTCTCATAAAACTTCTTGTTCTAAAATGTTACTGAAAGTATCATATACTGTTTTACAATTTTAAAAGCAATATAGAATTGTACCTTAAGTTCATAAGTTAGCAAACTACTTGAATATTCCAAAAATAAAAAGAATTATTTATGATGAAAGAAACTATACACTCACCATCATGATTAGGATTTCCTAGTGTCCATGGCTCATCAGAGTCAAAATGAGTATCTCCCCCAATTCCTGGTCCAGGGAAATAGGCATGTGCCAAAAATCCTCCCTCTCCATCAAAGGGAGAACTGTCTCCATGGAAACCAGATGCAAAAATGATGGTTATATCCACATCCCGTTTTCCATTTTCTAATTCACTGTAGGGAACTTCTTCAAATGTCAGAGGAGTTACATTCTGCCACACATCAAAGGCACGGCGAATAGCTTTACGTGTTTCAGGATCTCCTACTTTTGGAGTTACGTTCTTTATACTGAAATTTAGAAAGAAGAATAATCAGTATGACTTTATTACATCTAATCTGGTTTATTATAGATTTTGATCTGTTCAGTTGAGTATGCTAGTAGAAAAATAATCTTAATATTAGATAGGAAATAAATTAATTCTTTATGTCTCTATAGATAGATTACACTATGCTGGGGTTATTTAATTCTCAGCAGTGCAGTATTCATTTAACAAGGCTATAAATGAGATCTTCTCTATAGAATGGGCAACAGTGAAGTAATGAGATCGATTAATCATTTTGCCTCTTGGACAACAAAAGGAAGGCGCTTTGTCAAATGATCAAACAGGCACAGCAGCTTTGAACTAAACTAAAAATTTCGATTTCCTTCTGGTTATAATTACTTTTAGTGGTACACCATTGTTTGCAGACATATTATTTCTAAACAATGCTTTTATGTCCTTATCTGTAAAAACCAATTCAGTAGGCATAAAGTTATTTCTTAGAATTTTAAAGAAAAGATTAATTATAATTTCTGAAGCTCTAGTTTTTTCTTACTATATACTTAATTCTTTCTAGTTAAAATAGTAATATAAGCAAATAACTTTTTAATACTAAGATTTAGCAATTATGAACTTAAGGAGGTAATCTGAATGTTTTTCATTTTTTGACTTGATGCTGAAAACAGATGGATAAAATTATAAATATTTTTCTCAATTTAGCACTAATCAGATATTTCTTTTTCACCTCTTTTTCTTTTTTTCCCTAAATAAAACACAAATGAAACAAATATACATAGGCATTCTATGTTGTGGTAGTAGTAGTTTATGCCATTTTAGTGAAAAGATAATGATAAATAAAAATAATAATGAGCAGAACAGTAAACCTGGCCTATTTAAATAATGGGACTCCAATGTGAATTGTTGCAAAATGAACACTCAGGATAGTGAGGTAATATGAGAGAAAATCAACAAGGAGTAGGTTATAGTCTGTGAAAGGAAACCACTGGACACTTTGAAATAGGAAAGAATCCTGGTATTATTGCAGTTTACAAAGATTATTGTTTTTGATAAAAAAATGAATAAAGGGACAAGAATGGGAGCAATAAAAAAAATCAGATGTTCAAGCAAAGTTATATAGAGACATGAACTAGAGTGTTAATCATGGAAATATGAAGAATTTGTATCAGTGGTGACACTGTGTTCTGAGGGTATTGTAATGGAAATTGGTGACAGAGTCAATGTAAAATGAAGGCAATATTTTGTTTTCCAATAAAGGAGAATCTTACAAAAGAGAAAATAAATGAAGTCATATTAGTATACAAATAAAAGAAAAACAGTTCTGGAAAAATAAAGCAATATCATATCAAAAAGAATTACAAATGTTTGAATACCATTTGCATCTGAAAATACATCACAGTGTTTTTCAAAACTGTGTACTGTTTAACTTCCAAAATATGCTTAAACTACATTATTTGTGATACCATTAATAAATAAAACCACATGAGAGTGCTTCGAAGAACTAGAGTTTTGAACCAGGTGCAAACAAAAACTAATATAGAATATTTCATGCCTTTAACAGATGCAGTTCCTCTTTAGTAAAGAGTAAAATAAGGGCACAGAGAAAAATATGGTACAGTAAGAGTAAAATCAGACTGTTATTCTTAGTAATTCTAATACTTGATGCACAAGATTATTAATAATATCTTTGAAAAACTAAAGATGATACTATAAAAGGAATTAAGTGGTGGTCATGTTAAAAAATAGAAGTAATTTAATTTTAAGAAGTTTTGACTTTTTATTTTCTTTTTGTAAATAGCATAGTTATAAAGAACAAACTCATTTTAATGGGTAATTAGTTTTATTTTTGAACTTCAAATTCATTTAAACTTTCATTTTAGTAAATTTTGGAATTTTGAAACAATAAATGTCTTTAATGACTACACCTCACAAACCCCACATAATACAATCAACGAAGTGGAATCATTACAACCTCTTCACATCAGAACAACTGGGATTTTTGGCAAGTTATGTCAATTGACTAACAAGGTAATTTTGTAAAATCAATATTCTCTCATTTTAACCTCACTGAATCAATATCAATTCATTTAATAACAATTCTACATGTTATTAGTAGAATATTCACCTTCCCTAATTTTCATAATGTCATAAATCTTCCTCAATGTTAGAGTACTCCCTATTATATTCAAAGAACAAAAATTAAAATATTTTGATATCTGGAATTGTGTAATATAAGAGAAGAGAAGCTAGTACTCCATTTTATAACTCTTAATGGAAGTACATAAATTTTTCAATGATAAAAGAGATGTTGAGTTTACAACACTATTTCTTGGGTAATTTTAAAGAGTGTGACAGCGTTGACATTTGGTGAAACAGTAAATTTTAAGGAGAAGCAACTTTTACTAACAAAATTGTCCTGGCGAATGTGTGTGTGTTTTCTTTCTTAGTGGTGCTATAGGAATGATTTTGCCTCATTAGTTCCACAAAAAGACTAATGTGAAATATAAAAAAATCAAACATTTATTCATTTGAGAAGAAGTTATAGGAAATGTGAAATAAGACCACTTCAAAAGGATTTAAAACTTTCAAATCAAGTAAATTCCAATTTCTTACTTAAGGGACATATTAATTGTTACACAATACTAGTACTACTGTGTAAATTTGGGATCCTCAGTTTTAAGAAAACGGGATTCATATCAACTTATTTTTCAACATTTTTTCATTTTAATAATTATTTCTCCTTAAAATTTTGATCAAGTAGTACGTGTTTTCGAAAGTTAAGGTATTGTTTTATCTCTTATTTTGAAATTAAGAAAAAAGAACTGAGTACTTTGGCATCTAGCTAAAATGAGCTTAGATTTTATAGAAAAAGTCTATTTTATTCAATATTCATCAAATTTGGGAAATAATGATATTTGATGCTATGTTTCTCATTATACACTTACTAATATCTTAAGAAAAGTGTAGCCTAAGTCTGCTAAGAATTCATTACTTTATTCAACAGCTATTTATTGAGGGTCTATTATATAGCAGGTACTCTAGAGGTTTTGGACACATAATATAGGTATATTCTCTGATGCAATGAAATTTCTGCATGGTCTAATACCTTGCTGACACCAACAAAATACTATTTTACAAAATTATTCACCTATATTCCTGTTTCCTGTACTAGACTGTATTCTCCTTAAAGCAGGGGCTTTACCTAAATCATCTGTCTGTTGCCAATGCTGCCACATGATGCTACTCAATAATCTTTGAATTGATAGCACCTAATGATTCCAGAAGCAAACTGCCAAGGGGAAATTGATCACAAAGTTTCAAGTAAAGAGATGAATAGCCACCAGTACTTATTATTAGTATCAACAAGTAAAACTATGCATCAGCAAAATTCTACTCATTTCTAAAAATATTTAAATGATTCTCTGGTACTACCTTGCAAATTCCCATTTCTAGGCATGAAGCCTGGAGGTGGAAGACCAAAGAGCCTAGACATCCCCTTTAAATGGATTCATTAAGGGAGTTCCTTCCATCCTGCATTTGAAGAATGGGAAGAGATCTAAAATTAGATAATCTAACTTCCAAATCTTTCAATAAATGGTCAGTATTTGAGAATAACTGGAAATTTCTTTCTGAAACATTCTTTCCATCAGATTGAAAAATCATGGCTCTAATCCAAGCTCTTCTATATGCATCCTGCTCTCAAGTCCCTTAGCAATTTGATATCTTTTTTAGAGTTGTACATTAATTTATTAAGCAGTAACTCGAAACATAGTTGTTTGAAGAGAAAAGGATACATCAGACAAGAATTTGGGAAATAAAGAAAAAAAAATTAGCATCATCACTGCTTTGGACACTTTGCTTTCTACCAGACTAATCTGCTTATTTTGAACCATACTATACTGTTGATTCATAATGAACTTACAATAAAATAAAGCCTGGTTTCTAGCTCCTTCAAACAATCCTGTTTGTTATCCTTTTCAAGAGAGAGAGAGAGAGAGAGAGAGAGAGAGAGAGATAGAGTGTGTGTGTGTGTGTGTGTCAGATTTTGTATTTATTTCTCTAAGTGTTAACAAGAACAGTAGTCACAGATGCTTAGACTATATACAGGCAACTTGTTGACATCTTACATACATTAACGTAAAATGTAATAATGTCCTTAGCTCTCACTTCAAACTTTCTACAATCTTATTAAAATTAAATTATTCTCAACAATTTATGGCAAATTAAAAGGACTAAAAAAGATAGTTGTCCTTTATTAAACACTATATTTCAAGCAGTGTGCTCAATTTATTTTTTCCTGTTATTTTACTTAAAGTTCTCCCCCAAGCTTTATGAAGCAGGTATTGTTAGATACTCACTCTGCAAATGGGAAAACTGAGACCTAGAAGATTAAATAACTTAGTCCTAGTTTTAGGAGTAGCAAAAATCAGAGCCAGGATTCAGACACAGATCCTTCATTAACCCAAAATAGGACTTTTCGCCACATATATGCCTCAATAACCTGCAAGTTTACAGGCAAAGACACCTAATTATTTGACTATTTAAAACTGGCTGAGACAATTGTCAGTGTAGAGACACAGTATAAGTGAAATTATGATAAGTTCTGAACAAGACTGAAAGAGTTCTGACTCTTAACAGTTTCTTTTTCTTTCTTTGGTCTTTTTTTTTTAATAAACAGTGTATCAATTCCTAAAGATACAAAGAATGCTGTCAAAATTTGTGCAATCAGGTCATAAAAATGAAATGAAAACAATAAATATCAATATAAAGAGGTGTACAGGCTTTATAGTTCTAAAAGTGATTATAAACTTTAATACTAAATTAGTGTTGTTTTTTTCATATGGTACAAGGAAAGAATTAAATTTGTTTTCCATACGGAGAGTCAATTGTCACAGTAAAACACCCACCTTTTCCTGCTGATCTAAAAGGCTTGCTAAGCAGTAATCATTTTTTTTTATATATGCATATAGATCTAGTTCTTGATTTCTTATCTGTGCTACTGGAGTTTCCATCTCTGGGCTATTTATCTCAAAGTTGAGAACATTTTCACTAATCTTGGAGCTATCACTATTTTTTTTAAAGATTTATTTATTTATGCATACAAGAACTGGGGTACAGGCCAGAGATGTGGGGAGTGAGAGAACTCACCAGAGACAGAGTGGGGAACAGAATAGGCAAATTGACTGAAATATACTGCTGAGGGGAGCAGTGGGCAAAACAGGAGAGGTCTGCTGCACCATGTGGGTAGATCCCTGGCAGGGGACTGAACTCTGGCTCCAGTGGCGGTGGATAGCTTCATAGTGCTGACTTAAACCCTTGCGCCACCTGGGAGGCCCAGTAGCTATCACTATTTCTCATTGATTTTGAATTAGTTTGTTAAATAATACAAAAATATCTTGTTGGTATTTGCATTAGAATTGCATTGAATTTGTGAAAAATTTAAGCTTTCACTATACTGACTTTTTCTATTAAGTGCAAAATACATCTCTAATTTATTCTCAATCTTATTATCTCTTAATAGAAGGGCTTACCTAGATACTCATATTTTTGTGTCTATTTTACATGGTACATATATAAAAATTATAATCTGTATATGTGTATTTTTTATATTCATTATATATTTAAAAGCTGGTTATAGACTCTTCAAGCTTCTGCTACAACATGTAAAGAGCTTGAAATCATCACTCTCCAACTCACAGCAGAAAAAAATGTGAGCAAACTGAAAATGAATTCTTCTAGGCTACATGAAAGATTTATAGCCACAGGGCTAACTGCCACCATAAAATTGGAGAGTTAGAGGAATACCAAGAATCACAGCTTATCATGAGCAAAAGTCCTTGAATCCAAGATACTGATAAGAACATTTAAACAGGAGCTTGGACTAGTTTGAGATTTAAAAACCTTTAGAAGCCAGCCTCAGGGGGAGAATCTCCGCACATTCCTGAGTTTTACCTCCAGGAATCCTATCTGGTTCTCAGAGTAAAGACACCAGAAAAATCCCCTTCTTCCAGGTGGAGAAGAGAAAAGCAACAATTTTGAAATGTGCCCAGAGCATCTGTTTTCCATAACAAATGCTTCAAAGAAAAACTATTTTACTAGAGCCTTCTAGGTGAAAGACAATTAGACAATTCTGTCCCCTAGGCTTCCTGTCACATATAAGGGAGGGGGCGAAGAGGGGTGGGGGGAGAAAAGGCCAAGGCTAAGATACTATTCTGAAATTCAAGGCCAGAAAGTGTAGCCTACTTAAAAAAACTGAAATTTTGTAATGGAATTATAGATTGCTTCCCTCCTGTAATAACTCATACACACCAATAGGGATTACAAATGAGAAAGCTGCAAGGTAGAAATATACTTACGAGGAGCTTCTAGGATACTTAAATACAACAGGGGAGCCAAAGGACACTAGAGGAAATTGAAGCCTCCAACATCTTCACTTTAGGAAACAGTAAACACAGTCAAACTCCTAACCAGGTAAATACAGAACCTCACACTCAAGACCTATTATTTTAATTCCTATTACCTAATACATCATGTCTAACTTTCAAGAACAATTAAACACATGGTAAAAAAACAAGATAAAACACAATTTAGAGAGAGAAAGGGAGCACCATAACCAATAGCCAATTTGACCTAATTGATATTAAAGAATACTTCATTTTTCTTTGGCCAAAAGATATGAACAGACATCTCATCAAAGATATAGAGAGTACAAATAAGCATATGAAAAGATACTCAGCATCATACATTATTAGGGAATTGCAAATTAAAACACTAAGAGATACTACTGTTGTCGTTTTTGGAGTCTGTGGGCTTGGAGTGTAGGGTCCTTGGGTTCAGTCTGGGAAAGGTTTCCCCAGAGCTCCCGTTTCAGCGACAAGTGGCGAGTTCCCCAAGCAAGTTTCTCCACGAGACAGGTTCATTAGTTATATTTAAAGGGCAGGTTTATTAGGGAAGGGAAAAAACAGTTAAAGACATTTGCATAGACACAAGCGGGCAAGAAAAGCTGCCCCAGAAGGAACAGGTTTGCTAACAGAGGCCTGCATAGTTGCAGACGGGCAGCCTTGACAGGTCAAGGGCAGGCAGGAAGCTGCTGCCCTGCAGAGGGAGAGAGGCACCTGCATAGGCACAGGTGGGCAGTGAGAGTGCTTCCCCAGGTCGGTGCAGAGACTGCATTGATATAGTCTTCTGTTTGGGAGGGGCTCACTCCTTGTGAGCTAATTTTGGATAACTATGCAGAATCTGAAAGGAACTGGAGATTCCACAATGGGCTCAATCTCCAATCTCTTTACCCTTGGGCCTGTGCTCTAGACAGCACAGGCCTGACCTGCTTGGATGTTATGTTTTGTAATCTAGGCATCTGCACCTAAGGATCATAGTCTGTGCCTAAGGATACTAGTTTCCCAACTGTGTGGTCTGTGCCTAAGGATCTTAGTTTCCTTAGCTGTGTCAGTGGCTATGCTAATCTCTTCTACCCCCACCTCCTTGTGAGTCAGGTTTTTGGTCTTGTGGCATACCTCCTTTTCAGTTTTTTTTTCCTATTCTTGTCCTCCATCACTACCACACACCTAGTAAAATGGCTATACCAGAACACTCAAACCACCAAATGCTTCTGAGGATGTGTGGCAATGGGAACTCACATTTATTGCTGAGGGTAAAGCAAAATGAAAGTGCCACTTTGAAGACAGTTTGGCAGTTTCTTACAAAGCTCAGCATAGTCTTACCAAACGATCAGCAATCACACTCGTAGGTATTTATTTAAATGAGTTGAAAATGTATGCCCACACAAAAACCTGCTCACAAATGTTCATACCGGCCTTATTGAAAATTGTCCAAAATTGAAAGCAAATGAGAAGTATTCAGTAAGTAACTGTGGTACATCCATACAGAGAATAAGTATTCAGTAATAAATAGAAGTGACCTATCATATCATTAAAAGACATGGAAGAACAGAATATGTGCATTACTGCATGAGAAAGAATGTCTGGAAAAGTTACATGCTATATGGTTCCAAATAGCAATACTTGCCAGTTTAGAAAAGGTAAAACTATAGGACATTAAAACAATTAGAAGTTTGAGGGGAGAAGAGGGATGAATAAATATAACACAGATATTTAGGACATTACAATTATTTTGCTCAACACTGTAATGATGGATATGTTGTAGAGCAGCCCCGATATTGAACGGGTTGCCTGGCTGTGGGTCCTCACCCACGCGCTTAAAAGGGACTTATTAATACTCCACTACAGGCACACACAAAAAGTTAATAAAAGGTTTATTTACAAGGGAAAGGGAATTGAGGAAATGTACAACTCAGGGAGAAAATAGGGAAATAAAGTCTTTAATGCGTCCTACCCAATCCGCCGACCTGGAAACCCAAAGTCACTCTCAGAGCTGGCCGGATGCTGCGAGCTGGTGGAGAGCCAAAATGGGAGACCCCCCAAAGCCCACGTGTCTGCCTTTATACCAACTTGGCTGCTTAACCCCACCCTCAGGTCCCAGCCACCTTCCCTTTGGTGGTGATGGGATTTGGAGTTCCCAGTGTCTTTGGCTTTGGCTTGGGGTGGGGGTGGAGTCCACAAAGCCTGTATGGAATTAGTTTTAGGACATCCTTTTCCCCCTAACAATTACATGACAATTTACATTTGTCAAAATCCATAAAACTGTACCACAAATGCTACATTGAGTTCTAGTATAAACTATGGATTTTAGTAATAGCGTAACTATATTGGCTCACTAATTGTAACAAATACACCACACTAAAGCAAGATCTTAATCAGAGTAGAAACTATATGTGAGGGGTGGGATAAGGTAGGTGGGTATATGAGAACTATTATTATATGCTCAACTTCTCTGTGAAAGTAAAATTACTCTAAAAATAAAATATTTTTTTAAAAGCTGGTAACATTCTTTTATTGTTTCTAAAACAGTTATCTAGAGCTTATGCTAGGTTTTCTATATAGAAAAAATAAACTATGATATCATAAAGATGATGGTTTTATTCCTATATTTTTAAATTTTGTTAACACTAGAAGTAGCTTTGCAATGTACCAGTTATTTCCTTTTGTTATTGCTCCTTAAGGATATTCCCCAACACCTCACATTTATTTTATGTGAATTATATAATGAAGCTGTAGTTTTGAAATCTATAGATGCCATTTTTTAATGATGGAAATGTTTCCTTTGATTCCCACTTATCAAATATGGATAATAGATTTCCTTGAACATTTTTCTGTATCTATTAAGGTGATCATATGATGTTTCTTCTTTAATATTCCCTATTAGTTTCAATATTCTCTATTAGCTCACTATCTCTAATATGTCCTGCATGCTCACACACCTTCAGGTTTCCTGATTTTGCTTAACTCTTGGCGTTTATGGATTTCCTTCTGTTTCAACTCAAGATATATTTTAATTTCTTTCATTTAATACACCAAGCTTTCTCAGACAAGTTTTAGCTCAATCAGAAGGCTAGTTTATGAATTTTTTTCTGCCATTTGGCTATAATTCTTTATCAACGCCTATATATACTATCTAATTTTTCTGCTCTTAAGCATTATTGATCATGAATGCACTTATAGAAAGAGGGCTCATTGACCAAGAGACATGGAAATTTCATTTATTAGGAAAATCCAAATATTATTTATATTAATTTGTTGACATAATATTTTATAGTATTATTTTGAAGTGTGGATCACAACGATGACAAAACAAGTCTGTTAAATAAAAACCCTAGTAAACAAATGTGATTGTGAACAAAAACTTTATGGGTTTGGTCCAAAATTGCTTTGTCTTTGATTTCTATTATCTACAGAAATAACTGATATAAGTTGCATAACAGAAATATTTAGGAACATATGATTTGGGAGGATAATCATTGAAGTGCAAAATAATGCTGAAAATTGTTCCCAAAATATGCAAAAAAAAGTTCAGATGGCATATTTCAGATGTCCATATAGAAAATCAATACGGGCCTCCCATGGTGGTGCAGCGGTCAAGCACTGGGTTGCGAGGCTGCCCACAGCCTCTGCAGCACCAGTTCGATCCCTGGCCGCCGGGGAGGGTCCCACCAAAAAAAAAAAAAAAAATCAATACATTTATCTTTAAAGATTCACAAAGGGTTAATTTATAAAAAAATAAGAATTATTAATTTCTATCTTCTTTCTAGTCATGTAATCTAATAGAGATGGTTTCTGACATCCTACCCTTTTCCCAAAGTATCTTCTTCTTCCCGTTGGTTTAAGATCTTTCTCTTTCTGTGGTTTTAGTTGAAACTATTTCTTTAGAGAGATCTTTTCTCATTTTCCAGAGCAGATTGGAAGTCCCTGGGTTATATTTATTTTGTATCCTGCTCTTTCATATCACATATATATGACTATTCAAATTCTTGACATAACTTTGTAAGTTGGTGCAGGGGGCCCGGTGAGGGCCCCAGGCCACAGGCACAAGGAGAGGCCTTGAAACTGCAAAGGGAATTCCACCTTTGCCTCAGCTCCTGGAACCAGAGGCCTCCACCTGACACAAACAGGACCTGATAGCGATCAACCAAAAACCACCAATAAATAAAAAACAACTTCGGTTCCACATAACCAGTTTTGCTGCCTAACCTTTCCTCACCTTATATAAGGACATTTCTCCTCCACAACGGGCTCGACTTCTCCAACCCCTGTGTGTGTAGTTGGGGGAAGGAGGGAGGGGAAGGGGGTCAGTGAACCTCGCCCGGGGGCACAGTAAAGTTCCTGCCTGTTAGGCACTTGGCCTGGCTTTCCTTCTCTTTATCATGCCAATCCTTTCAAACTTAAATTCCAATAAGATAGACTCCCCATATTTCACTTATTGCTTATACTCTAGCACTGTTTTTATCCTAATAGGGACTCTAAATGGTTGTTCAATGTATCAGTGAATAAATGCGAACATAGTCACTAGTCCAATGATCACTCTACATGGGAAGATACTTGCATTCCTTAGGAAAACTTTATTGAAGGCAAAACAAGAAAGGATGATCCATTTGCATTGTTGCAAAAAAGATATTGAAATACTTGGACTGATATTAAAGCAATAGACTTAAAAACATTATTTTTTCAGCATATGAGAGTTTTATTAATAATGATAGTAGTAGCAGTAGTAGTAATAGTAGTAGTAGATACCATGGGGGCCTTAGTCACCAAATTGGCATGAGTAACCAAATTGCTTATTTTTTTTTTTTAATTTATTTATTCATTCCTTACCACCACTGAATGCCTGTTATCCCACCACTGTATCGCCTGGGAACCATCACCATATTCCCTTGTGTTCATCCCTCCTGCTTTTCTCCCCCTCTTGCCCCCTCCTTTTCTGCATGCCTCAGTTCTATGGTTAGCTGCTAATTTTAGTTAGGGCAATTAGGCAAGAGAAAGACATAAAAGGAATCCAAATAGGGAAAGAAGAAGTGAAACTATCATTATATGCAGATGATATGATAATATGTACAGAGAATCCTAAAATAGCCACAGAAAAACTAATTGAAACAATAAACCAGTTTAGTAAAGTAGCAGGTTACAAAATTAATGCACAAAAAACAGTAGATTCAAAAACATTTTAAGTGCTAATTATTTATATACTTTATCATTTGATTATTTTATAGATTATCAATACTATTAAAGAACATAATGTGTTAGAATATTCACCTGAAAGTCTCTCAAAATATTGAATTCATTCAAGATATTGGAAGATCTAGTTTACAAAAAAGACCAAGTATGTAAGGGGTGTCTATAAGGCTCCCAAATGGACAGTTTATTATCTTAATTATAGTTTTAAGTTGCTTGTGTTGACATTGTATCACTATAAGTTACCATACAGTCAATGTGCATAACATGTCAAAATAAATGAAAAAAAACAAAACAAAACAGTAATTCATCATTAGTTGTTATACCTGTAAGTGATGTGTTTGTGCTGCCACTTCTGTCCTGTTAATGCATATCGTTTTCGACGAATATTAAATTTGGAGCTACCTCTTGTCTGGTCAGGTACACCACATCGAGGCTTCTTCATCCAGCTGCAAAAAAAACAGTATTTTCCAGTTATGTACCAACAACCCTAATCATTAATTTCAAAAAGTAATCAATTGAGACATTAATCTATGACAGTGACATGGAAAACAGGAAAAACATTTTGAATATTGTCAATTTTCTTAAAATTTGAATTTAAATGGAAAGCATATTTTTTCCCTAAATGATCAAGACAGACTAGCTTACAATTCAGATCCTTTAGAGAATTTTTCTCTAATTTATTTTGAGCTAAGTGTTGACTGATGTACTCAAACTACTACCTAGAATCTGTTGTTAACAAAATATGTACCTTAGGCAAGACATTAATTAATCCCTAGCCTCATTCATAAAATGACATTTAAAAATAAACTGTCACTAAGTTCTCTTTCAGCTTTAACATTTACAATTAAAGAAAAATCTATTTAAATTCTATGAGTCAAGAGGGTATATGCTATTTTCTTCTTACTAGTACAGAAGCAAATTTTCATTTAAATAACATGTCTTTTTCTACTTTTTTCTTCTGTTCATTTTGATCACTTCCCTAATTTCCAAGTAACAGCCATTTGGTTTGAATGTTTAATAAAAGCTAAATTCAATGTTTAAGAAATTGATTTTTTTCCTGAATATGAGGGCTAGCATCACACAAACAAATTTTAATGTGTTTTTACTAAGAAAATAAAATGCCTTTGATTTATTCTTAACACTTATAACAGGTACAGTATCTAACTTCTTTTCTAGAGAGTTGCATTTTACCATTATCATGTTTTCCCTATAGTCTTGTTTCTTTTTTAAGGAGAATTTTCATGATTTTAAGTATTGCTTTAGTGACTGATAAAATGGTTTCACTGTTCACTAGCCCATTTAATTTCACAATTACAAAGCCAAATCAGAATTTCCATGTTGCTACATGCTGCGTAAGAAACAATGAGAAAAGAATCACTTTTTGCTTTATTTTGCCAAATACTTAACAATTTCTTAATTCTTTACATGAAAAATAATTGACTAAAGAAGTGCAATTTGTGAAAATGATTGTGATAGTTTACATGTTACAAAGATAAATCAGTTAATAAACTTTCATAAAGACAAGAACTTCATGCAACAATGAAATAATGACTTTTACTTTTTATGAAAGATGACACTTTTCTAGTAAGCATGATAAAATCTCCCTTTTATTCTGCCTTCACTAATAATGTAGACACGGCAGTTGTCAGAATTAACAAAATTCATCTTAGAGTATAACACATTGAGTGCTTCAGAAAATCTCCCTTTCCCTTTATTAAAGACTCTAGACCAAACTACTTGTCTTACAAATGTTAACTCCATAGGAGGCTATCCACCCCTATGAAACTGAACTCTCTGAAGTTGAAACTGGAGACCTTTTATATTTAACTAACACACCCTGGGCATACCTAATCCACTAGATTTGAGAGATATTTCACTAGACTGTAAAACACCCAGGAGCAGGAGAGCTATATAACTTCAGGAATTTGTACAACCCCTGGCATATAAAAGTTATTCAATGAATAGATAATGACACTGCATTTTTTAAATTAAAAATCATTATATTTTATAACATATTGGTATATATTGGTATAATATATTGGTATATATTGGACAATATATTGGTATATTTTATAACATATAGGTAATACATTGGTATAATATATTGGTAAATTTTATAATATATTGCTATAGATTTAGCTAGCAAATATTCAGCATTAATGGTGGCTTTAGGATGATTTAAGTAACTTTTATATATATTTCCTTAATTATATTCTCAACAAAAATTACAATATTCCTAAGGCAGGTACTTATCCTTACTCATCTCACTAAAAGTATTGGGAGAATAAACAATATAATTATTAAATATGAATAAATATACTTAGCTTGGGAGGTGATTACATTTACACTTAACTAAGGAAAATATTTAAGTAAACAACTTGGAAGGATAATAATTTTGCAATTATTTTAGTCAGGAAACACTGGTTTATAACAGTATATATAATTCACAAATACAGAATCCCACCTCTTCAGGTGTATGTTACCACTAGATACCTGCCACCAAGGCACCCATAGTCCTGACATAGTAATTGGGTCTCCTTTCCTCCATCTTTATTCTTCATCCTTCCCCCCTGCTTCTGGTTACCTCAGTTTTACAGTGGGATTTCCATGGTTTGCTTTCCATTTGGTTTTGCATGACTCTGTTTTTGTTTATCTATATTCCATATTTAAGTGTTTTTAAAAAATATTTTAATAATAAGATAATAGATGAAGGCAGTAATTGAAAAAGTTTAATATAAATTAGTTAAGTTTAATCAATTTGATATAAATTCCATTTTAAGTAATATATATACATTGAATCCAGTGAAAGATTTCTCAGTGAAGAATTTCATTTTCTAAAGAGCAGGATTTTTAGGGATTAACATTAGATTTCTATGCTGAGAGACACCTACTGCTCCCCTCAGCAGTGTATTTCAGTACATCTGCTTGTTCTGTTCCCTACTCTGTCTGTGGTGAATCCTCTCACCCCTTGAACCTCTGACTTATACCCCAGTTTTTGTATGTATAAGTAAATAAATCTTTAAAAAAATAGATTTTAGTCCATTTGCTTTATGTCACTTATTGGAGACTACTAATGTCCACTATCCTATCTTTTGAGGATTTTGTAACTCCTTTTTCCCTCTGTGCCTTGAAAAAAAATGTTATTGCATGGACATTGTGTGAATACTTTTATATAAAAGTAAATCATAAAGTAGATGAATTAAATGTAAGGGCAAACATAAAAGCAGGAATAATCTAATATTAACTAGTATTTTAATGCAAAGAACTCTCAATGAGTATTGATCAAATGGAAAACTCTCTGTTAAACTCACTAATATTTGTATTCAAATATTCTAGCATAGAGATATTAGCAGGTACATTTATCAAAATATATAAAATCATAAAAATCTGATAAAGAAAATCATGACACTGAATATGACACATAATACCTGAAATAAATTGATCTCAGGCTTTTTATATGACTCCAAACATTTAAAATACTCATTAATTTCATAAGCAGCCAGCTTCTTTCTCATATTGTTTTAAAAGTTCATAATGGATATAGAGAATAGTCAAGGTTTAACAGGACTCACCAATGAATAAAATGTTGTCTAATATTAAATGCAAATTGGTATGTTAATGTTATTCAAGCAGAGTGGGCAGAAGGATTCATTTGTAGTTGCCATTAGATGAACATGAATTTATTTTGCACCAAAATGCTAGCGGCATTCAGGTATCATTTTGATAAATACCAAATACACCTGCATAAAAGGGTGCAAAACTCTGCATGCACAAATAAAATTGTCTCATGAAAGGTTCTAACTATATCACATGAAACAAACAGGGTTTGACTTGTGTGTGTGTTATTTTCAGACAATGTTTTCTAGTGAAAGTATCATTACTGCAACATACTAATTTTTCAGGTCAACACATAGCTCACATGTTTGTACTGCTTCTTTACTGACACATTTGCTAAGAATTTCAAGTTGATGTTCCAGAAGAAACAATGCCATGGGGAATGGGCACTGCAGGAATTGGTAAGCTATAAGGAGGGGATTTTATAATAATCAAGAACCCAGGGCACTTTAAAATTATTTTTTAATTAATTAGTTTGTTTATTTTTTGCATGGAAGAACTGGGATGTAGGCCAGAGGTGAAGGAAATGAGAGGACTCACCAGAGACAGACTGGGGAGCAGAACAAGCAGATTTACTTAAACACTGCTGAGGGGAGCAGTGGGAGAGATAGGACAGGTCTGCTGTGCCATATGTGGGTTAGTTCCCTGGCCAGGGATAGAACTCTGGCCGTAGCAGTACAGCACTGAGACTTAACCACTAGGCCAAAAGGGAGGCCCAGAGCACTTTAACTCACTGACTAATATGACATTAGTCAGGCTATTGTTTCATTTTATTCCTCAGTTTCCTTATGTACAAGATGGTGACAATAGTATTGTTATTATCATTGAGGATTAAATTAGGTAAAGTATGCGACACACTTAAAATAGTTCCTGGCAGCAACTGCTATTATGATTAATTTAAATTAAATATTATTTTACAATTATCAGGAAATCATTGCATTAATAGAAGCAGCAGTAGCATCCAGATATCAACATATTGGGCCTCCCCGGTGGCGCATCAGTTGAGTGCTGGGCTGCAAAGCTGCCCGCAGCCTCTGCAGCGCCGGTTCGATCCCGGGCTGCCTGGTGAGGGTCCCACATGGCGCACAGACCTCTCCTGCTGCCCGCTGCTCCCCTCAGCAGTGTACTTCATTACTCTGCCTGTTCTACTCTCCACTCTGGCTCTGGTGAATTCTCTCACCCTCCCGCACCTCTGACTGTACCCAGTGCTTGTATAAATTAAAAATAAATAAATAAATCTTAAAAATAAATAGATATCAACATATTAACCAACATGTCTCAGTTCCCTTTATTTGTATGCTAACAATAAGCATTTCAATATTCAATACAGAGATATTTCTGGTATTTGACAATAAAGATACCCACAGATACACTATCCTCTGTCTTATGTAGATAAAGTAGCTACTGGCTTCTAAATACATTTGCAGTAATGCTAAGAATCACTGTATATGAAACTGTGTTTCATATACAACTGTTTGCTTAGGTAAAAAATACTTAGAAAATTAACTCGGGCATTGATGACAAATACATAGGTTAACTTCCTGCCTGACTCCAAGAGATACCTTCAAGTTATAGCCCACACCTCAGGTGCTCCTGATGTGGGGCTGTTGGAAGGAAGCATTTCAATAGGATATAGTGGATAGACCATACAGTTGGAATTTTATCATATAGTGCCTGTGTATATATAACTGAACCACCCTATGTTAGCATGTCTGAGTACCATTGGCCCATCCAGAAATAAATAAAAAGAACTGCAAAGAATAAAAGCCCCAACAGGGGGTTCCCTGGTGGTGTTAAGCCTCAGCACTATGAAGCTATTGGCAGCCACTGCAGCATGAGTTTGATCCCTGGCCAGGGAGCTACCCACATGATGCAGCAGACCTCTCCTGTGTCAACTGCTGCTCCCCTCAGCAGTGTATTTCATTAGATTCTATTCCCCACTCTGTCTCTGGTGAATCCTCTCAACCCCCACCCCCGTACCTCTGGTCTGTACCCAGCTCTTGTGTGCATAAATTATTAAATCTTAAAAAAAATGGACATACTAATAATTAAGGCATTCTTGATATAAGCAAATAAATATTTCAATTTGCAAAGTAAGAGTTCAAATGTTACTACAGTTTCATAAGAATTCTTTGAAAAATAGTTATTTAGTTAGTCTTACATTTTCATTATGATAAATTTCTGGGCATGGTTTGAATAAATGAAGTAGGATTACTCAGATCATCTAATATGTATGTATGTGTGTATAAATATAAACACACACAAGCACACACACACATATGGAAAGAGGAGAGAGTGAACAAAGATAACCTTAAAAGTATTTCAGCAAACATGCTTCAGTGCATAACACTGTGCATACACATAAGGTAAACTAAATTTTAAAAATACTGTTACATTAGAAAAACATATTAAACTCATTTTCATTAATGCTTTGCTATCTTTTCCTTTCCTTCCTAAATATAACCTTTTTATTCATAACTTCAATTATTCCATTTATTAAGAAATTTAACTGAGATTGCTTACAAAAAATAGTCAAGCAAACATAATTTAGAAGAAACTTTGCAACATACTATAATGAGCTCATCTTGGGGTGGGGGGATAAATATTCATTACTTTTTCTCTCAAACTGAAGTTAATTAACATAAAAGCAATATAATATGCCATTTAAGGTAATACCTAAATTTGTTGCTTGAAAATTGTTAATTTATTCAACATAATATAGGATTATTATAATTGGCATCATTACTTTTAATTATCCAAGAATTATAGATTGCATGCACCAAATGTCTGTCTACCAAAGGAAGACATAATTATTCAATTTAAAAACAATTGATCTTGACGAGAGCCTAAAATTAGATAAAATTTTATAGCATCTGAAAATGAAACCTACAACATGATTTTAATATGGAGAACCAATTTTACATTTATAATTGTAATCCACATTTTATGTAATAAGGTTTAGATAAAACTCATACCTTGTAATTTGATTGTAAAATAATAGATTGCAATTTCAGCATGGATTGTTACCACACATTCATTTGAGATTACTAAAGAACAGACAATTGCACTGAGCAACGCTCTCTCAAGACTGGGCATACATCAATGGCAAAAATGTCAGGAGGCAAATGAAGCCACAGGGTTTATAGTTCAAATTAAAATGAAAGTGACCTAGAGGACAGAGCACACATTCCAAAGGTTCCGAAGGGACGATGAGGGTTTAATGAGACTTTTTGATTCATTGGAAATAACTAGTAGCTATATTAGGCATAACACTATATTAAGGGAAAAATGTCCTACCAATCCCCAAAAAACTGAACAAAATTGTAACAGATAAGGAACACCATGTCCCCCAAATAAAAAGAAAACAACAACATTGATTTTAAATAAAAGACTGCCTATACAGTTGATCTTTTTCTCTTTAATTCACAGAAATGCTACTTAAACTCCCACGCACTGACATTTCTCCTGCCTAGAATCTGAGCCACTCTATGCTAGAAAAAGACCCTACACCTCTGCATTTTTCACATGATCCTACCAGAGAACAATCTGTTCAGACCCCTTTCCATATAAAGGGTCCAAATAAATCCTGCCCACATTCCTCCTCCATTATCTATGAACAAATACCTTTTTCCAGCTAATTTAGAAAATCAAACCTATCCACTTTGAGTGATTTCAATGACCAGCAGAAATTCTCCAAACCAGGGGAAATTCAGATGCCACTTTCTCTAGGACTCTTTAATTCTAATATCCAGTAATAAGTAGATCTAAATTAATCTGCTCCCTAAATTCTCAATTTATTTGTATTTTAAAAATTGTATCATAATTTCCAAGAAAATGAATCAGCCAATAACAACTTTGTATTAGAGGACCAGAAAACTGTCCAGCACACTTTGTGAAATATTGAGATAAAGAATATAATTTAAATGGAATGTTGTATTATGCAGTAACCAAATGCAGGACTTGCTGAAGGTTACTGCTTATTAATTTAAAACTATATTTAGGACAAGTGGTTATTATAAATTAAGATGACTATTTGCTATTACATTATTAAAAATTGAAATAATCAGAGGGCAGCAGGTCCAAAATGTCAAAATTCTATTTCCAATATTGATAACAAATTTCTAATTCTTACAGAATGTATTATATCAATTTTTTTTAAGATTTATTTATTTTTATACAAGAACCTGGGTATAGGCCAGATGCGTGGGAGGGTGAGAGGATTCACCAGAGACAGAGTGGGGAACAGAACAGGCAGACTGACGAAACACACGGCTGAGGGGAGCAGCGGGTGGGACAGGAGAGTTCTGCTTCACCATGTGGGATTCTCGCCTGCTGGCAGGGATTGAACACACACTGCAGAGGCTGCAGACAGCTTCACAGTGTGGCGCTCAACTGCCTGCGCCACCAGGAAGGCCCTATAATTAATTCTTGATTCTGTTTTACCACATATACATCAGTTATCATTTATGTATCTCTTAAAAATGCTAGGAGAGGTAATAAATTTATTTTTTCAAAATGCTTTGATGTTTAATCTTCTAGGTTTTATTATATGCTGTCCTGTCTTGATAAAATAGAAATTGTATGACTAACATCATGTTGTGAGTATTGTAAGGCAAAACATAATTTTTAAAATATTTTATATATGAAATCAGCTTACTTTGTTAAAATTAAGTGCATATGCCTGAGCCCAAGTTTTTCAGGTATTTAAGGTTTAAAAATAAAATAACAACATGTTGTTTCTGGAGGCACACTGCATGATATAGTAAAAATTTCCCCAACTAAGCTTCAAAAGATCTGTAGCCTAAACAGTTCTGGATTTCACTTAGTCTTTGACATTCAATTTCTTTATTTGAAATGGTAGAAAGTAAAATACATCCTTGTTTTCTCTATTGTGGAGAGTTGATGAATGATGATAGAATTAAACAATGAAATAGATTTACTTTGTGAGTATAAAGAACTCAAGAAACACAAATGAATTTTCCCCGCATTGAAAGAATTAATCACTTTCTCCTTTGCAGTCCAGAAACAATAATGCTGTTTCATAATGTTACAGAACTTTAGCTGACCTATGGTAAAATAATGTTAACTATGACTAACTATTCAAAGTTCCTTTGAGGAAAAGACTATGTTTTCTGATTCTGTGCAGGCCTCTTTTACAGATAAAAGTGCCCAGAAAAAGAGGGGTTTGGTTAAATGAATAATTAAGGAGACAATCGATGTATCAATCAGAATATAATCAATACAATTAATGAATTAACAGAAGTTCTTTGTTATTAACAAACTGAAAATAGAAACTCTAGCGTGAAACATCCTGTTTGAGTTAACATATTTAGAAAATAGTGGGAGGCTAGTAACTGTTAACTGAGTCTCTGATACCTACTTCTTCTTCTCTCCTTCCCCCAAACCCCTGATTTGTATAGTCTCCCATTTTCCTCCATATCAGTATTTCTGCTTTGATCAACTGGCAGCTTCTGATGTGACATCATTCAACAGGGAAGCAAAAGCACATTATGCTCCGCAGCTGTAAGAGGGGCTGCCACACAGCACTGATGGCCCCTTAATTTGTAGTGGCTTCAACTGAACATCTACTTTGAGTCTCACTGTTCATATTTTCTTTCCTATTTTGAAAATATGTTGCTAACTTTGGGTGAGTAAACTTGACTTTGGGTTTTATTTTTTATGGAATCTCAGCAGAGTGGAATTAAAATAGGTGAAACTCTAAAGAGACATTCATGCGAGAAGTAGTTGGGGAAGTTCATTTAAAGTGTTTCAGACTACTTAGTCTGTCCTCAAGGCCCCCAGAAAAGAGAGTGGGTGTCACTACTTACTCAATTGTGTTTCGGTCCACTTTTCCTGTCATGTTAATGCCGTAGAACTGCTGCATGGCAGCTAGAGCGGACTGCATGGTCTCTGCAGAGCGCAGCACCGACATTCTGGGGTCAGTCGGTGGAAGGTAGCCGTACTTTTGTAACCAAACCTGTAAAAACAAGTTCAGGTCTGTTTAGATCAGCTATGATAATTTCATGGTAATTAATTTAGGTCTATAGCAGAATTTTAAATTTCCTTTACAAGGACATATGCTATTTAAATATTTAATCTCTTTTTAACATACATATTGTAGTTTAGTTTGATATAATTCCAGTGGTTGTTATAGGTCTTATAATATACCTCATATGCTAATTGAAAAGAAAAAGATTATTGTTTTTTGCAAGTTTATAGTTTATCAGGTACTATAGTAAATACTGGATAAAATAAATAAGATCATTTCTGTTCTGTAGGAACTCAGTCTCTCAAAATGAAGGAGGGTACTTTTTCAACAGTATGACCCCATCGAGACATCTGTGTTGGAAAGAGAAGTTAATGTGATAGACATCATTCAAAATGCCATTTTCCTAAACAATTACCAGTGACTACAACTGTGATGAATAGTATCATTACACAGATAGATCATGCCATCCTGTCACGACATTTGGGTACGCATTCACTAATAAACCAATATTCTGTCATAATATTTTGGGTATAAATTCCATGCAACCAGTCTATTCAATTGTAGCTAGATGTCTTCAAGGGCAGGTGACTGTTTCTCATATAAAGAATATTTTCTCATTTAGTCAAGGTGATTCACTTCAATCCAAATCATGCTCATGACCAAACTTTACAAATATAGATGAAATCAGACTATCTTTTTAAGTATCTGGTCATCTCTTTATGATCTGATGGTATTTATTCTCCTATTCCCCTGAAAAGAGAGGGCTGAGAGCACAGTGGGAGAAAGATGTCGGAGTTGAGCTCACATTCCAGTTGTGATTATAGCAACAATTCAGTTATTTAAGATTAGATTTTCAAAAGGAACCTTAAACTGAGGATATTTGTGGAAAAAGTCTTTGCCAGAGAACAGATGCTTTCTAGTTATATAATTCATTGCATTCATTTTAAATGCACAATCATGTTCGGTTCATATCCTTCTGTTCCTTACCTCAATCTTCCATTGGGCTCTAAGATTTTCTTAAGTGCAGTGAACTACCTGTCAAATTGAATAGGGCCAAGTATTTCTGCTTCTGGCATGGAATAGAAGCTGTGCTATTTAATGGAAGGTATTCACCAGAACGGGTTTCCCTCCCTACCGAGTCTATTCATCTATAAATGATGATCCTACGAAGTTGCAATTTTTCTCCTACATGTGATACACTTTATGAATGTATATCTAAAACACAAGAGTTGATTTCACTGTAAAGATAAACAGCAAATATGGAAGTAAAATTTCACCAGAAGAAATCATATTAAAAATATCACAGTTTTAACATGTAAAATACCAAGTGGAATATCCTGTATTCCAAGTGGAATATTTCCAAGAAATTGACCCTGCTACCTCAAAGTGCAGTACTATAGGCACAACCCCTTGCAAATAAAATAAAACATGTATCCTAAAAACTATTTAGGAGATTAGCAATGCATCACTGTCAGAAAGGTTTACTGTTGAAACTCAATCTAGTAAACTCATCTGCCATATAGAGAAAACATGCCACCACCTCTTCTCATCTAATGTGTAATGAATAGCCTGCCAAGGAAGACATATTTTCAGTGACCTAGTCAACTGTGGTGCAGTCTGAAATAGATTCCATTTTTTTCTGAATGAAGAAGACAGGATTTCACTGGCAATATATTATTTGCTAGGAAATTCAATATCTATTGTCATGCTATTTTCCCCAAATGAGAAGATTTCATCTTGACTTTTAGTAGTATACATGCACTAATATTTTGAAATTGAATTCTTTCTTCCATAACACTTCGTTTGCATTCATTTTGTACTTGCTAGTGGAGCTGAGTTGTTGCTAGGTTACTCATGGGTGCTAAGCTACAGGTAATCATGTTTGAGGGCTGCAAAGAGAAAACCGTTAATAATAAACCCTATGATTTATAAACAAATAGACAGACCATAAAATATATAAATTTTAAGTGCATAATGAAAAAATAGAATGTTTTAAAAATACATATTGATTTACATCTTAGCTTTTTAAACACATGAGCTAGAATGATATAAAAATAAATTGTGATTTTTCTTCATTTTCTTTTATATTATGACATTTATCATGCAAAGTTTTTCTAAATGATTGAGAAGTGAATAATTCTTTTTAAATGTAAAATATAAGGCAAGTTCTGTGATCTACTGTTTTATAGTCAAAGTTTGTTTCTAAGGTAACAAATCAACATCATTAAGATTGTGGGTCACCTTGATGAAAATTCTAATGCCATTCGTGTTTGTCAAATACTAAATCTTCTTTGACATCATCAAAACTTGGCCAGGTATAATTCTCAAACTGAAACTTGCAATGCATTTTTTCCATAAAAAGTAGAAAATCAAGCATGACTATATTGGTGTCATGTTACAGTATGAAACCAGCAAGCCCTCAATTAACATTTTTTATTGAAGCAAAAACTGCCAGAGATGACTTTACTCTAGGTCAATGGAAAAAGCACGTAGTTATGCCTACAATAACTTAAAGTATTAATTTGATCCACAGTACTTCTTTACATATGTACTATTCAATATGGAAACAGTAGATAATAATACTTTAATGATCTTTTAATCATCGAAGGTGTATCCTCTTGAGATTTTTCTTTTTAATAATACTTCCTTTAAACTGCTGAGGCCAAGAATCCTGAGAGTCTGATAATTTCTATATGATAGAGAAAAAGATCTGTACCAAGTAGCCCTGAAAAAGAAGAGGCTAGTGATCCTTGCAGGAGATTAATTTGGCAAACAGAGCTGACCCACATGGTGCACAGAACTCTCCTGTCTCGCCCGCTGCTCCCCTCAGCAGTGTGTCTCAGTAGATCTGCCTGTTCTGCTCCTCACTCTGTCTCTGGTGACTCCTCTCACCCTTTCCCCCACACCTCTGACCTACACCCCATTTCCTGTATGCATAAATAAATAAATATTTAAAAAACAAACAAAAAATGTGATGTAAAAGACAAGTTGGACTGTAAACTCAGTGTTGGCGGTAGAAAAGTAATGTGGCCAAAATCTATCATGTTTTACGAACACTGACTCTGAAGTTACCAATGAATGAAGATCAGCTATAAAACAGTGAAGATTAGGTACAAACACTGATCCATAATCATCATAGAAGTATAGGAGACTCTAGAATAAGTAACCTTATTCCATTTCTATATATAAAAATCTTTTGTTTTACAAATAGAGCAAGGTAGGAAACCTTATCACTTTATTATTTTGCAGTAGTGTACTGTACGAAGTTTAGAGATTTTAGATATAATAGAAATGATGCAAAGAGAATGTTTTGTCATTTTTTTTCCCACTAACTTGCAAACTTGTATGGCATCTTATTTGGAAAAAAATTAAATTTAAGCTACAACGTAATATTTAAAGGTACCCCTTACTCCTGGAAGACTATACCATAGACATCTATTTTCTTACATTGTTAATTAAAATAAATTCCCATTGTCAACATTTTAAAGAAAATATTGCTTCTTCTAGATGACTAGACATACAAAATTTGCTTTCTGAGATTATCTGTCACTTGGTATTTTTTCAATATTCTCAAATGCGCAAAATGAATAGGTAGGAAATAATTTTCTCATGTGTGCACTGGGCGGAAATGAGATTGAATTTGTGGAGTTTGATGTGAGGATCAAGAATATAAAAAGCTACCAGCATTACGCTTGCTCAGTAAGTCATATTATTATTATTATTTGCTTACTGATTGCTCTGAGTACTTGAAATTGCTCTTGCTCAAGTAAATATTTGTCCTTGAAATGAGGTAGGAAAAAAAAAACTGGTGAGATAATTGGTCAGTTGCAAGGAAAGAAACTACAGCAGACACACAAACCACTGTGGGTATACAAACTACTGCTTGAAAATTGCCCAAATCTTGAGAAAATGGGAAGTATGAAAAAATTTGGCAAATTGGTTTTGTTTTGTTTTCCTTGCCTTGTCGGATTTTGTTTACTGGAAGGACATGTGTTGGTGACCACTGAAGAAATATTTAGACAAATAAGTTTCTTTGAGGCAAAATGCTAGTACTTTTACAACAGACTAGAACAACCAACAATAAACCTTAAATGGAGTAACATAATCTAACCTTGAATTACACTCCCTTTCAGTGAGTTACTAACACTTTCATATATCTTGTTCTTTCATAAAGTAAACCAATCTTGCACTTAGTGATTATACAAATGAAAGAATAATCAGAAGAATACTATTCTCTGCAGAGCAAGAAGACAAGTTTAACAGTTAAATATTAAATTCTGTGCCAATACATGTTGCTTTTACTAGATGGAGTGTGTAGAGGATGTAGCAGATGGAGTATATAGAGGATGTAAAATTTGGCCAACTAAATTTTAGTAAATTCATTATAAAAGAATGTCACAAATATTCATGTAATCATATTCTGAAAATTTAACTCATTTATCCACCTCTAATTTCAGGGTAGTATCCTCAAATATGGTTACCAGTCACCACAACAAGGAATATTAGTAGTTCTCATAACCAACAGTAAAAAGAAGCAGAACTTAAGAATGAATGTATGAATACATGACTATATATAGTCTTTCAGGCTGGTACTAAAATTTAGAAATAAAATTTCCTCCAGTGGGTGAAGCTAATAACCTTATCAATGGTTCAATATAAAATTAAGATGCTACTGTTTATTTACTCAGATGAATCACAAATGCAAAAACCTTATTAAACCTTACTCATTAACAGGACCCAATACATAGAGAGAATCTGCTGAAAAGATGCTCAAACATCCACTCCCCTTGCCACCAAATTTCAATGATCAATCTAATGGTTCATTAGGGCAGGGGTTAGAAATGGTTGGATGGGAAGAAGAGAGAATTAGGGTTTGCAATTTTATTGAACCTGAAAAATCACTTTGCCACACCATGTTTTTTGTGACTGAGCCAGTTATTTCAGGTATAAGTTCATTTCCAAATTATGTGTACTGTGGCCAAATGAAAATTCTGTATACCAGGTGATAACGAGATCCAAATTATAGTACTCAGTAGAGAAGGAAGTAATAGGTCAGAGGTGATAAATATATTTTACAGCACTTATTTAGTAACAATTACTCCCATTTACATAATTATATATTTTAATTTTGGGGGAGGACATGATTTTTTAAAACTATTGATACCATAATAAATTTGCACTTATTTGCTAACAAATAGACTTAAATCGAAATAGTTAACATAATATTCTCATATAACTGTCTTTCTTAATAAAATGCAACTGAAAGAAAACATTTGTAATAGTTAAATTACCAATATTATGAAGTTATTTTCCACTTTTCAGTATAAGATTTCTAAACATAGTTGTTACATTCTGTTATTAACTAAAATTAACAAGTAAACAATGACTACTTCTACTTTGTGGTATCATTAGCAAAGTTAGCAAATTCTTAAACACATTTTCCCCTGAAAAAGCATATATTCACTGATAATAAAATATGGCAGAATTTAGGACCTAAATTTTCTAGTCTGAAAGCAGCTATAAATATGAATTATAACTACCTATTAACCAAAAAATTAAACTGATGTGGGAGTAGTCATTCAGAATTGGTCAAATTTAAAATTCATAAGATAAGTTAACGAGGCAGAAATTAGCCTTTCTGTTCATTCAAAGTTCTAAATGGGCTCTAAATCACTATCCTATCCCCACCATGAATGAATCAGTGGGTGAAATTGAAAATACAGAATTTACCTCATTTAGAACCTTACTGTCCATTAACTGGCTTCTTAAATGGAAATGGGACAGTGGAAGAACTGATTGTTACTCCCCTGGCCAAGTTAGGGATCAAGCGACAACAGTCATTTGGACAAGGAGGTGGAAAACAGCTGAGTAACTAGCAACAATTATAATGACCATGATGGCCATATTTTTCATCTTAGCATTACATTGTCTATTTTATGTTAGAAACTAAAACCTTAGCATATAAAAGCTAGGGAGAGTATTCTCCATTCGGCATAAGAATGAATTTTACTCTGTACTCAGCAGCTTTGGGAGTAAACCCCTTCTAACAACAATGGTTGTGCTGCTGTGATTAAAGAAATAAGCAAGCAAGCAAACAAACACAGCCAGTAGCCCTTAATTGGGAGCCCATCATATGTTAGTCATTCTGCTGTGAAATTAGAGGTCTGCAATATGCTGTCTGCTTATCAATCTTTACTGTTTTCCTATAAAATTTTTTTTAATTATTAAAGATGAATTTAGGGGACTCCCTGGTGGCAGAAAGGGTTAAGACCCAACCTATGAAGCCATCCACAGCCACTGCAGCACCAGTTTGATCCCCGGCCAGGGGCTACCCACATGGCACAGCAGACCTCTCCTGACTTGCCCGCTGCTCCCCTCAGCAGTGTATTTCAGTCAATCTGCCTGTTCTGTTCCCCACTCTGTCTCTGGTGAATCCTCTCACCCTCCACACCAATGGCCTGTACCCCAGTTCTTATATGCATAAATAAATAAATCTTTAAAAAAATAAAAATAGAGATGAATCTATAGTGTGCCTACACACACACACACACACTCACTCAGTGAGTGACAAGTGACAAGACAAAAACAAACAAAAACTCTGAAACACAAACCAACAATAACAATAATAGTGCATGTAATGTGATCTTACTATTCCCATGTATCTTAGACATGCAGAAACAGTTACCAAAAAGTAACTATATTACTTATTTACATGATCTACTTTATATAACAATCACCTCACAAACATAAACAGTAAAATCCTCCTAACACCTATGCCTGTTTACATGGGTCTAGTGAAATCCTCGTTAAAGCACTCTGTGAATTTTCTAAAAGGCAAGTCCTTGAGCTTGAATCATATAGATGACAGAGTCAACTCATTTTATATTTTAGGGACTGATTTAGTCTCACCAACACAATATCATGAGGAAATTAATCTTAATGAGGGTCTTCAAAGAAGGGGTGCAAAATGATCCATTGTGATGAAGACACAAAATGCCAGAAAGTTTTATACAGTGTGCACACTCACACATTTGTGCCTGAACACAGCTATATATAAGATAAGAGGAAATAATCTTTGTGTTTATTTAATGTACTGATCCAGGAGCTCTCACTTGGACAGATTTCAGTCTTCAGCTATGTGCTACCTGCTGCCCTGAGGGAGGAGCTTGAGCTCCACAGCTGAAGGGTTTACAGTGTCACCTTCAAAAGTTAGTTTCATTCCAGCACACTACAACGTACCACTATTTTTCTGTGACAGATTAAATGGATTTTGAGATTATATCATCTTAAAAAGTAGAAATCTTATAATATTTTGTGATATGATGGTGAATAACCAGAAAATATGTTGTGCCTTATAGATGTTTCCTGGTTATCTCTTGACAATGTACTGAAAAGAACTGTCAAACTTAAATAATGTTATACTTTTTCTTTACAAAAGGACAAGAAATGATGTCCTTTTCTGTAAAGACAAGTAACTGCAAATAGGCTGCTACTCAATTGCTATTGTGGGAGTATGAAAAAAAGAACATTTAATCTATCCCATAGAGATAAAAGTGATGTTTTAGCAATGCAGAAAAAGAAACTGCTTTTGAAAGGAAGGCATGCTATATAATGTTTCCATTATCACATGACTTTATAGTCAAAAAGATATAAATACATCACCTATTAAAACTCTCTCAGAATTTCCTACTTTAACATTCCAGCAACAGAATTTTCCACCTGTAAAATAACCTGCCAAAAGAATATGTTCAGTGGATTTGAAGGCCATTTGTTAAAAATATGAAAATGCAACACCTTCTAACTGGGTTTGAGAGCAACTGATAGACATCAGGGAAGATGGAAATTTACCATCTGAATTTTACCAAATATTTTACATAATTGATTGTTAGGGTTATAAAATAATTCTTGTACTTGTAGCTGTTTAATGCAACTTTTTTTTCCATTTGCATTTATATACTCTCATGATGTGTCCTTTTTGTACATGGCAATTTCTAAGATGAAGATTAGAAATAACCTGATCTTAAAATTGTATTTCAAAGTGTTAAATCAACTTTTTGAAAATAATGAAGGAAAATCTGTTACAGAACTCTTAAAGATAAGAAAATGATTAATATTAATACTAGTAAGAGCAAAACAATATACAGTAAATAAAGCACAAAACGTTTTTTAAATTTTATATGATCCTTAGCTCAACTTATTTCTTTTGAGTATATTCACAATGATAAAAAAAATTAGTTGATGGAGGTATGCAATTAAAAGTGGGGAGATTATTGATTTGCTAGAAACTACTCTTTTTATTTAAAATAAAGTACTGTCTGAAATTCTTTCCAATGCGACATACTTACTCTCCCTAAGGATGAGAAGACAGTTTATCGATATCTATATACTATACTCTTACTGTGACAATTCCCAAGCTCTTCTTTTCTGTCAAGAACTATTGAAAATTCTCAATAGCTATAATGAAAATGTCTTAGAATGACTTCCAAGTCATTCATGATTTGATCTCAAACTATTTGGGTCTCAAACTAACTACCTTGTTACTTGCTCCATGGAATTTATTCTTTGGTTACACTGAAATTTCAGTGTCACCCTCAACAGACCTTTATAAGACAGCAACTGCTACCATTACTGTAATGTCCACTATGTAGCAGGCAATTCACAAGCATTGTTTTTAACCCTTCCAATAAGACTGTGACTTAAGCGTAATAATCCCTGTTTTATGAATGACAGCATAAAACCCCAGAAAGATTAAATAACTTGTCTAAGGACACACCATTATGAGGAGTAATCAGAATTCAAATAGAAGTGTGACTGTCACTCAAGCTTGGCTATGTCTTATTCTAGGCTTCCTCCTCACAGGAAAGACACCCAGCTGCCTGGTTGTATCCTGGGAAGTCCTAGGAGACCTACTCATGCTTCAAAATGAGAAGCAGAGTGTCTGAAAACATATCTATAATAACTGAGAGAAATCAGTTCTTATGCAAACAAAACATCCCATTTTGCAACACGAAAGGACAACGATCTGTGGTTGCATATGTTCTGGGTATAATTGGCTTCTCTAATTGCCAATGCAAAACAACCTTGTACAGTCCCATTTACCTAGCTGAATTAATATTCTTATTTCCATGCTAGAATATTTTTATTTATGGTCATTTTTATTTCACAGCTTTAAACACTACTGAAACCCTCTTTGCCAGAAGTATCCTTCCTTCATATATCATTAATTCTTTGACAGCATTTTCTTATGTAGCCTTGATATTTGTCAGTCAACTGTATCTATAATTTCCTTGTTATCTCCTTTAAAATTAATTCCTTGAATACCATTTATGTGTTAATAACATAACAATTTAACCATCTAACCCTGACCTCACCCTAATGCCCATACTCTGTTATTGCATTGGTGTTTAAACCAAAAATATTGGAATCATCCTTAAATCACCTTTTTCCTCACCATTTATATTCATTTCATTAATCATATCATAACTCCAATTTTACCTAAAGTAGAAACTCTAATTTCCATCACCCATTTGTTCATTTCATCATTATTTTCCTCAGAAATTATAAAATTCTCTAATTAGAGTGAACTTTTTTTTTGGTGGTTAAATATACATAACCTAATATTTACTTACCATTTTAATAATGGCACTAAGTACATTCACCTTATTATGTATCCATCACTACTATCCATCTCCATAACATTTTCCTCCATTCCAAATTGAAATTCTACAGCCATTAAACAGGTAAGTCAATCACTATTCTACTTTTATGTATCTATGAATTTGACTACTCAAGGTACCTCATTTAAGTGGAATGAATCATACAATATGTGTCCTTTTGTGACTGACTTATTTCATTTAGGATGTTTCAAGTTTCATCCACATGTAGCATCTATATTTTTGAGTCTGGATAATATTCCAATCAACATTTACACTACTTGTTTATCCACTGATCCATCAATAAACACTGTGGCTTCCATGTTTTGAATATTGTTAAAAATGCTTTTATAAACATTGGACTACAAGTATTGGCTCAAATCCCTGCTTTTCGTACTTTGGGGAATATATCTAGAAGTAGAACTGTTGATTTATATGGGAATTGTATAATTTTTTAAGGAAGTAACATGCTGTGTTTTTTATAGTGCTTTCAACATTTTACATTTCCACCATTAATGCACAAGGGGACCAATTTCTCCACACCTTTGCCAACACCTGGCTATTTCCTGTTTGCTTTCATTTTGTTTAATAGTGATTCTAGTGGGTATGAAGTGGTGTGAGCTGTCATTTTTAAATGTACATCAAGTTATATCATTTATTTGATTATACAACTTCACCAGTTTCCCACTGACTTAATATAAAATCCAAACTCCTCATGGTGACCTACGAGTCGATGTATAACAGTTTTGTTTTTTTTTTTTTAAAGATTGATTTATTTATTTATACAAGCACTGGGTACAGTCAGAAGTGCGGGAGGGTGAGAGGATTCACCAGAGCCAGAGCGGGTAACAGAACAGGCAGACTGACAAAATACACTGCTGAGGGGAGCAGCGGGCAGCAGGAGAGGTCTGCAAGCCATGTGGGACCCTTGCGGGCCGCAGGGGATTGAACCGGGGAGGCCGTAGTCTTTGTTAACTCTGATTTCTTTTCATGGTACCTTTCTTGATATTCCAGGGATATCTTGGGCTTTCGTTCTGTTCCTGAAACAAGCTATATTCTTTCCTCCCTTGGGGTGTTGCATTAATTTTCCCATGTATGAAATGCAAAAATACTTTTCTCCTTATTCTTTAGAATTTATTTTAAATTAGACTTCTTTAGAGACCTTCTCAAACTCAGTTTTACCACTGCCACAAACACCACGTAGCATCTTATTCAAGCTCTTTGCTGCTTTTATCACTGCATCATGGTTCTATTTATGTGTTTTTTTAGATCTTTATATAGCTTATTTAACATGATAAGTACAATACCTAAAACAATTTCTCTACATTTTCTGAGCTTGAGTCCTAGAATTACAAGGGCTTGCTAAGTGGAGACCTCTTATTAATGCCTCCAGTTGATACCACAATTGAAATATACAAATGATATTTTGCCAGTGATACACATCTCGGTTCTTGATCTTAACAACTATTCTTAACATAGCCAGAAAGCCAGGAAGAGTGAATTCTTGTGCACCTCACCTTTATTATGTAATATAAAGGGTTACTACACAGGCCATTCCAGGTCAGAAATCAGCTGTCTTCTCTCACACAGCTGAATCTCATCAGTGAGTTTTTGCAGTTTTTGCAGTTTTCCCAAGCCATTTTGCAGGGGAAAAAAATAAAACACAAACAGAAAACAAATGATAAGCATGTTATATGCAACTTATCTATCCAACAGAACCCATGTGCCATCAGTTACCAAAGATCAAGGAAGAGTAAGCAACTCTGAAGAGGCTGTAATTCTGTAAAAGCAAGCCTTCTCTTTCCTTGAAAAAGCATAGCCCTCTGAAGGGAAGGAGAAGGTGATCTCACATCTCTTTCTGACTTCTACCAAATGGTTAGAAAAGGGGCCTGATGTTATCAATCCACTAGTACATTGAAATTTTGGGAGCACTAAACTTTGAAGTTTATTTTGATGAAGGGGAAGAGAGTTAATGAGATTATATTCTCCTATAACTCCAAAAGAGAGTGAATACTGGAAGAATACTTAAAGACAATAAAAACACATACTCCAACCTCAAGTCCTGGTTGCTCTCAAGGATCAACTTTCTCTCTCCAGGGACTACCTTGTGCTTCAAAATCTTGACAGCATCTCTTGTCCCAGAGGGTCTATTGTTCTTGGAATTGTGAAATTTGTTTCTTAAGGGAAATGGCTTAATATGAAGTTTGAAAGAGTTTAACATTGATTATACTTAAGCAATTAAAAGATTAAATGCTTTATGACATTATGAACTTTTCTCAAATACAGATTACCTGTATTTTTAGTTATTTGCTTTTGATTAAGACAATAAGATGGAAATCATGCTGCCCAACTTTTAAGGTTATCTTTGAAAAAAGGTGACACAGCTTCTGCCTGGCTCTCTGCCTATTGAGAGACTCACCCAGGGAGCCCCAGCTCCTGGATAATGAGGCCTTATAGTCTCATCTAAAGCTCTAGTCCCATAGACAGGATCAATTGTCAGTTGAGTTAATGGCTGGTTTTCAGATAATTGCAGCTACCAGCCCATGAGTAGGAGTCACCAAGAAAAGTGGTCCTTGCTGAGTCTTACCCAAATTACAGATTTCTGGGCCAAATAAATAGTGTTGTTTTAACCCCCTCCATTTGCAAAAAGAATTTTTATAGTAATAAATAACTAGAATAGCATGAAAGAATTTTGATTTTTCAAGGAACTGAAAGAAAATCACTTCAGTCAAGATGGAGTATAGGAAAGAGTTATATGGGCAGATCATGCAACAACCTGTAGGATGTTGTATGTGTAAATTCAATAGGACAGTATAGTAGGGTTTAAGTGCTATATTCAGACTCTGGTTAGAAATATGTCCGTGTGGATAAAGATTTGGAGGGAATATAAGCAGAGTGGAGCAGTTAGGAAATAAATGCATTTCTATTAATCCCTGGAAAGAAGTATAAATCAATATATCCACGATACATTTTAGAAATAGACTTGATTTTGTAAGGTACAAAGTATGTGACAGGTACTACTACTACTACTATTGCTACCCTACTTAACCTCGGTGTATATTGTTTTGTGGGGCAGAATGCTAAGCACTAGCATACAAAAAAACAGCAAAGCATTATGAATCACGGAGTTTATTATCTGATAGACGCTTGCATGGGCCCTATAGGATTCCTAAATCTCACAGGGGAGAGTTTGGAATGATGGTAATAGAGCTTAAACACAACTTAAAGAGCATTTTAAACAACTGAATCACTTAAATTAATAAAAGGACTCCTCTGTTCCCTGTCATCTGTAAGATCACATCCTGAGGCCAGATTCTCCTTTACTTGTACTTGAATATTATAACACTTTCTTAATTCATTTGCTTGGATTCATGATTTTTTCTTTTTTTTTTCTATTTTGATCTATCCTACTTAGTACTGAAAAAAATTACCCTAAAATAACATTTCTTTTTTTAAACTTTCCTGCTCAAGGCTATGATTGCTATCGTTTATTTCCTGAGCTAATTTTAAATGCTTTATCCTTGTGTTTAATAAACTCCAAAAGTTCATACATACCTACTTTCACAAACTCAGCTGTCTAAAAACTTACATACTTCCTTGACATGACCCAAACTGTTCTATTTATGGGCGCCAGAATGTGTTTCTCAAGCTCCACTTATATTCAAACCTGTATCACTAGTGTCCTGCATCTACCACTGTGATATGGGCTACCAAGTCTTAATTTTCCTTACAGTCCTTATATTTCATTATTTATTCCAATAACATCTCATAGAATTTATTGTGCAGGCAGCTCATTGGGCACTTAGCAATTCATTCTGTAAAAGGTAATGCTATGTGGCAGATATGGGGGACACAGGTTCAGAGCCTGGATCAGACACCTAAAAGTTCAATCTTGAGCAACACATGACCTTTGTAAAGCTTAGTGTAGACACTATGAAATTTAGATAATGGTGGTGCTATCTCCTAGGGTAGTGATCAAGATTCAATAAAAACATTCCTATAGGAGTGCTTAGCAAAGTGTACAGAACACAATTCAACAACAGTCAATAAAGAATATAGTTTTGCAAGATACAATTATTTATACAACATTCATTTTTCCAAAGTATAGAAAAATACATGGTGATTTTAGGTTCTAGATCTGTTACATTTCTTGATAAAACTATCTATGATCTCTATACCCATTAAGAAGAAAACACAAAATGAAACAACAAAAAATCTTGTTCCTCTGCAACAATGTGCTATTATGATGACTATCTTATGAGTCTCTTTGGGCTCTCCCCCTGGGCGGTATAGGTCCTTTGCATTGTATCTACTCTATGCCATTAACTATTTTCTTCTTGCTGGATTCATCTCAGGCTCCTATCCTGTCTTTTTATGTTAACACAATAACGTATTAAAAGACTAGCTCGAAGTTTGGAGCTAGTCATTAATATTAGCCATCAATATTAGTTGTATATCTTTCCAATATTAGCTGTATAGCCCCTTCCACTTTTCCTTCTGTCCCCAACACATCTGCTTTATCTATACGAAGGGCTCCCTTTTCTCCACTCTACAAATTCATGACTGAGCATTACTTATACATGCCATTTGATTCTGCATTTCCCTCGTGACTAATTGACTTCTCTATGGAACACAGCAGGTGAGCTATATTGTTATCATACTCTTCTGGACAATATAAACAGGATGCAGAGGTGAGGGTTAGAGAAGTTCAGAGAGTATTATTTTATGTCACATTCATCAAGACGGATAGATTCAAGAAAAAAAAAAAACAACCCAAAACTTAGCATTATGAAGTATTGGTAAAGCTGTAGAGAAACAAGTCCTTTTCCACACTGCTGATGGGAATTTAAATTAATGCAATATGTTGGGAAACAATTTGGAATGTGTTAAAGTAGATGTAAATACCCTATGACACTGCAAATTTATTTGTGGGTATATTCTGTACAGAAATTGTTGAACATGTGCACCAATAGACTTGCTTATGTACAGATATTTATACCAGTATTTTTCTATAGAAAAAAAATCCTTTTAAATAGAGAATGGAGTGGATAAATAAAAGGTGGTACATTTCAGTGGACTATTATATAACAGTGTGAAAAAAGAGACCTTCACCCTCTCTTGGGGTCTGTTTGCTTCCTATCAATATTTTAGATTCTCAGATCAAATCACAAACCTTTCTAAATCACACTGGATAAATAGACATTTACTATTATTTTAAATTCTTATAGCCTATTTGATTCTTCTGAGGTCATTTCAAAAATAGATACTCATTTTATTAACTTATTTGTCTCGCACCTTTTTGACTCTAGCCTTTATGAAGGAAGGGACTGTGTGTGTCTTGTTAAACTGACTATAGAACAGCTTCTGACATGAAGTAGGCACTCAGTGAATATGGAATGAATTAAAAAATGATTATAATTCAATATTGAATACTCATAAAGAAAAAAAGAAATGGGCCCATATATGCAAACTGTAGGTAAGTGAAAAAACATACAAATACGGACCCACATATTATGCTTGCATATGCATAGAAAACTTCCATATGTTTACACAAGAAATCATTAAAAATGTTAACGTTTTATTAGTGGAATTTGTGAGTAGAGGGTTGAGACTGGAGACTCCATTATGTACTTTAAAAGATCTAGTAAAAGATGACAATTTATAGGCAAGTTCTGATTAAAAGCGATTATGGATATAGCATGATTTCCATGACATTTTCAAAAATTGCTTAAACAATGAACTTTGAATAGCTTTCAGAGACTGTGCTTATACTTATTAAACATGATGGGTTTTTTCTGTAGCAATGTCATTAGGCCACATACAGTATAGTGTTAAGATCTTCAACAATATCTCTTATATTTTACTCATTTGTGTTTAATTAACATGTTATTTTAACTTGATAAATACTACTAATAAAAATTTGAGATGGGGTAATCATGATGCCAAGCTGTTTGAGAATGAGGAAAACTTCGAGTGAAACAGTTACACAATTTCATTTAAAAAAGATTATACCTCATTTATTATTAACGTGCTCACAGAAATATATTCAAGAGGATAAAGAGAGAGAATATTGGCATTTGAGGAGAAAAGAATAAATAATAACATAAAGCCAATTAATATAGGTTATGTGTATCCTAAAATCCTGTATGGGTACATACACCTGACTCATCTGAATTTTCTAAAATTCAAACCAAAGACAGACACATGATTACCTATCTGATACTTTAGCAAAGTGACATTTTAGAAGGAACTTAAATATTTTTCTAGTCTGTAGGGGCAGGAAGGCCACTGAGCAGGTTTCCTATGATTCAAGCAGACCAGACAGGTAAAGGAAGAGTCTTGGAGCCCCTCAGTGGCTTTCTCGGACTTTTATTGAACTTTTACAGGTAGTGCAGCAACCAGGTACACGGCAGGCAGAGCTGCTGGGGGGCCAGGAAGCCATTAGGCCTCCAGGCCCCGGGCAAGTCTTCACCTTGGGCTTCTCAGGCATTCTTACTCCCCTTCTCTCTCCTGTTCCTTCTCCTGCTTCTGCTTCTCTTGGAGAGTACCTCAATACTGAGCCAAGGCACACAGAAGTAAGTAACACAGCTTACAACAATGTATCAACTGCAGGTGCCCATCAGGCAGGGTAATTCTAATGGTGGGATGGCAGAAAAGCCTGAAAACCATTTACCTTACATAGTCCTTAAACTAAGTGGTATTTCCTCCATGAGCTTTGGAACTCTGTGACTCTGTGTTAGCTTCTAAACTCAGACCTAAGAAAAGTAGTCTAGAAAAATAAGTATTTGCTTAGAATAATAACATCAACAATATATATCTAGTTGGAGAGGAAATCAGGTTGTTTCTCCTTTTATTTGCTGTACCTTCTTCTTTCCAGTTCCCTAACCCCAAAATTATATATTATAAATGAAAATGATCTCCCTATTCTAATTTGGAAACAATCTATAAGGGAACAAGCTACTGAAACTATGATTCTATCAAGTACCTGACATGCAGTTTTTCAAAACAACAATAACTTTTTCAAACAATACACTAAATGTTGATGACTCCTCTGTAACTTCATATAAGTCCTTTCTCCATACCTCCAGAAGTGATCGTCTATTAAATATCTATATTTAGGTATCTCCATGGGCACCTCACAGTCACCACAATTAAAAGTGAAATCTTTCAACAATGATTGTTTAGCTTTAAGTGCAAGCAAAACATGGCTCAGTCTTATGTTAGTTACAATGTAAATGATACCATCAAGTTAAGCAAACTTCAAATCTAGACGTTATCTTGTACACATTACTATTTATTTCTCAACTAATCAAGTAGTTTACACATCTGTGTACAGTGAATACATCTCAGACCCATCTCCAGCTCTCAGTACTTGAATACCAAATATTTTAAACTGAAAAATGGTAATAACCTCCTACCATCCGCTATCGCTACTCTTGATTCACCTCCCTATCTATTGCCAGTATGATATCTAGTGATAAATCTAAACATGGAGAAAAAGAAAAAGAGTAAAGTAGGAAGAATTCATTTAGACTCAAATATTCAATGAATTAACTGTCATTCTAATCCTAAAATCTAAAAAGAAGCACATAGATAATAAATTAGAGATAAATTTCACGACTGAGCAGGTAGGAAATCTTAACAAAATAGCAAAGCAGGGGCCTCCCTGGTGGCACAAGGGGTTAAGTCACAGCACTAAGAAGCTATCTGTAGCCACTGCAGCATGAGTTCGATCCCCGGCCAGGGAGGTGACCCACATGGCACAGCAGACTTCTCCTGTCTCACCCACTGCTCCGTCAGCAGTACATCTGCCTATTCTACTCCCCACTCTGTCTTGTGAGTCCTCTCACCCCCTACCCCTGGCCTGCACCCCGTTACTTATATGCATAAATAAATCTTTTAGAAAAACAGCAAAGCAATCCAATCCCCCCCACCCCCGACCCTTTTTAAATGCTTTGTTAAGTTGTTTGGTATACATTTGTCTTTCTGTAGTTGGTTTTCTTTGTCTTTCTGCTCTTTCTTTCCCTAGAAGGCTGACATCTATGGATGGCATCACTGGGGCTCCCTACCATTTGACTGCCAGTTGAATCAAACAAATAGGAAGTTCTAGTGGTAGAGAACAAGAGACAGAAGAAAGGAGAAGAGGATAAATCCATGCCCTTTGCATTACCATCAGTGAAGTTCTCTATGGCAACACATCTGTTAGGCAGTTGATCTTCCATGACTCCTGATCTCAACAGACTTTGAAAATTGCATCATGTCCCCTTGCCTTTGAACTTCATAATATGATATTCAATCAACATACTAGACTGCAAAAAGGACCAATAATAGTTTATGATTACTCTATTTTAAAAAGTCTTAAAAACAATCTAATTTACATTTAGTATGTATACCATAGTTGCTAGATAATTCATCAAATGAAATCATCAATTATTTGTGGAACTCTAGCTATATGTAAGACAGTCTGGTATTAAAGGTTACCATAAGAGGGCTCCCTGGTGGCGCAGGGGTTAACAATGCAACGCTATCATGAAATTGCCAGCCACTACAGCCTGAGTTCGATCCCCACATGGGGATGCTACCCACATGGTGCAGCAGACCTCTCTTGTCTCACCTGCTGCTCCCCTCAGCAGTGTATTTCAGTCAGTCTGCCTGTTCTGCTCCCCACTCTGTCTCTGGTGAATCCTCTCACCCTCCTGCCCCTGCACCTCTGGCTTACTCTCCAGTTCTTGTATGCATAAATAAATATTTCCTAAAAAAAAAAAATAAAGGTTACCATAAGAGAGACCAACATCCTGGCTGTCATTCAGCGCTTACTGGTGGGATGAGAAAGATAATAAGCAAATATATATGACAATAAAAAGTTAAATGTATGGACTATTATATAGAGATAAGTATCATAAGAAAAAGAAAGGAGGGTCATTAAGGGAAAATTAGTCAGAGGATAGTCAAACACTACTTGCTACTTAGACAATTTGAGTAAAGAGAGGAGGAAGGTGATGCAGTTAACTTAGTGAAGAACTTCCAGGACAGAAGAAAAAGTAATTATCAAGGACATGAGGCAGGATTTTGACTTACAGCTGGTACAGAAGAGGAGAAAGTATTAGAAGATGAGTCGAAATGCAGAAATTAGAGAAATGCTTGAGTATGTAGGTTGTTCTTGGAACATTGCATGAGATTGTGGACCACAATACAAAAGAGTTGTGAATCCAAAGATGATATAACACAGGAAAAGGAAAGTATGACTTTATATGTCTGTAAGAATTGTTTTTAAGTATACTTTTGAGATCAGAATCTCATTCATTTTAGAGATTCATAGATGCCTCTGGTACACTGAATAGTAAAGACACTGAGTTAAGGGACAAATCATTTACTGGAATATTCTATACAATAAGATTCACTAGATTAAAATAAAACATCAAACTATTCCAGGGTTATTATGAATATTTTAATATCTGACTCTGATTAGTATGCGTATCTTAGAGCAGACATGGTAGCTTCAAATGCAGAGCTTTGCATCCCAAAGTGTAGACTAGAATTCTTAATGCCATTCCCTTGTTTTGAATTAGAAGAGTTTTGAATTCTCAGTTGATTTTTTTCAGCAGCAGATACACTCATCTTTTGAAAGGAGTCAAAACAGTTTTTCATTTTTTTTACTTATTATGCAAATTTTCAAACAAGACAGAAGTAGAGAGAATGGCAAATGAACCTCATGTGCCCGTACCAACTTCAACAATTACCAATACATTCTCAATCTTGTTTCATCTATATCCCTGCTTAACTTTTCTACCCAGATTATTATAAAGCGAATTATCTAAGACATCACTAGGCATGATACAGTTTCACTAATAATGTACTTCAGTGCCAACTTTTAATAGTCTCTCATCCAGTAAATGACTAATCTCTCAAGCTATGTTTAGCTTATTCTGATTTCCCCTACATGTTGCCACTTATCATGGTTCCCAAGTCTCCTTGTATCCTATAGATTACTAGTTAGATCTAAAGAAGTACTCACATTTGGATTATGTCTATGCTTAATAATTTTTCAACAAGCACACTTCATAAGTTATTGAGAATTAGTAGTACCTAATCAATCATTGATAATTGTTTTCTAGATACATTTATTCACAAGAAGTTGCAAGACATTTCTTTCTTAAAAGTATAATTATGTGCACTGTGAGGATCAAAGAAATGTCCTATCAGCAAAAGAAAGAAAATTCACTTTGGTGAAGACAACATGAAGTCAATACTATGGACAAATTTGCTTTTAGTACTCCCACATCAAAATTATGTCCAATACCTTACAATAAAAATTTTTGGCATATGTACAAAGGGGATATTTAAGATTTATGGACAAACTTAGCAGATTCAGTATTCACATTTGTGTTCTACCCGCCATGAACTCTATTAAATTAGAAAATAATAACCCTACAAATGATTTTATAAAAGTTATAGAAGTATCAGTTCTATGCTCAAGAATCCATTCTTAATCCACTATGCATCCAGATGACCACCATGCAACCAGATGAGGAATAGTTTCTGGGACAATTTAACTAAAATTCTTAGAATTCAGGAGACAAAGAATAGTAGAAGTTGGGGATGATGCATGGGGATTAAGCACTGGAGTGAGTATTAGGAGAGGTGTTTCAATGCCAATCTGTATACTAAATGATGAGACTCCCTGTCCCTTTTCCACTTGGGCCCCAGCTGGCAGTCAGGTTTATATTCCTCTGGTGGGAATACTTCTCAAGAAAAATGAAAGATTTAAAAGTTTAAAAAAACTGGAGCTGAGCTCTAGTAACATGACAAAGGACATGAGGTACAAAGATGTAGATTATGGAAGTAGAGGTCAAGAGAGAAATTCATTTGAGTGTTAGTGGACTAGAAGGATATGAAAGGTGAATTAAGTCACATTATAGGGACCTCTGGAGAATTGTGAGGAAGGTAGTATTATGATTTGAATGCTTAAAACAGTTTCAAAACTTTAAAATGCTAGAAATTGGTCCTATGTATCTAATGGTAGCTTTTATCAATAAGGAAATTGGTCTGTTTCCAATCTGTGCATCAATATAAGGCTATAAAGAAATTGAGGTGCACTTTATCCTTAATTGTGCTTCAAGAATTTAATATAAGATGTTGGCCACTCATATGAATCATTATCTCTGAGTAGGGTATGCATAATTATCTAGAAGGACTCAATATATGCCAATAAAATAACTACACATATACTATAAACATACTTTTTGGGTCAAATTTTCTACATCAATAAGTACCTTTTCTGAATATGAATGTTTATTGACTACAAAAGGATTTTTATTTAAGAAATTTATATAAGATTTTTTCTATGCTATTTGTATATCAGATGCTTAGAAATAAATTTTGATGCTTTATACCAACTGCTATTTACTACCTTAATTTGTTGCTATTTACTACCTTAATTTGTTCTTATTTTTAGGATGATCTGAATGAATTAACTGTGCAACACCTAAAAAACAACTATTTGAACTAAAAATAAAATTGTTACTGTGACTTTACTAGAAATTTAGCACAGTATTTTTCAAATGTAGAGCTGTATTTTCATGACACATTAATGGGCATTCTGTGAAAAAACAAATAAAAAAGGAATTCCATAATCAAATTTATATGGTAAATAATTAAACAAATCTAAGTAAGTAGGCTTCTTTTGGAAGGACCTCAGAGAGTTAATATGAACTGAAAATCAACAAGACCATTGGAGTAGAGAACATTTCCCAACCGTATTTGACCACACAACCTTTGATTTATGTATTTTTTTCCAGAACACCCATTAACATCTCTGAACACAATTTGAGAGAATCTCTGGCCTAAAGGATTAGATTAACCTCTGATCTTTTTCTTTCTATATTTCTTGAGTGAGGTATTAAATAAATCCTAACAAATGCTTCAAATCATCTATGAACAAGCAACTGTTTAAAAATATAAAATACTAAGTTTCATTTTACACTGAAGCAAAACAGGTATCTTTCAAATCAATCATACATTCTAAAATTATATAATAAATCAAATACTTTATAATTCAACCGGCTTTAATAGGAAACATCCATAAGATATTTTATGTTTGTGATTAAACTGGATAAAAATGAACTGAGAAAAGTATATACAGTTTATACTAACATCATTTAGTTCAAATTAAAACTTCACAGTATATATAAAATACTTACATGGCACAAAGAAAACATACACAAATTGTTGTTCGTAATTTTTCTGCTTCTAAAATTCATCCTTTTTATCATTTTATCCATAGTAAGTGGGATTTTTACAATATTTTTTTGGAATTTGGAGCTTATTTAATAATTAATAAAATATTTTTGTCTAAATTAATTATAAAAATCTCTAAGAATAATTAAATGCATATACATAAATATATGAAAGCACATGCACTAGAGGAAAAATATAATTAAGAAAATTAATCATACCTATTCATAGCTATGATGATCATTTCAAGGTTATTGGTCTTGGAGTTTTTCATCTTTGATTATTCATTGACATATATACACATTCATAAACACAAATACCTACGCATAAACTCATACACACAGCTTAAACACATGTACACAGAAACCTGCATATTCCCACAATCACCCAAACCCACAACATACCCATTAAAACACATATTAACCCTCATACTATTCACCATACACATCTGTATTCTAAAACACACACACACACACACACACACACACACACACAAACGGGGCCTCCCTGGTGGTATAGGGGTTAAAGTCTCAGCACTGTCAAGAAATCGCCAGCCACTGCAGCATGAGTTCAATCCCTGGCCAGGGAACTAACCCATATGGCACAGTTGACCTCTCCCATCTTGCCTGCAGCTCTCCTCAGCAGTGTATTTCAGTAGATCTGCCTGTTCTGTTCCCTACTCTGTTTCTGGTGAATCCTCTCACCCTCTCGCCCTATACCTCTGGCCTATACCCCAGTTCTTCTAAGCATAAATAAAAACACACACACACATATATACCACCTCCCTCAACACACACAAATATACATAAATATGCATAAATAATTATGCATCTGACTCATTTATATAAAATAATTTTTAGCCATTTTGTTACTATAGCATGAGTATTTCTGGATCATTAATTCTTTTAAAATCTGGAGTCTAGTGGCAACATAGGATTATTATATATAAGTTTACCATCAATTAAGTCATTCCTACTACTAAAAGTTTAGGTTGTTTCAAATTAGTCATGATTTAAAAACACTTTAAAAGTGACTTTCTGTGTAATTTCTGATTTTTCTAATGTGAAAATTTCTAGAAGTGCTAAAGTAGTATAAGTAGTTTAAAGTTTGGCAATGCCTACATGTTTATTCTTTCAAATGTATAAGACTGATTTGTTTTTACAATTGCCTAAAGGATTAAAAGACTGCCATGTCTATGAATAAAATCTAACTTTGGTTCTATGACCTACAATTGTTTCACAAGCAGACCCTTCATATCTGAAATGCAAAATCACTCTGTTTAACTTTGAAGAGAAAACTTGTAAATTCTGTATGAACCGTTAAACAGAAATAGTCATTTTCTAGGTGATTTTAAAAGACAGGGTTAAAATCTTCTATGGCAAATAGATAACCACGCAAACACAATTTAGAAATTAGCCATGACTATGTATAGAAAATACCTAGAAGAAATACAAATGGCTAATGAACATGAAAATATTCAAACATAACCAATTAAAAAAATGAAAATTAAATCAAAATATTGTTTTCCCCCATGAAGTTAGCAATGATTAAAACATTATCCTCTTTAATGCTAAAATAGCAGCACTAAATCAAGCAATCGCATATCCTACTAATGGCATAAGTTGGCAAACTATATTGAAAACAAATTGGCAAGATGTTTCAAGAACTTTAATTTTTCATCATTTTCTTTGATGTATTTTTAGGAAATTATTATAAGAAAATAATGAGAGAACTAGAAAGATAAGTCTGTACAAAATTTTTCAGGCAGAATTATTTTAATAGATATGTTAAGATAACTAAATATGCAATAAAATGATTAAATACTTATACTTTTCAAATGGAATATTACATGCCTATTAAAACTTTTTTTTATAAACTCTAATGACATGGTAGAATGCTTATGCAAATGTCAACAGAAAAATATGCAGAAAAAACATGTAACATACGCACAAATACATATAAAACATTACCAAAGGAAGGACTAGAAGCACATTTATTAAATTATAATGTATCAGTCTTTCCAAATGACATAAATGTTTTTTATTTACATATTTGCAACATTAATTGGAGTAACTTTACTACTGAGAAACTATCTTAAAACTAAAAATAAGGGCAAACTGCAGATACACAAAGATGTTCTTTAGGCTGATATTTGTAATAGCCACCTCTTCTCACATGGATTTGGGCTGAAATAGCTGAATTATATATTATATACAATACATAATACCCTGCTTATATAGACAACTATTATACACACTAAAGAATGTTCTTGATTTTTGGCCACTATGGAATCGATGAAATTATATCTAAAAGCAATATTTTAATATCTTAAAAATTTTATGAGGAAACAATGCTAAACAGGAAATAATTAAAAACATAAAAGAGAGTGTGCTGCCAGATGTCAATGTAGCTTGAAAACTTGGGCGGCAAGGATGGATGATAAAACAGAAAATAGAGTATATAGTTATACTTACATATAATTATATAACTAGTTATTACTAGATATAGATGTCTTAGCAAGGATAAGAGATTTGGCTTTTATGAGGTAAGCAATAGGTCATTTTGCTTAATTTTTTATTTGCAGATGAATGACAAAGTAATATTTTAGCAATTGTTATCCATACCAAATACATTAAAGAATACTAGAGGCACATGATCAGGTAAGGGCCAGAGCAATGACAATGACCTGGTGTTTTGGGATAGGGGGGAAGGAGAAGAAAGGACTTGAATAAGCTGTAGAGGTACAGTAGAGTTGCTAAACTTAAATATTCATTGATATGGGTAAAAAAGGAGATGAAAGTAAATCTTCAGGATGTGTGAATCCAAGTGTAAATGATTTAAAAATAAATAAAGCAGCATTTAAGGAATACAGGCACATGGAGTGAAGAAAATGATAAATTTAAGATGTGGTTATAATAACTAATATATTTTCTGTCTTACTTCTTCCCCTTTGCATGAGCAGTTGTGCCTTTTCATCCTGTATAAAAAAATCCTGGCAAAAATACTTATCCCTTTCTCAACAGCAGTAAGTAAATATTTAGAAACAAAATGTAATCAACAAGCTGACAATTTTACATGAAAGCTAAGTATTGCACACCACAAAATTACCTAGTTGTAATGTTGATCATTGTTTTGACATACTCCTAGGACAAGGGTTCTCATATATCAGTGTGCCTTAGAATCATCCAGGGGGCTTTTTACAAACACAGAGGACTTGGTTTCAGGCCTAAGTTCCTGAACCAGAGGGTTTGGGTGGAGCCAGGAATATGCATTTTTAACAAGGTAATGCAGATGCTGCTGGTGTGGAGACCACATGTAGAGAACCATTGCCCTAGAACCAAGTTGCCTAACCCAGGGAACAGTAAGGATAAGGTATTTTAAATAACTGTTAATTAAATATAGCAAAGAGATAGTATTTTCAAAGATGATCTGGAGAGGTTGTACTCAAGACCACTGATGGATGGTATTTCCAGTTACTCTAATTGGCAATTCATTTATAGGTTACTTTTTCTCAAAGTGTTTAATATTCTGTCCTGGTTATTGACTTTCAACAATTTTATCACAATATGTCTGGGAGTTTGACTGTTATTATTTTGTTTGGAACTTTTTGGATCATGGATTAGAATGTCTCATTTATTTCCCATATTGAAATGGTCCTCAGTATTTCATTAAATAAAGTTTCTTTTTAAAGATTTATTTATTTATACATACAAGAACTGGGGTACAAGCCAGAGGTGTGGTGGGTGAGAGGATTCACCAGAGACAGAGTGGGGAACAGAACAGGCAGATTGACTGAAATACACTGCTGAGGGGAGCAGCGGGCAAGTCAGGAGAGGTCTGCTGGCACATGTGGGTCTCCTCCCTGGCCAGTGGGGGATCGAACTTGTGCTGCAGTAGCTGCGGACAGCTTCATAGGCTGCGTCTCAACCCCTTGTGCCACCAGGGAGGCCCTAAATAAATTTTCTATCTTTCTCTTTCAACACCCCCACAATATGGATGTTATTTCTCTAGGTTTTCTCAATGAACTGTTATAGTATTTTCATACTCATTTTTCTCTTTGTTGTTCTGATTGTGTTTTCAGACACTGTGCTTTCAAAATCACTAATTCTCTCCATTACTTGCAGTTTGTCTATTGATGAGACGCTGTATTGCATTTTTTAAAAATTCAGTCTTAGTATTTTGTAGATCCAGTAGTTCTAATTGTAAGTTTCATATTTTCTCCTTTATTCTGTTCCTGTTTTACATCATTTATTTATTTTTTCAGTGAGCATTGTTATAACTGTTCCTTGAACTTCTCTTCAAGTATATCTTTAATTTGCTGGACTAAGATTTTCCTAAATTTTCTTTTTCAGTTTTTATGGCTTATAATATGGACAAGCTTTCAAATTGCTGTCTTTGCACCACTTCAGATGGCCAGTGAACTGGTATAGTAGATAGAAGGGACCCAGGATAGTAGGGTGTCAATGAGTAGACTCCAGTGAGTTTCAAGGATTCAAGCTTCCTACTGTACTAGAGTACCAAAGTTGTGTGGTGGGAATCTACAGTGATTCCCTCCCTTAGGCCAACTCCTCCACCTGAATGTCTCTAGTATAGTCTCCTGCCACTTTCAACCTGTAGGGTGTATTTAAGCCCTAGATGTAGTGCTGAGTGAGAATTGTAGTTGGGACAGTGCCAGAAGCTGGGAGTTGATCTCTTTCATTTCCAGTAGAGGGCTTTGCCCTGGGTGCTTGCTCCAGTTAAGATTAGGTACTTAAACAAGGGTTAATGAAAGCATTCACTTGTCTTGGTTTTGTTGCTGGGTGGGGTTAAAAGAGATATTTTGAATATCATAGCCTCAGGTTGTAAATGATAGTCTCTTCTATAAGGAGATACAGGTGACCAGTCCTGGTTTTCCTTGATAGTTCAGAGTCCAGGTGTTCTATATTGGGCGTCTTAGGCTCAAGTCAGTATTCATCATTCTGCACCCCCACTCCTAAAATTCTCTAATAGTGCACCCTCTGTCCTCGATAACTCTGGGTGCCCCCCTGTGGAAGTGCAATGCAGAGCTTTCAATGTCCTCAATGTTGGTATTTCTGCCTGAGTCAACAATTATAGTGGGGTTCAGTATGGCTGTTGTTCCTCTATCTTGTGAGTTGCAGGGAGCAGATAGTGCTGCATACACAGTTCAATTACAATTTTTCTGACCCCTTTCCACTACATTGTTGCTCCTGATGTATGCTACAGTTATCTGCTTATCTTTCATCACTGGTTTTTGGTTTTGCTCTGTTACAATTTATGTGTGACTATGTAGGAGACAAGCCCAGCATCTTTACTCTGTTGCCATCTTACCAGGCTCAAAAATATGAAAACTCTTAACAGAATGCCCAGCACATAATAAATGTTCAGTAAATATGATACATTATCTTAATTATATCCCCTCCATTCCCCTGCACACACAAAGGCCTTTAAACTTGCCTATCAGATAAATTACCAGCTTCTATGTCAGAAATTCAACCCTTTACTACCTTTCTAGAACACTTACCTGATTCCTAGATTTCCACCTAACACTCCCCTATAGGCATTCCATACTGCAGTCAAACCAGATGTGCTCTTATCTACATTCTCCTTATAAAGGCTGCACTGTCTTTGGGCATTTCTTTTAATTTGCCTCAAATACCCTCCTCATCCCATATTACCTTTATCAAATTCACTTCTTTCATGGTCAAATCCAATACTTGCCTGTTGTATGACACAACCCTGAACCCCTAACCCCTAACCAGACATAAAATCTTCCTTTTAATCCCAACAGAACATTCTGTCTATACAGATGAATACCTTCCAAGGCAGAAATTGAGTTCTTAATGTCAGGGACCTGGACTTTTCTCTCCTTTTCATGACCAAAGTGGCCAGCATATTATCTTCACAAAGCAAAATTGAAGTAAGTTTCAAATGAATGATGAATGAACAGACTTAACAAAAGAAATGTCAGGGCATACTTGTTCCTAACATGAGAACTACTCAAAAACTAAGTTTTTACCCATTTGTACAAAAATTTAATGTACAGGATACAAAAACTTGGGCTTTCTCATATTATTCAATTACTTTACTTGAAACGTCTTCAAAATGGGGGTCAAAACTAGTTATTTCACTGTTATGATTATTTTATGGACAAACATGCAAACTGACAAGTAATATGTACATCTTCAAGGAGTTGTCTACCCTCTTGAGAGTACCTTTATTCAATTAAAAATTTTTAACAAGAAACTGGCAGTGAATGATTCAATCAGTGGCTCATAAAATACATGCCTTAATAAACCTCTCAGAAACAGATACTTATTTTTTTTTTTAGAAATGGAAAATTCTTAAATTACTCATCCTTAATAAAACAACGTAGATATTTGCTCATATTACTAAACATTATATAACTCAGAAACTCACTTAACCAAATATGTTTATTCATGTAAATCTGTCATTTTACAGTCCTAATTTGATCTAAAACATAAGCTAGAATTTTGGGTATGCCCCTGATCTAAACTGTGGTATTTATGTTTTCCTGAGAGAGAAGTTAGAGTATTTTGGCAAGAGTATGATATAATTCAAATCAAGTGAATACAATTACTTCTCTTACCCACTCATTCCAGGAATAGATTTGGCCTTAGAGCAGTGTCTCCAAGCTCTTTCTGCTTTAATGGCTTAAAGTTCCATAGGTCTCCCCAGCAATTACTGTAAAATTAATGAATGCTTTCTGATTTAATCCTTTAACTAATTTTTTCTGCCTTGACCCTTCTTTTACTGCCATAGATCTTCTGTTCCCTTCAAGAGATGCTAGGACAAATACAGCAAATTTAGGGTCAGGTTCTGACCTTGACTTACAGACACAATTGGAGTTGGGCCCTTTTAACTTTGGTGACTCAGTAAAGCAGACCTGCTCTAATAAGGTGATAAAGAAAGGTCAAAGATTAAAGGAGGATGGGTTCTAGGTGGCCTTTCGAAACCTGAACGTATATATTGCCTTTTATTCCATTCACTTATTCATTGTTTAAGTGTCTCTCAGTAAGTAATATAAGTTTACAGCATTACTCAAATTACTAGTTGTGGGTCTATAAAGCTTAAACTGTGGAGCAGGTACTCTTAAGTCTTTGGTCCCAGGAAAGAATTTAGACATTACAACGTCCTCAAAATGTATGACTATTTTGTGTTTATTCAATTTTCTTTCGTTTTTGGCATAGATTTCATAGACCCACCAATTTCTGGAAGGATTCTATTGATATACTGCCCTCAGAATAAGAATCCGAGATACAGAATAATTAGTGTTAAAATAGAGAATAAATTATGTCTAAATGACCTCTTTAAAAAAAGTTTTATATACTTTATTTTCAAAACCCATACTATCCAAATGTGGCAACCAGAATATAATTCCCAGCACATGGGTATAGGTGTTTTCAGTCAAATAACTATATTTTTTCAGCAGGAAACTAAACTACCAACTTTAGAAGATTTACTGGAAACAAGAGATATATAAAGTGAAAATTCATGCATGGAGGTGGAAATTGGAGGTGGAAAGCATATAAAGAGCCTATAAAGCAGAGGAAACAGAATAGCACAATTAGGAGGCAGTGTGATGGAGCACTTGAGAGCACATGTTCTGGTTTAAGATTATCTGAAATTGAATCCAAATCTAACATTTTCTTATTAGTGGTTGCTATCATATGTATCCCACTGGGTTATTGTGAGGAACTAATAAAATGTGCTTAGAATGTTACCTGACACACAAAAAGCATATCTTAACTGTTAACTAATGACATTGGCTGCTAGTGGCAATAAATCTCGATGGAAGAAGGTCTTAACTAAAAGGAACATAAGCAATTAAAGTGACCACAGGACTGAGTCTGTTCACCTTCTCTCTCCTTGTTATGACTTCTCAGATCTGGGTCACCATTGATTTCACTTACTCTGACACTTACTCTTCAACTATCCCTTAAGATTTGTCACACTATAGTGCTTAAGGCAGAATCAGTATTAATAATAATAACAATAAAATCAGACATTGATATAATACGTAGTTCTTGTGATGTAGGCAAGCCAGAAGATTAGAACATCTCCATCTCTATCTCAAGGACAGTTCAAAGTCTTATATAAAATAACTACATAAGCATATGAGTAGCAGACTATAATTAATAATTTTCCTATAATTCAGTTTTATCATTTAACTGATAAGACCATCTTCTATACTTTTTTTTTTCATAAAAATTCTGGAAAGAACATTAGACGTGGAAGAGATTTAAACTCTTTCAGTTCAACAACCTTATCATAGAGATAAAAATAAAAACAAAGATATTATGTGTTTTTGCTCAAAGCCATATATCTAACTGTAACAGGACTGATTTACATCCACATTCTTGAATTCAGTTTTTCTCAATTGTGTCTGGGCTACTACATGTACCTAAAACAACTTTTGCTAAAGAGATTGAGGTTATTATTGATGATCTATATGTGAATATGTTTGTTCTCCAAGACTAAAAATTAATGCTTTGGTGATCTTTGCATATTACTCTATTATTATAACCAACTGTATATCTTAGATATGATTCATATACTTATTATATATATTAATTACTATAAGTAACAAATCACATAAAAGAGCATGTCCATTTACTCAAAGAAAACAGAGATAAAGGCAACCTCTATCTCTGGAAGAATAACAAAGTTCTGTAATCTTACAGATGGACATTAAGTACAGTATAATGGAATTGTTTCAGAGATGGGACAAGTGAATGCATCACAGGATATGCATCTGCCTATCTCCTCACCATAGCCTGCATTTGATGAACTATGATCTAAATCAGCAGAGTCACCTTTTATAAAGGGCAAATTCACACAGCAAAAAAGACGTAGGGAACTATTACTTTTTGTCTTCCACCTTTCAGTATTTTTTATACGCATACATATATTATTTCTGTAATAATTTTGAGGCATGTTTTAAAGTTTATGATATTTCTTTAGGCAATGAGAAAACATGATAGAAAAAATGAAAATTTCACAGAAAGATCAAAATGCTTTGTTTTCTTTTTGGTTCACTTTTTCAAAGTTTCAGTATGAAATAAATTCAGGTTTTAGTTTATATCATAAACTAAACTGGGTTTAGTAGAAACTGGGTTTCCACTAAAATATTCTGTTTATTATACATCACTGTAAAAACTATTTGATGTACATCGCTAAAATTTTTTGTCAATTAAACAATGTAGTGTTAACAGGGACAAAAGAGAGGGAGGGAGGAAGGTCAACGTAGCATTAAACAGCTATGAGGGTTAATTTTGGCTCATCCTGCAGTGGATACTGTATTTTTTGACCTACTATCCAGGGTGAATTGGAATGTCTATGAATCCCTAAATCTTCAGTAGTATAGATGAAATTATATGGATACGCTTACTTGAAACATTATCATGGTATGAAATACAGCATTCTTAGCTTCTGCATTTGATATTCTTCAAAAAGAGAAAAATGTTCTCAGGAGAGAAAGCAACACCTACCCACTTTGTCAGAGAGATTTGGTATTAACAATATTTTCCCTAGCTTCCCCCATTTTTTAAATTCTGAAGGTAATTATTGTAGCGACCTGCTATTTTGCATCACCTCCATTTACTAATTATCTACCAGATGGACAATACTATAATTATTGACTTAATTATTTTTATATATTGCCCTTTTAGCATTTTTATAGTATTTATTTGAAGATGATAATTACTCTCAACATGCTATACTTGAATCATCTATAAAGGAACACATTTATAGACAATAGAGTTAAAAACTTCATCATGCTTAAGTTAGCAAACTAAAAATTATAAGGAATGTTTCCTTTGGCTTTATTTATTTTAGATTTTTTTTTTATTTATGCATACAAGAACTGAGGTACAGGCCAGAGGTGAGGGGGTGAGAGGATTCACCAGAGGCAGAGTGGGGAACAGAACAGGCATAATGCTGAAATACACTGCTGAGGGGAGCAGCGGGTAAGACAGGAGAGGTCTGCTGTGCCATGTGGGTAGCTCCCTGGCAAAACAGCACCCTGGTGATGCAAAATAGCAGGTCACTACAATAATTACCTTCAGGGATGGAACTCTGCTGCAGAGGCTGTGGATAACTTCAAATGTGCTTAACCCCTTGTGCCAGCAGGGAGGCCTTTCCTTTGACTTTAACGCCTTGAAGTCACTTTAAGGCACTTTTATTTGGGGGGAGTGGGTAAATTTGCCAACAAATTTATTTTCTTCCAATATTCAATTCAATCAAATGGCGATAATTATCAGTCAATAATTCTAGCTACATTAGAAAATAATGTACTTGTTTAAACAAATAGCCATTTTCTTTCTGATGAAATGAGTGTGAAAATGTGTAAAAACAATAAATTAGAATATATCAGTTTAATCCAATACAAGTAACTTTTGAATATCTTCTTGTCTGTGTAGACTGATTAATTTTTATAACCAGACTAAAATATGCTATGATACTATCACATTACTCATTATCATTTGCATATACTATTTTTAGATAAGATGAAAAAAAGCAGACAATGAAATCTTACTGGGATAAAAGGAATTAATTTGCAGGAGTAATACATCATTTACTATAAAAACTAAAGTGTGTGTTTGTGTACTTTGCAATTTTATGAAAAATTTTCTTTTTTAATATTTGAGAAATGTTTTTCAATAAGATTTGGCTAAAAGTCTGAGATAAACAATTACATTATTCAGTGACCTCAGAAAAAGTATTGTATATAAAATATATATTTTATATATGTACATTTTTATATAATATGTATGTGTGCATGTGTTCACCTTTTGTGAACACTTGTGAGTCATTTCCTCCTCTCCAGCTGGTAACAGTGTAAAAACACCAGCGCTGGCAAACACTGGCACTGGCGGAGGAGCATTTTCTAGAAGAGAACATTGAAAGGGGAATACAGTGCAGAAATTTTGTTTTCACTCTGCCTACTTATTCCTTGGACTTGCACTGGTCTACTAAAAAAAGATGTTCATAAATAGCTAAAGAAAGAGCTTTACCCCTACATGTATAGATACATGCCTATTAAGCTCAATATTAAAAGAAACAAGATTCAGAATGCACTTATTTAAGATCACTTAATTTATGTTTAAGTCTTGACATAAGAGGAAAATGGTGACAGAAAAAGAGTACATTGAGCAAAATCATAATAGATCACTTTTTTCATATTTTCTTTAAGTGTCAGCATAGGGAAAGGATATATGCATTAAAAAGGATAGGCAAGGACAAAGTTGACCACATTTTATTTTCTTTCCTATATTGTCTTTATGAATTTTATCTATAGTTTTAGAAGATTTTCAATACAGAAATTAAAGTTTTATATTTACAATAATTTTAAGTGTAGAGGTAGCTGAAAGTAATGAGTATAGACTATTTTCAAACAAGTAACAATACAAATGTCTACTAATTTGAAAATATCTAGAATACTTATATTCGTTTCATGCTAATTTCTTATAGTAGTTTTTCTATTTGTAATTTTATTATATGATGTTTCCTTAAATCTGTGGAGACTTTATTAACACTAATATTTCTATAGAGGGTAAATGCCAGCCAAATGATTAAAACCCTGTGTAAACCCATCATTAGGAAAAACAGATTCTGTTATAGCCATATGAAGAAATACTAAGCAATAAAAAAAAGGAATGAAATACTGATACACACAAAATCTCAAAATGGTATGTTGACTGAGAGAAGCCAGACACAAAAGAGGTTTGGAATGTCATTCCTTTTATATAAACCTTAATAAAATGAGAACCAAACTATGGTGACAGACACCTGTTCAGTGGTTGACCTGGGAATGGAAGGACTGGCTGTTGAAAGGGCTTTACCAAATTATGTGCTTTAAATATATGAATTTTATTGTATGTCAGTTATGCCTCAATAAAGCTGTTTTTAAAAAAGCTTTGAGCAAAAATAAATATGTTGCAATATACCTTTAAACATCTTCATTGTTTCAAGTATGCTTAGTTAATTCAAAAGTACTAATTGGACAAGATAAGCATGCTGGGAATTAAAAAAGAGATACTATCATTTTAAGGCTCTCAAATTTAAACTAGGAAAAAGATGTGGGATGACTAATTGTAGTATGGTTGTTAAGAATGCAATTTTTATGTCTTAAGGAAAGAGTATCTTTTTTTTTTTTTCTGGAAGTATTACAGAAGATTCCTTCAAGCTACACAAATATCAACTTCTCAATGAAGTGTTTCCTTTCTGTATTATTTAAAATTATAATCCTGGCAGTCTCAAATCTCTATTTTTCCCATAGTACTTATGGCTATTGACAACATTTTACTCACTTAGTTTGCTATCCACACGCCCTTACAAATAAATAAAATTACCTGCACAAAAGCAATGATTTTGTTTTGATTACTGCTGAGTTGCTGTGACTTCTAAGGAGAACTAATATGGAACAGGTAGTAATAAATATTTTTTTCCTGAATGAATAAGTGAGTGGAATGAAAAGTTATAATGGGGAAGTTGCTAGGCTGGTACTGGAATTAAAGTAATAAAAGCAGTACATGTAATTCTTGTCATTATGAAATGATACGCACCTGCAGTGAATAAGAAAACAAATAAAATATGATCACACCTAAATGGAACTGAAACAATTGATCAAAGAAAGGCACAGATTAGTGGGAAAGGCTGTACTAGGGCTGACGAATCTAGGATTATAGAACCTGGGACGTTATCATGGAGAAGTAACATTTAGCTAAGATCTGGATGGTACATAAGAATCATCGGAGACAATGTGGTAAAAGTGCCATCCACAGAGAAAAAAGCATGGTGGAGAGCCCAAGGCAGAAAGGAAGCTAGCACACACACTAGGAACAGAGGAAAAGGAAAAACTTTGGTAGAACAGTGTGGCAGACAGAGAATATATAGATGAAAATGGATAGGTGGGAACAAAATGTCTTCTCTCACAGGAAATTGAGGATTTTATTTATACGTTAGGCTTAGATTGGTGAGAAGTCATTTAAAGCTTATATTTGAGCAGAATAGCAAGTTTAGCTTTGCTTTTTAAACTGATCTCTATGCTGTGTGGATAGTGAACAAAAAGAGGTGCTAAGAGTCCAGCATAGGGCCTCCCTAGTGGCACAGGCAGTTGAGCGCAGTACTGTGAACCTGTTTGCAATCTCTGCAGCGTGGGTTTGATCCCCGCTGAGGGTTCAATACCGGCCTCAGCAGTGTATTTCAGTAGATCCACCTGTTCTGCTCCCTGTTCTGCTCCCCATTCTGTCTCTGGTGAATCCTCTCGCACCCCTCACCTCTGGCTTGAACCCCAGTTCTTATATGCATAAATAAATAATAAATCTTTTTTTTTTTTTTAATATTAAATTTTATTTTTATATTCCCCCATACAATTGCAAACACCCCATTCTGACCCCAATCCTTCCCCTCCCGCCCCCCACCCCCAAAAAGTGTCTCTGGTTCATAGTTTTTTGTTGATTTTGATTTTCACTTTCTTATATTCATTTTCCTGGTCCCTTATTTAAGTTTTCTAGATTCCTGCTATGAGTGAGACCATCCGGTATTTTTCTTTTTCTTTTTGGCTTATTTCGCTGAGCAATAAATAATAAATCTTTAAAAAAAAAAAAGTCCAGCATAGAAGACTGTTTATAAAGTGACTGTAGTGATACAGGAATTGCTCCAGTCCATACAGATTTTTCAAGTTTTTTTTTTTTTTTTGGCATAAAATTATTCATAATCTTCTTTATCAGTGGCTCAAACTTTGTGGTATCAACAGTTTCATTGTCATTTCCAGTGTATATCTATCTTCTCTTTTTAAATAATTAATTCTACCGGAGATTTGCTACTTTTTCTACCAAAGAACATATGAGGTTTTGTGGATCTGCTTATTATATAATATGCTGGTATCATATACTTATCATGGAGAACTTCTACATTATTCATTTATGATTTTATCTTTACCATTTCATTCCTCCTATAATCTTTGCATATATTCAGCTATTCTTTTATAACTCCTAAGCTGAATGTTAAGCTAATGAATTATATTATTTCTAAAGTAGCATGCATCATAAATTTATTTTTTCTAAAGATTACTTCAGCTGCCTCCTACATATGATACATAATAATTATATTTTCATTCAGTTTATATTTTATAACTTCATTCATATCTTATTTAATCACTGAGTTATTGAAATGCATGCTTTTAAATTTTCAAATGTGGGTTTTCTTAATTTTTTTTTACTTCTAACTCACTGCTTTGTCAGAAAAAGGATTTTGCAAGAAAATAATTTTAGTGAGTTCAAACTAAGTTTATAGTCTACCAACAGTTTAAAAAAATTTCTATGGATTCTTAATAAATATGCACATTTCCTTTGAAAGTAGATTAAATTACTAAGTTACTACCTAGCTAGTGTGCAGTAATCTTAAAAAATCAGCTAACTCGGGCCTCCCAGGTGGCGCAGTGGTTGAGCGCTGGGTTGCGAAGCTGCCCGCGGCCTCTGCGGCGCCGGTTCGATCCCCGGCTGCTCCCCGGCCACCGAAGGAGGGTCCCACATGGCGCGCAGACCTCTCCTGCCGCCCGCTGCTCCCCTCAGCAGTGTACTTCGGTCCTTCTGCCTGCTCTGCTCCCCGCTCTGGCTCTGGTGAATTCTCTCGCCCTCCCGGCTTCTGACTGTACCCAGTGCATGTATAAACCAAAACAAACAAACAAACAAAACAAATAGATAAATAAGACATGCCTCTAGAAAATTAAAAAAAAAAAAAAAAAAAAAAAAAAAATCAGCTAACTCATTAACTCCTAAAAAAGCATTATTGTTTCCTGGTTTGGTTTTGATGCTGTTTCTACATGTTTCCATTGACATCTGGTGAAGATTGATTCACTAACCAACGCTATCCTCTTCTATAGTAAACTAAATGTTTGAGAAAAGGGACATCTGATGCATTTCATTTACAGGTCTTAGTATAATGACTCAAATATTTTACACACTCAAAAATGACTCAATTCATGAATGGACAAATGAGTCAATGAGTTTTGTTTAAGTCTCAAGCGGAAACATATTAAAAAGAGACTATCAATATTCCAACTTGATTTTACTATGAGAAACACAATGGAAACACTAAAAATTACTCTTTTTTTTGTTTTTTTAAAGATTTATTTATTTATGCATACAAGAGCTGGAGTACAGACCAGAGATGTGGGGGGGGGGGGAGAAGGGTGAGAGGATTCACCAGAGACAGAGTGGGGAATAGAACAGGCAGACTGAAATACACTGCTGAGGTGAGCAGCTGGCGAGACAGGAGAGGTCTGCTGCACCATGTGGGTTGCTCTTTGGCTGGCCGGGGACCGAACTCATGCTGCAGAGGCTGTGGATTGCTTTATATAGTGGTGCCTAACCTCCTGTGCCACCAGGGAGGCCCTAAAATTACTTTATAAGAAAAAATTGTTTATACACTGAAAACTATTAGACAACAATGAATAAAATTGGAAAAGACAAAAATAAATGGAAAGATATTTATAGATTGGAAGAGTCAATATTGTTAAATTGGCCATACTAGTACTCAAAATCATTTATGGATTAAATGTAATCCCTATCAAAATTCCAATGACATTATTCACAGAAATATAAGAAATCCTAACATTTGTGTGGACTCCAAACAGTCAAAGCAATCTTGAAAAGGGAAAAACAAGGCTGAATGCATCATACTCTCTGATTTCAAACTAGGTTTTCAGTTATAGAAACCAAACAGTATGGTACTGGCATAGATCAATGAACAGAGAGTCCAGTCCACAAATGAACCCAACCATGCATGTATGAACCATTAATTTATGACAATGGAGTCAAGAATACAAAATGGGAAAAGGACAGTATCTTCAATAAATGCTTTTAGGAAAACTGGACAGCTGCATGCAAAGAATAACACAGGACCTTATATCATACACAAAAATTAACTCAAATGGATTAAAGACTTGGACATAAGACCTGAAACCATAAAAATCCTAAAAGGAAACATAACACGTAAGTTCTTTGACATTAATTTTGGTGATGATTTTTTGGATTTGAAACGAAAAGCAAAGCAACAAAATCAAAAATAAAAAAAAAGAGTATAATAAGCTAAAAAGTTTCTGCACAGCAAAGAAAACCATTAACGAAATGAAAAGGAAGCCTACCAAATATTTGTGACCATGCATGAGGCTAATATCCAAAATACATTTAAAAAATCATACAACTCAAGGCAAAAACCAAGGAAACAATGCAATTTTAAAAAGGCAGAGATTCTTAATAGATAGTTATCCAAAGAAGACACAAATATTGCCAACAGGTATATGTAAAGGTACTCAATCCCTAGTAATCCGAGAAATGTAAGTAAACACCACAAATAAGATATCTGCTCATACCTGTTAAGACAGCTATTATCAAAAATACAAAAAAGTAACAAGTGTGGCAAGGCTGTGAAGAAAAGAGAATTTTTGTGCACTCTCAGAAGAAGAGTAAATTGGTGCAGCCACTATGGAACAATATGGAGGTACCTCAAAAAAATTGAAAGTAGCACTACCATATGCTCTAGCAATTCCAATTCTTGGTATTTATCCAAAGAAAATGAAAACACTGACTTGTAAGTGATATGTGACCCCCCCATGGTCAATGCAACATTGTTTAAAATAGCCAAAATAGGGCCTCCCCTGGTGGCGCAGTGGTTGAGCGCTGGGCTGCAAAGCTGCCCGCAGCTTCTGCAGCCAGTTCGATCCCTGGCCGCTGGTGAGGGTCCCCACATGGCGCAACAGACCCTTCCTGCTGCGCCCGAGGCTCCCCTCAGCAGTGTATTTTGTCAGTCTGCCTGCTCTGTTCCCAAGTCTGGCTCTGGTGAATTCTCTCACCCTCCCGTGCTTCTGACTATACCCAGTGCTTGTATAAATAAATACATCTTTAAAAAAATAAATAAATAAAATAGCCAAAATATGAGGATAATTATTATTTGTTGTTAGGTGAACAAAGAAAGCTTAGGACATATATATATATATATATACAATGAAATAAGCAATAAGACCAAGAAATCTTGCTGTTTATGACAATATGAATGGATCTTGAGGGCATTAGGTTAAGTGGAATAAGTCAAACACAGATAGACAAATACTGTATGATCTCACTTATAGGTTGAATCTTAAAAGGAAAAATAAGTTGACCAATACAAAGAACAGACTAGTGGTTGCCAGAGGCACAGGGTGGAAAGTAAAGGGAGTACAAAGGTACAAACTTACATTTATAAAATAAATATGTCATGAAGATATACTAGGCAACATGGTGATTACAATTAATAACGATAGTGCACATTTGAAAGTTACTAAGTGAGTAGACCTTAAAAGTTTTTAATAGAAGAAAAACAATTTTAAATATGTATGGTGACAGATGTTAAGTACATTTACCATGGCAATCATTTCACAATATATATAAATATTGAATTAATATGTTTTCTACTTCAAACTAATATTGTGCTATATGTCAATTATTCCTCAACTGAAACAAAAGGTTTAGGCAAATTTTCTAGATTAGTTGTCTAGAAATTTGCCCTACCCTATCACAATATCCTTCTGAGAAATTCTCAGATTTGAGTAGAATGGAGTATTTTTAGGCCAAATGAGACTTTGCAATAAAGTATAATTGCTCTGTGTGGACAAAGCAATACAAAAACTTGCGTCCCAAAAGAAGATGCAAAACCAAGCTCTCATAAATTGTAGAGGGGACAAAAACCACAGAAATGCACTGTTAGTGAGTTGTCCACGTAACCTTCCACTCAGATTGAGGGATCTCCCAATCTGAATGCCACATGCACACTGAAACTGGTAGTTTGAGTCCATTCTAAAGTAAAACCACTACTTTGAGATTGTAAGTTCAGGAAAACAATCACAGTCAATGCACTTCACAGTCATAAAGTTCTTGGATAGTCACAGTTTAAATACTATGACTAGAAAAGGGTTTTATTTATTTGTTTGTTTGTTTTGCATTAAGGTAACACTGGAATACAATACTGAATATGATTGGTCCTTAGACTGCTTCAGGTTTGTTAGAAGACAGGAATTAATCCACACTTCCTTACATCATTAAAATACTGTGTCAGGGCCTCCCTGGTGGCGCAGTGGTTAAGCGCTGGGTTGCGAAGCTGCCTGCAGCCTGTGCAGCGCCGGTTCAATTCCCGGCTGCCCCGCGTGGGTCCCACATGGCGCGCAGACCTCTCCTGCCTCCCACTGCTCCCCTCAGCAGTGTATTTCTTCAGTCTGCCTGTTCTACTCTCCGCTCTGGCTCTGGTGAATTCTCTCACCCTCCTGCGCTTCTGACTGTACCCAGTGCTTGTATAAATAAATAAATCTTTTAAAAAAAATAAAATAAAATACTATGTCAGAGAAGAGTGTTATTTAGTAACATATATACCCAAGTATGTTTTTAATTTTAAATAGCCTTCAGTTGACTTGTTATTTGGTTGGAAAAGGATGGTAAATTTACTCATCTTTAACATATCAGAGAACAAATGCCCTATGACCTCAGAAAACAAAATTAATTATACTTGCAAGCATGTTATTATGGATCCTATATTCTTGAGAGTATGAATTTTCAGTTCTTTCAATAACCCTCCTTATTATAATTTAAATTACAGTTGTCAATAAGTTTGTATTCCTTAGGTCATTTACGTATATTGAGGCTCAGCTTGTGGATTAAAACCATTAGAAATAATTATTTGGCAGGACTTAGGAAGGCAAAAGTTGAGTTTTATTCATACATCCACACATATAAGGGACAGGAAAGCTAGAAGGAAAGGTTCATCGGCATGTTGATGGGCCAGATACAGGGCAAAACCTGGTTCGCACTCAAAGAATCAAGGTTATATTTGTAATTATGGGTGATAGGAGCCCTCGCCATGCTTGAAACTAAAGACATTTAATTCCTGTCACATTTGTCATCCTAATTTTATATCTCATCAGCATGATTTTACTCAGGAAATGAAGTAGCAGAATCTGGAAGAAGTTAGAATAAGACAATTGAAAGCTGTATTTAGGGCAAGAATCCTTAAATTTATTACAGAGTTTCATTAAATACTTGTTTTCTGCTGATGTAAGTTTTTTATGTTAATTGGAAGAAGATCTAAACCCTTCCTAAATTCAGAAGTGTTTAGTAAGCAGGGGCCGTTTTTGCCGCGTTAATATAATGGATGACACCATTGTTTCATTTGGGCAACTGCTCAAAAGAGATGAATAATGAACTGCTTTCTAGGTAATAGTACTTGTGTTGTCCATTGAAGATAATGTAAATCTCAGGTTGCTAGAATTTATGCTTGCAGCCATTCATTTGAGCTAAAGTACTAACCAAGAGGGAAGTACAAAAACAAAAGACAGCTGCAATTTAGTATTTTACAGAAGTAAATTAGCTACCAGAATTGTTTTTTTGTAAAGGCAAAATAATGAAAGTTTGTTTTTCATTTACCCTGTGAAAAACTCTAATAAAGAATCATTAGAATTAAGTTGATGATATTTCCTTTGCTCAAGGCAACAGCTGATTACCATTCTGATCATAAATGTTTCTTTAGTGTGAAGCTAGAATTACATCAAATCACAAGTTCATAATGTGAATTTCTGGGCAGACTCACTTTTCTCATCTGTAGTGTACACCTGTCTTATCTGCTTCCCCCAAGCTGCTATATATTGGGAAACATAAATGTGTGAGATATTGCTATTATTTTGTAAATAATACAAAAATACATCCTATTATATTATTTTTACAAAAATATGTCTTATTACTTACAGGATCTAAAGCATGACTAAAGAGCATTTTAATGTGAACAGAAAAACCACATCAAACTCTGGGGGTAAAGGCTCTGAAAACTACTTGGAGATAAGTAATTTAAGGTCAACGAGTAAAAACTGGTTCAATTTCCCTTGTGACATATCATTCCTTTCCTTTATGAAATACGTAACTGTTACTATAATAGTGATTTTTTTAACTAACATATATTAAACATTTTTATGTATCAGGATCTCCTCTAAGCACTATATATTCATTAAATTAATGCAACCTAAGTGTAGCCATACAGTATACATTCTGATATGAGCAAACCAAGACACAGAGAGGTTAGTCAACCTGTCAAAAATCACACGGCTGGTAAAAGGCAGACCCAGAGTGTGAATATATACACATTTGCCTAGAGTCTTGGCTCTTAAATACTCTGTTAAAATATTTCTTTTCACTACATGACTTCTATAGAAATGAACAACATTTTGCGTAAGAAAGATTTTGAAAATAGTTGAACTATTACTTATTATCCCGCCTAGTCTTAGCAGGTATTATTCAGATGCTTCCCCAATGCCCCAAGATTTATGCTCCTAAGTCTGGCAATAAACCTCATGCTAAAAACATGGCCTAGGCTGCAATGGAATTATCTCTTAACTCCTTTCCTTCCACACAAGTACTCTGGAATGTGGAATTTTAATGCCCATATTTATATAATTGTACTTTATTTTTCTTTCCTGAGCTTTTAACACAAAATCTTTCTTCTTTCTTTGCCATATTTTTTATGTGACCTTTTGCCACTCAACCTGACAATTTCCTCTTTTGACAATTATGGGCAACAGGTATGACTCATTACACAAGTATTAGAATAGAAATTCTTCTGGCTAAATAAGTCTGTACCTATGTTTTCATATCACAGGCTTTTTTTTTCCCCCACTTGGGAACCAATCTATACAAGTTATTCCTCACTATCAAGAATCTAAGGATACTATAAGAAGATGACCTTAGGGGTTCCTAAAATATCAGAAACTCCAAGTTTGGAAGTATTATGGATACACTCTCCAACTGGCATAGAAATGAACAGAGTTACAGTTTGTTCTCTTCTAGACAGACCTGGTGTATGTACAAAGAAATTTCTCCTTACCACTGGGACTGTCCCAAAGGATGAAAGAAGAGCTAGAATATTATGAGATTTCTCTGGACAGATGACAAGAGAAATACAGCAGACCGTCTGCATGACATAGAGAAATAGCTAAAAGATCCTCAGCAGAATCTACCAAAATGATTAAGTCAAAGTCCGAGCAAGACTGGGAAGAATCATTTTTTTAATCAGATAAGCAAGTAAGTAGAAGCAGTTCACTTACATTGCAGTAGTTAACTATCACACATAAGAACCACCAGTAATTTGATTAAAATATATTATTATTATATTACAAATAACATTGGCTAAACCTTATTTTAAAATAGCCTATCCTGAGTATTTAAACCTTTTTGATAATAATTAGTTAGTCCAATATTTTCAAGTTAGCATGATAATCAATGTCTGCATGATCTAGGAAACAAAATGTATTAAGGTCCTGCAGCAAGAATTAGTATATACTGGTACTTCCAATCTCTACTAGCGTCTAGTTCTCTTCCTCTAACAATACAATTGTAGGAAGGATTTCAAAGGAGAGGCCAAGTTAAGGGATATTTTTGATAAGAATTTGTATAAAGCAATCTATTCTTAGTCTGACTAATATAGTGCTTACGTATGTTTTGCCAAAATTTTGAGTTATCAGAGAGTAAGATGGCCATATTCAGTGAGAAAATATTTTTAACTAATGGAACATTTCACTTTCCTCATGAGCATTAGCCTATTGAAAAGGAAGATTGCAAAACATCAGATTCTGTAATGTGAATATATTTTCCTGGGCAAGTCATGCATTACAGAAAACATTAGAGTTGGCAATGACCTATTTTAATCAAGTACCTATGTGAAGTGTTCCTGCTTTATTTCAGTGTAATGGTACATTGGTTTTAAAAAAGTGGGGAATTTATAAAACTATCAACCTTTTGATTTGGAGATCATATTTATATGAATATATTTTGATATTCTAATTTAACATTTTTCATTCAGATGACTTGTCAAGTTGCAAACCAAAGTTTTTATGAACCATTTGTTATATCTAGAAAATGAAATCCATCAAATAATTTAGTAATTTCCAGTTCAGTAATATGCACTTATATATATGTTCTATTACACTCATAACGAATAAAGTGTATGAATGCCTCTGTGTGACAGGAAAAATGATAGTGGAGTGGCCACTCTGGTCACTTTTAGTACTGATTGTGTAGCAACCTTACACAATTAAGGTGGTTGAAAAGAAAATTTCAGTTTAGGGCTTCTCTGGTGGCACAAGGGTTTAAGTCTCAGCACTATAAAGTTTTGGGCAGCCACTGCAGCATGAATTCGATCCCTGGCCAGGGAGTTAACCCACATGGCGCAGCAGACCTTTCATGTCTTGCCCGTTGCTCCCCTCAGCAGTGTATTTCAGTCAATTTGCCTGTTCTGCTCCCCACTCTGTCTTTGGTGAATCCTCTCACCCCCTGCACCTCTAGCCTGTACCCTAGTTTTTGTATGCATAAATATATAAATATTTTAAAAAATTCTCAACAAAATTATATTGGAATATTTCAAGTTTTAATATTCCACAGGATTACTTCCTACTATAAAGCACTTTTAATCTTGTCATTTTGAGAATTTTGTAAGTCTTAGGATAATGTAAACTGCTATCATTATATATATATCAGTTGTCAGAAACAGATGACAAGTTGCCCAGGAGATATAAAGAACTGACAGTCATCAGAGGAACTCATTAAACATGACTCTGCCTTTGTGCAACACTCGTCGTTCCTGTGCGATGTCCACCATTACTCACCTGGAAAGACTCACAGGCTAGAGATCTCACCCCTGGTTCCCAACATGAACATATCCCTGCATGCAGGAAAAAAGAGGACTAAAGGAGCAGGAAATTGATCAGAAAGGTGGGAAAACCCTGGGGCAACTCCAAGTGGGGCAGCCCAGGGAAGAGGCGAGTCCTGGGTCATGGATGTAGAATGAACTCTGGGCATACTGGTTGTTCATTCTCCGGGCATTGCCCTTGGTAGATCACCAGTCATGGGAGCACATGACAGACCAGGGATGCCCAACTGTCCTCGAGCATTTCCTGATACTACAATTTTCCTTCACAGTAGTCAAGTCTCTGAAGTTCTCAAAGGTTGTTACATATGATCTTTACTAAGGCAGCTTTGAAAAACCCATTTTATTGACTGCAATCTGAGAATGTTCTTTCCCCTGGCCAGCCAACTGTTTCTGTGGAATGTCATTCAATCTTCCTTAGTCAACACATCCCCCAGAAAGTGGCTTTAAGCAGAAGCAACAGAAAGAGCCCTTGCTTGTGTTTTTCCAACACTACACTAATGAGTCAGGGCTATGAGGGTAGAGAAAAGGGAGCTAGAATGTTGGCATGAAGCTGGAACTCCGCTCTGTCCAACAATGTGTATTTCTAATATTCCAAAGCAAGAGAGCTCAGGTAGGAAGCACACTTTAAGCTTTCATCTGCCTTTCTACAAGCACTAAAATGTTTAAATATAGTAAATGTTTCTAAAATATTTTCTTTCTTTTTTGACACTATTTGCACACATTAACAGTCTAGTTATATAAGCAAATATTCATCCTTGTTACCATCTTTCCTTCCTGCCTGTCAGCTAACTCTGTTATTCCCATTCAAAGTATGTTTAGCCATAGAGAACAGCAAATGCATATCCCATTGCTAAATTATTCTATCTTACTAGTTTGACTAAGCCTGTATTTCAGTGTGCAAATGTTCCCTTTCTGCCATGCAAATTTCTAGTGCAGCTTCAAGATCCACCCTCAGAAATCATACTTAGTAACTCCCTAGCCAGAAACCTTGCAAAGTTCTGTATAAAGTTCTACCATATAGAGCATATAGGACAAGATCATCTTTTTTAATAAACTGGACATCAGTATCATGTCTTTTTTTAGTTTTCAAATTCAATTTCAATGAAACAATGCAGCATATAGAAGACACTCAATTCTCCTATTAAAGGGCTAATGTTAAGATAAAAATTGCAACCTTTTCATATTATTGATTAAAAAGGTATACATTTTACGCATGATACTACTATTAATTTCCTATTGAACCTATTTAATCAAATATGAGCAATTTTATTTCTCCTTGGAATCAACTTATTTTTTCTTAGAACACTCTAAAGGGAGCTTAACTACTAATCAGATTGTTTTGTAGAACAATGAGCAAATCATTAACAATAAGACAACCACATAAATTATGCAAAAGATCAGTTGGTAAATTTTGAAAAGATTTTTTATTTCTTAATATTCATATTAAACATGCCTGAGAGTATTCTGATATTTACCAAAACAGTCGCTGGTGTCTATAATTCCTAGGTGTTGTTTAATACAAAAACAGCAACTGACTTAGAACAACTGGTTTTTATGACACACCGATAGCTGCGTTTTTCCTCCAGCGCATTGTACTAGCCCCGCTTCCATACATGCTGTTTCTAGCTCGTGATGCTCGTTATCTTAATGGACAATTACAGCTCTCCAACTGATTTCTCAATCATTGCAGTTAATAGAAAGATTTTCATTATTGCTACATTTTCAGTTGTATAGCAAATGCAGTGTACTTATTTCCACTTTTACTATTTTCCTGACTTTGTGAAAACAAACACCCTGTTGTCAAACATAAAGAAAGAATAAATAAAGTATCAAAATCTGATACTACAATGTTGGTATAGTTGTATAGTATTTTTAATAAAAAATATCAGATTTAATAAAAAATATCAAATTTCTCTGTTTCTTAAAAGAGAACAGGATGAAATTTAACAAATATTAACAGAATTGCAGTCACTTACGCTGTATTTCACATTTTTTCCAGATTTTTTAATTATACTCCCTAAACATTTCTAAGTACTAATAAAAATTAAATGAATTTATAATTCTTATACTACTCAGCCTTAATACTTCAGCCAAGTCAAAGCAATGTAATTGATTACTTATTAATTTCCATAAATGGTCTGAGAAATCTAGCAATTTTTAATACTTTATTTTCTCAAAATTGGAACAAAGCATTTTTTTTTTAAAGATTCATTTATTTATTTATACAAGCACTGGGTACAGTCAGAAGTGCAGGAGGATGAGAGAATTCACCAGAGCCAGAGTGGGGAACAGAACAGGCAGATGGATGAAATACACTGCTGAGGGGAGCAGTGGGCACAGCAGGAGAGGTGCCCTCAGCAGCGGCCAGGATTGAACCTGTGCTGCAGAGGCTGCAGGCAGCTTCGCAGCCCAGTGCTCAACCGCTGCGCCACCAGGGGAGGCTTGGAACAAAGCATTTTTCTAAGTTTTTTTCAAAAGATTTATAAAGCAGCAGTCACCTAAATCAGAGGTCAGTATGAAACACAACTTCCAATAATAACTTCTCTCTGTCTGGGTAAACCTCTAGACATACAAAACAGGCATTCGGTTGCTAAGTGGTTAGTTGAAAGTCACACAGATAATAAATGAATGATCTGTGATTCAAATCCAGATCTCTTCACATTTACTTTTCCTTTCCTATCAATAGGAAGAATTATGCAGGAATTGCATAATAGCCTTCTTTTGGCTTTTAAAGAATTCTTCATTTACTCTCACTTCAACTGGCCTTGATACTAAACCCATCATGGATCTATCAACAGACTTCTAATTCTTTATTTTTTATTTTTTTTATTTTAACACTTATCAACTTTTTACATTTTTTTAGACAATATTTGCTTCCCCCCACCCCCTCAGATTGAGTCACATAGAATCTCCTTCCCCAAGGCACCCATGCACCATCACCACAGTCCCCTGTGCTCCTCCCTCCCTCCCTCTCACTCCTCTCCCTCTTCCTCCCCTGCAATATGTCTCTGGTTTACAATTGTAAAGCAGTGATAGTGAAGGCAAAGATAAACACCTGGGATTACATCAAAGGAAAAGCTTCTGTACAGCCAAAGAGACATTAACCAAAACAGAGAGACACCCCACTGATTGGGAAAAAAATCTTTGCACTTCATTCAACTGATAAGGGACTGATCACAAAGATATACAAAGAACTCACAGGGCTCAACAAAAACAAAATAAACAATCCAGTCAAGAAATGGGCAGAATGCAAATGGCCAACAGGCATATGAAAAAATGTTCAACATCCCTTATCATCAGGGAAATGCAAATCAAACCACACTGAGATACCACCTTACACCAGTGAGAATGGCACATATCAAAAAAAACTAGCAACAACGAATATTGGGGAGGATATGGTGAAAAAGGAACTCTCCTACATTGCTGGTGGGAGTGCAAACTGGTCCAACCACTGTGGAAAGCTGTCTGGAGGTTCCTCAATCTATTAAAAATGGAGCTACCATACGATCTGGCAATTCCACTACAAGGGATCTACCCAAAGGACACAAAAACAGTGATCTGATTCTTTTTTTTTTTTCTCTTTATTTTTTTTTTTAAATAATAAATTTTATTTTTATATTCCCCCATACAATTGCAAACGCCCCATTCTGACCCCAATCCTTCCCCTCCCGCCCCCCAACCCCCAAAAAGTGTCTCTGGTTCATAGTTTTTTGTTGATTTTGATTTTCGCTTTCTTATATTCATTTTCCTGGTCCCTTATTTAAGTTTTCTAGATTCCTGCTATGAGTGAGACCATCCGGTATTTTTCTTTTTCTTTTTGGCTTATTTCGCTGAGCATAATCCCTTCCAACGCCATCCATGTTGCTGCAAATTGCATGTGTTTATCTTTTTTGAATGCTGAGTAGTATTCCATGGTATATATGTACCACATCTTCTTGATCCAGTCATCTATTTTTGGGCATTTGGGTTGTTTCCAAAGCTTAGCTATTGTAAACAGTGCTGCTATAAACATAGGGGTGCAGGTGCTCTTTGGAATTGATGTTTCTGTGTCCTTTGGGTAAATACCTAGGAGTGGAAATGCTGGATCATATGGAAGCTCTATGTTTAGTAGGTCCAGAAATCTCCACACAGCTCTCCATAGTGGTTGGACCAGTTTGCACTCCCACCAACAGTGCAGAAGAGTTCCTTTTTCTCCACACCCTCGCCAACATTTGTTGTTGCTAGTTTTTTTAATATGTGCCATTCTCACTGGTGTGAGGTGGTATCTCATGGTAGTTTTGATTTGCATTTCCCTGATGGCAAGTGATGTTGAACATTTTTTCATATGTCTGTTGGCCATTTGCATTTCCTCTTCAGAGAAGTTTCTTTTTAGCTCTTCTGCCCATTTTTTGACTGGATTATTTTCTTTGTTGTTGCTGAGTCTCATCAGCTCTTTGCAGATTTTTGTGATCAGTCCTTTATCATTAGTGTTGGGTGCAAAAATGTTCTCCCAGTTGGTGGGGTTTCTCTTTGTTTTTGTTATTGTCTCTTTATTTTTTTGTGGTACCCTTGCAGGCGGCCAGGAAACGAACTGGCGCTGCAGAGGCTGCGGGCAGCCTCGCAGCCCAGAGCTCAACCACTGCACCAGGGGAAGCCCAACAGTGATCTAATTCTTATACTGTAAGTCAGTTGGTGAAAAATCTCTTAAGAGAAGCATTTGGAAAATGGTGATTTAAAACATTTTATTTTCTTGTAAAACAATGACTAAAAGTAAAAGCTCTATTCTTATTTCATATAAATATTTATAAATATATTTAGTGGCTAGTTCAGCCAACTTCCATTCTTGCTATTGACAACTTAGAGTTTTGACTTTTTTTCTTGTTTTCTACTTTTCCCCCTAAAGTTCATTATTAGTACTTTCCTGGTATTACTGCTTTCCATATTGTCTTAAATAATTAATTGCAAATATGACTGTTTTCTTAGAATTTCTTATAGTTTTTGTTGAATGACTATTAAGTATACTGTATAGCAAAAAGTAATATTCTATGGATATTTACTTAAAAGTGAAGTTTCAGAATATACAAAATATATGTTCTTTGTATATATAATTAATCAATTAATAATATATTACATAACCTATATTATATAAAATATTATAGTTTATATTAACTATCATATAATATATAATATGGTATATATACTATATCATATATACTAAATATATATAATATGATAAATATATAATATGTATATAATCTTCCAGATGGCTACAGTTACTCATTCTTGACATATGAATGACTTTTAATTCCTATCCTTTTTTTTTCTTCAGGTCTATTGGGCACATTTAAAAAAACATCAAAATCATAATTGGGTTGCCCTATCTCTACCTATCACTCTACTTCACACTAAAAATTGATTGCAAAAGGAGAGTCTGTAAAACCTGGAATATAAAAGATAATGAAAACCGATATCTTGATTTATCTGGCTCAAGCTGAACAGATTTGAAAAAGGCATTTACTGAGTAGTAAACTTGAAAAATAAATGAGTATATCTTTGTGAACTGGTTCATAACACTTGGTAAACAGTAGAAATGAAAATTCTGATAGGACAATTTTTTAGAAGACTGTTACTTCCTTAGTGAAAATCCTATTTTCTCTCTACTCCTTAACTTTATAATACACTTGTCAGTTATTTCAGAAATTCAGCTTCAACAACCTAACCAGCATGCATTTGACTTTCTTACTATTATGATTATAATTAATAATATTTATTTAAACAACACTATACTTATCCAAGCCTTTTATATAATTATGTCATTTACTTGTCACAATATCCCTTATAAAATAGATATTATCCTGGAGGTAGAGCATACGTCTCCACTCCCTAAGCTAATGGGCTATGAATAGTGACTCCTTTCCAAAGAATATAATATGGGGAGGGTGAAAGAGCAGTCTCACAGCATAGAATCCTGAAAAACACTACCATTTGCAAATGATCAAGATTAACATCCACATTGACAAATCCTATTTTTAGTGTATATTCTTGATATGATAGATGAACATAACACTTTCTCAGTGGTCTTCCTCTCAAATCCCATAGCCCCAATCAAACCAGGAGAAAAATACCAGTAACTACTAATTGAGGAACACTCTACCAGAAAATCTGATCAAATAGCTCAAAACTGTCAAGGTTCTCAAAACAAGAAAAGTATGAGAAGGGCCTCCCTGGTGGCGCAAGGGGTTAAGCATGGCACTATGAAGCAATCCATAGCCTCTGCAGCACGAGTTCGATCCCCAGTCACCAGGGAGCAACCCACATGGTGCAGCAGACCTCTCCTGACTGGCCTGCTGCTCCCCTCAGCAGTGTACTTCAGTCAATTTGCCTGTTCTGTTCCGCACTGTCTCTGGTGAATCCTCTCACCCCCCGCATCTCTGGCCTGTACCCCCACTCTCGTATGCATAAATAAATAAATCTTTAAAAAAAAAAAGTATGAGAAACTGTCACTTCAGGAAGAGATGACTAAGGAGAACTGACAAGTCAAGTGTAATATGGTATCCTGGATAGTATATTAGAACAGGGAAAGGACATGATTAAAAAAAAAAAAAGTGTATCTGAATAAAGTGTGAACTATAGTTAACCATCTGGGCCATTGTGACATATGTGTCATTTATCGTAAGATGTCAATTATCGTACAAATATTTTCTGGAGAATATGGAAACTATATATTGATGTTATTATCACAACTTTTCTGTAATTCAAATTAATTCTAAACTAAAAATTTTATATAAAAAGGCAAGAAAAAATTCACACACACAAATATAAACAGATATCTTAATAATTAGAAGAGAAAGTTTCTCTGAGAAACAGTGATATGTCTGAATTACCAGCAGAGGCTAGATTTAAGCCAGTAAGACTTTGAAAAAGAAGCTTTTTCCTTCAATCTAACAGAATTGCCTCTTGAATAGCATTCATCTTAAAGACCTGACTGAGCCATGAATTAAACAGAGTAGATCCTTATTTGCCAAAAGTTGAGCAGAAAGAGAAGGGTTAATTGTTAGAAATTTTTATACATGTGCATAAAATCAGCAACTCACACATGGATCAGACACATCGATAGTTATAAGTGCTAATTTTCCCAACAAAGCATATGGTTGGGCATTTCGTTTTCAAAAAGGTAGAATCCAATCATTCAGATTCCAATTTCTGCAGTCATGGCTTTAGGGAACTTTTCTGCAGATGCTGGTTTCATTTTCTCTGGCTCTATCTTTTCATTTATCCAGAGGTCATTCTTATCTCTCCTCTTGGTTGAACTTCAAGGTTGTCTCAGCTTATCTTCCTAATGTCTGTGCACCTGGTGTCCCTGATCTTATTAAAACAGCTTTCATCGCCTGTTTTCAGCTTCTGATTTTTCTAGGCAATATTTTTAAACCATTTATTTTTCTTTTACAAATTCTATCTTATATAGGTGACTATTTTCTATGTCAAGCTTATAACCAGGAACAATGTAAATGCTAAAAAAAAGGGGGGGATTTATTATTTTAATCATCAAAGGTAGGACCTAAGAAAATTACAATGTTTGGATTTGTAAAAATAATTTTATTTATTTACAATTAGCCTGTATCTAATAGAATCAATCTTTCAGCTAAACTGATAAACGGGCTAATATTCTTTCTTTCCAAAATTAAAATTTGAATGGTCAAATGAATTTTCCAATGTTGAATGATCCGAATATGTGTTCATGTAACCTACTTAATACTTTGCTTTATCTTTGAAATCTAGCTTTGTTTGTGGTAAGTTGGATTCTGACCTCTTTCCCAGTCTATGAAGGGAAGTCCCAATACATAATATTTTTCTATGGTTACTATTAGAGACTCTCAGTGCCCATTATTAAACCTGAGCCTCACAAGATTTCTCTTATAGCCCCATGAGCTGCACGGTCACTGATCTTGCTACTCATCCATCCAACACATCAACTTTTCCACAGATAAGAGACCAACATCTGGAGAAGCAGCTTCAAGTGCCCCTGGGGTGGAGATATGAGAGCAGACCACAGGAACAGGGTCTGGGCATCAGTGTGCACAGACATCAGTGTGCACAGACCCTGATGGAAAAGAATGGTTGTTTTGGGGACTGCCAGTGCCTGCAAACTGGGAAGTAGGAGGACATTTCCAGATAAATCGATCAGCCAGGCAGTGATCCAGAGGCATCTCTTTACTTGACTTTCTAGTTTTGCATTCCTAACCCTACCTATATTTCCTTATTCATATCAGTGCAAAACCAAAGCTGGACAGTAGCTAAAGAAGTAAAAACAGATTTTACTCAGGGCTATTACAATGGGAGGAAAAGAATGTTGGTAGAGAACTGGGCTTAATTTTGAATGAAGCATTGGTAAGTGGGAATTTACAGTCCATAAGCAGGATGTAAATCAGTGGATGGAAAATTATTAAGAGGTATTGTCAGGGGTGGAGGTATAGGGAATATAGATAAAAAATTCTAATAAGATTCCTCCTGAAGACAGGCCAGGGTAATCAGATATGATGGTAAGAATAGTGGAGGGTGAAGAACCAGATCAGATATTTGAAGTTATTTGCAACTTGTACATGTCAGTGTCCCTTCCACAAATCTCTTTGAAGATGAAGCACATTTGCAAAAGAATCAGAGTAAACCAGTAACTCTACTAGGGTTTACACTTGCTTCTCACAGAGTCTAGCCTCTCACAAAGAGGTTTAGGACTCTATCTCAGCTTCTAAAGAACACTCACTTGAGAGTCAAAATCTGTCCCTACCAGCTTCAATAGATGTTTGTCCGGAGCAATGGTTCAGGAGTCAGACTCACCAATGGATCCCGGATCAATCAGTCAGCAGTGAAAACAAAGACTTCAAAGGTGCACACTTAGGGTCCTGGGTGAGTGGTCCGGGGGTCCAGTGATGAATCTGATCCTATCCAAGTCGTAGCACCATAACTGTCAAAGAAAAACCAGAGCTAGACAGTAGTGAAAACAGTAGGAACAGATTTTATTCAGGTGAATGCATTAGGGGAAAAGAGAACTCAGTATAGAACTAAGCTCGTCCCAAATATAGCATGGGAAAGTGGCAAATGTCAAGTTGGTAGGTGGGTCATTGGGTGGGACATTTCTAAGAAGAACTATCAGGGCTGAGGGGGATTCTAGCATAACTAACCTAGTAGGATTCTAGCTAAAGATGGGACAAGGTAAGCACACATTACCTGGGGGATGACAGGGGATGAGGAACCCAATTAGAAATGAAAGGGTTCTGGTTAAATTGACTTGGAAATGTTCTTGCTAAAGCTGGATTTTACAAGGAAATGTACAGATGGGCCTAGGAGACGGTTCAGGAGGCTGATTAAAGTTTGGTCAAGCAAAGAATCTTGGTCACTTACCCCATCATTTTGAAATAATCTCCTTTTGTGAAAAAATCCCCAGGGACTCAGATATTCCCCAGGGTAGGTACATAGTTTAAATATCTTTTTATCCCCAGGGCATAAGTGAGCTTTGGCAAGTGGTAGAACTTTCATAAATATATGTAGAATTGTTGAACTCCTTCAGGATAGAAACTAAAATGGAAATGTGAAGACCATCCCAGAAAGTGAGTGTGTGTGTGTATATATATATATATATATATATATAAACATTTTGCTTTACTTTCCATTTGTTTATTGATGCTAATATCTTGAAAATGACCTGTGGGATCAAGAGCAAAATGAAACTTAATGACAATAGTGATATGATACTGGCAGATATGTATAGAATTATTTTTCCTGAATAATGTTAGCCAGTTAAAAGATCATAAAAAGCTAGAATTATTGAAAATAAGTAATTATAAAGTCAAAAATTAAAGATGATTCAATTCAACCATAAGAAAGAGTCTTTGAAATGAAGCAATAATCCGCAGGGAGAGCTATATTTAACTATCATTATTTTGGTTCCAGGGTTAGAGTATTGTTTAAGTCAGATTCATAAACAGAGCTTTCATGTTGTTTAACAATTCTCAGATTTGTATCCTTTCTGACGTCAACCCTGTCTCTAAAGTGACAGAGTAGTAACACACGTTTCCCTTCAAATAATGCTGTTTTCATGAATGAAAGTAAGAAGTGAGATGGGAAAAACATGTCTAATGAAATTGCATCTTTCTATTTTTCTGATTGTATTCAGGCTTTCCTCTGCTCCCACACTGCTCCTTCCCTGAGGTTCCTACAATAACAAAGAAACACAAAGGTTTACTGTTGGTGAGCAGTAGTCCCAGCTCCTGCTGTGTCCTTAAAGGTTTGCCAAGAACTGCAGGAGTCAAATCTATCATTCAGTGATTCAAAAGTAATTTTAAGACTGAAAAAGTCCCGAAAAGAGTCTATCCATTGCCTGAATCACTTTAATTCTTTCTAGGTTGCAAAAATTGGATCAGTTTCTACCATTTTAACAACATTCTTAGTTTTTTAAAAGAAATCCCTTGCAAAATTTTCAACCACTGGCATGTAAATACTATTAAATGACTTGCTATGGTTATTCAAATAGAACTTGTATTTTAAAGCTCAAATGACCTAGATGTCAGCTACTTTAGTTAAAAAAAAAAAAACTCATTTCACAGATTGTGAAACTGGTGTGTACAGAAATTAAACCACTTGCTCGTCGCTATATAGCTAAAGATCTAAGATAGGAATTCTGTGAGATTATAAGACAAGTGATATAGTCACTATGCTCTTCTTCTGTCCAGAAACATTAATGAAGATCAGTTTTACTTTTTTTTTTTTTTTTTTTTAAAGATTTATTTTATTTATTTATTTATACAAGCACTGGGTACAGTCAGAAGCACGGGAGGGTGAGAGAATTCACCAGAGCCCAAGCAGGGAGCAGAGCAGGCAGAAGGACCGAAGCACACTGCTGAGGGGAGCAGCGGGCGGCAGGAGAGGTCTGCGCGCCATGTGGGACCCTCCTCCAGTGGCCGGGGAGCAGCCGGGGATCGAACCGGCGCAGCAGAGGCTGCGGGCAGCTTCGCAACCCAGCGCTCAACTGCTGCGCCACCGGGGAGGCCCCAGTTTTACTTTTAAAATAGATCCAAAATATTTGACAAGTCTTTCCCAAAATTAACAGTGATTGACCCATTGAAAACTTCCCTCACAGCATGCGAATTTCATTTTGTGGAAACATGTTCAATTCAACCAGCTGTGAATGCCTCCTATTTGTAGGGAAATAGAAGCCAGTCATAACATGATAGAATTTGGAAGCAACAGCATTTTGAATATGTCCTTTCTAGCATATCTATGGAAAAAAAAATCACATACTGTCAATTAAAGAAAACCATTATTGTAACTTTTGAAAACTGTACCTTGTGTGCTAAGATTTAGATAAATACAGAGTTTGAACATCTACTACTATAAAAACTAATCTGAACTTGTGCTTTCATTTTTGTCTTTAGAAATCATTCAGTATTCTAGGACCTGGGACCCTCTCTTGGCTTCTCCTATACCCTCAGGAAAATGACACCTACTCAAGCCAGGTAAGGGCTGGGCCTGCATGGTCATGGCATACTGCTAACCTCTGGCCCCTTGTTCTACCCTAGATGCGTATGTGGGTTTTTGGTGCTGCCTGGGACTAAGCATCAAAATATATTCAGAAAGCAAACTGGCAAAGTTTCTTTTACAATCAATTCTTAAGGAATTTTCTAAGAAGAAATACAAATTACTGACATAAGCATGTATACAGCATGTTGTTATCACCTTGGTTTCTTCCCTCCTTCCTAACCTGTCCTTCCATAATATCACCCTGTAACACACACACATATATACACACACATACCATTTCATCCCTATCAGAAAAACTGTAACACACATGCCTGATACAAGATCCCTGGCTTTTATCTTCCATAGCAGAAAATATGTCCATATTTTATGACTGTGTTTTTCTTGTAGGAAAATTTTGTTAGGTCACAATAACCAAATGTTACTTTTTTCTTCTAGGACCTATTTAAGTAATTCTGAACATAATCATATGAATGTCTTCAAAATTAGAACCATACATTCATTACAATTATGTCAATTTTCTTTTGTTCTACTCTTAAGAAAAATAATTATTGCTTTACAAACAATATATTTTCTCAGTTTCTTATAGTTCAAATTCAATAATTTCATTTCCTTAAATTTTAAAAGTGATTGTCACTTTACATACTTTTAGATTTTCTTAAAATATTTAATAAAGCAAAATTTTTATTTATTTATTTAAGCTAATGAATTTCTCAGTGAGAAATTGGTTACACTTAAAATTTAAAACTTGTATTTACTCAACAAACACACGAGATAATTTTTGCTCTTAAGGGCCATAATGCCTTGGAAAGACAGCTAGGTATACATACTATTAAATACCTATGGATAGTGCTATCTAGTATCTATAAAAGTAAGAGAACAGAGGATGGAGTCACCTTTAGCAGTCAGGAAGATTTACTAGAGGTCATATATATGCAGAATTATGTATATGCAAAAAAACATAGACAATGGGGAAACAAAAATACAAACAGAAAGTTAATTATAGTTTGTAATCACTGTTGACTGTTACTGGCATATTTCATGCATCTAGTAAATATAGTATCATTCTAAATAGATCAATTCCCTCAAAGATATTTACCATTTATGGAATACAATATCACTAATAGTGAGACTTGGTCTAACTATTTTTTATTACCATGAATTCTACTAGAATATGAGAATATAAGCTCATGAGGAGGACAGGGATTGTTTGTTTCTTTTGTTCACCAATGCACGATAAACATTAAGAATAATACATGACTTATTCTATGTACTGGATAAATATTTGTCAAATTCAATAAAAGAATGAATAACTTGCCATTTCATTTTTATAAGTATCTACAAAGTGTACTCCCCATGGAATACATTGGCTCTCACTCTCCTATGAAAAGTGATACAAAAAGAAATAACATTGAACCTGGTCTTAATGAAATTTATAACCAAATACAGACAACACTGAGATCAGTGAAAGTTTTTCTCATATTTCTGAAAGAGACATTTGCCAGAATTAGATAGGCTGAGAGTAGGATGAATTAATCACATGAGAAGAGCACCTAACATAACTTCCTGAAGCTGGGAAAGTGAGTGGAATGATTGTTTCTCCTGTGTAAGCCTTGCTTCACATCTCCTCCTTCCCTATTGCTTTTCCAGGCTGCCTGTGTTAACACTTCCGCTGGGTTAATATAATTCTCTTTCTTGTCTGCCTTCAAGAGAGGAAGATCATTAAAATGCACCTAGTTCTGTGGTCAGAAGTCTATACTTATGATCAGTAGCTAAAATAGGTTTTCAATTTCAAAAACTATGAATAGTTTACCAAAGTGAGTTTTCAGTGAATCAGCTGTAAGGAATACTAATTCTTTTCTAACACATCAAGTCTCTCCCTGATTAAAAAAATCACTCTCTACCTAAGCCCTTATTTTCCTTCCTTAAATCTCTCCCTCCTTTGTTTGAAAACAAAGGAAATCACTTTAAAAAGTGAGGCTAAATTACACCTTATATGTAAAAAATATGCCTTTTCAGCAAAATTTTTCCTGTGATTTTCATACCACCTGGTGCACAGTAAGTGTTAAATAACTGCTTATAATAAAAGGGGCTAGAAAAACTCCAAAAATATTTTCATTTCTGACCTGGGAAAAATGAATTATGCTATCATTGTTCTCCTATCTCAACACCTTAGAAATTTTGTCATTTCTTTTTAGAGAGAGCAGATACAGTACAAAAGTTGGAATACTGCAGGGAGAAAAATAGAGAATGATCAATAGTAGGAAGTAATGTAAAAGAAAACATACTTGATTAAGTTCAATCTAATTTACATAAATTATATAGCCATGATTCAGAGATTTCATCTCCCATTTAGAAACAACACAATTATTTTGGAACCACATAAAAATCCAAAGAACTTGATGCTGTGGTTGCACGAGGAAGCATGTCCCCTAACTTCCTCCTTTTCTTCCCAACTGTCACCATTCATCTTCTCTGAGTTACAAATGAAGAAAATGAAAACTCTGAGGCACAAAGAGATTAAGTGGCTTGTCTAGTAGCTAAATTGTTTTTTCAACTAATTCTGACTAATTCCAGAGTTATTTTCTTTAGGAAGCTATAAATGATGCTATTTACTTATAGGGTCTATATAGCTGTCTGGATAATTTCTGCCAAGACAAAGTTATAATTTTAGACTAAAATTCAGTTAAACTTGTGAACAAAATTTCACAAGAGCATTAAATTAGAAAAAAATGAAAACAATACTGTTCATATATTAGCAAGGATACAACTTGTGGCATTTTGTCTTGCTACGTGTCTATTGTGAAGGAATTTAGTAACATCTATCACAATCTAAATTGGTAAGAGTACTTAAGAGAATGGATCCTCTAAACCCTGATGAATAATTCAAAATGGCAGAAAGAGCAAAATATACATAGAGATCCACTTCATCATTATTTATAACAGAAGGAAAATAACTTCGCAACAATTAAGGATTATAGGTCTGTTACTAAGGGCATGTTGGTTTCATTAATACTACCCAGATATGGAAAATACTGATTATTATGAAGATTATTTTAGGAAAAGGTACAAATGCTTATGGTACACATTGACTGTGCCTTAGCTCTGGCTACCTCTAAGCACTACGTAGTATCTATCTGTGTTGTCAGTGAGAACAGAAACCATGCAACTCAAAACTGGATTTCTCAACAGTTATTCTGGAATGAACAAGCCATAATCTGATAAATAACTGAATTTTTAAATTTTTACTTTTAGCCCCCACTCCCAAAATTTCATTGCTACTACTAGAGATAGAACATATTAATTTAACTTAGCTGAACAAGTACAGGGAAAGTTATGTACACTACAACATATACTGTATTCAACAAGGGAGCACAGAAAACAGGTTCCTAACGACATCACTGAAAAAGAAAACACCAGATCAATAAGTATATCTGAAATCATAAAAAATTGTCATTTTATCACATTTATTATACATGTCTATATTTCTATAATATAGCTCTACTGCTTTGGTATAATTTCTTATCTGTGTGTTCATTCATGTGAAACATTTCTCTCACACTCATTTTGGAGTGAATGGTTGTTTTTATAAGAGAAAAGTAACTAAAACATAATAAAGATAAAAGATTTATCTTTGCCACTCAATCATCATCAATTCATCTTACTTTTTCACCTAAATTTTATATATATTTTTCCTGATTGCAAAGTTGACTATTGAAAATCTCTGACAGGTTGCTAAAATAAGTATATGTTGATATGTAATTATCCAATTTTATATAGCCCTGAGTATACAAGTTACCCATAAAAAAAGAATATCATCTCTCCATATAAAATAGCTTAAATGACTTCATCAATTTACAAATAAAATCCAAAAGATGGAGCTCTTCTTTTTCTGTCAAGAAAGAAACCAATTAGCCAAGAGCAAAACTATCAGGGAAAAAAAATAACTTTCAATTGAGAAGAGTCAGCTAAGACTTAACAGTGACACTACTGACTAAAACTAGGAGGGGAGAGAGAACATATATATTTATATACATATGTAGATATATATATATGAAATATATATATTTATATATACAGACACACACATATACTATAAACACAGCTATAGGATGGAAAAGCCTTTATATTTCATAAATTAATTCTAACAGATTCCTCAATTACACTTTTACAAATAGTAATCAGACATAATTTAATTCTATCAGATTCCTCAATCACACTTTTACAAATGGTGATCACACATCAATATATAAGTGCCTTAAGACTAAATTATTCCCATTCAAAAGGCATTATTGTTTTAAGTTATGTAGGGGTTCCAATGTATTAACTAGTTACTCACTGATGTACTTTCAGAAGCGCCATGTACTCAAATCCTAACAGCTCATTTCAGTCCAGCCTGCCATAAGCAAGGGAGTGCAGTGTACTTGGAAATTCCGCAAGTATTTAGTATTTAATATGCCTCAGATATAGTATAAACTCCCGTTTTAGTCAGCAGAACATAGACGTAATCACCCCCCCTAAATCTCACCAGTATCACTACAACCAATCGTTTTGCCGTGAGCTAGTGGATGCCATTATGCACAATGAGTTGGATCTATACTGTCTTTGGTTATTTAGTTTATAAAATTAGAAAACATTTAGGAGGGCCTCCCCGGTGGCGCAGTGGTTGAGCACTGGGTTGTGAAGCTGCCTGCAGCATCTGCAGCGCCGGCTCGATTCCTGGTCGCCTGCGAGGGTCCCACACGGTGTGCAGACCTCTCCTGCCGTGCCCACTGCTCCCCTCAGGAGTGTATTTTGTCAGTCTGCCTGTTCTATTCCCCGTTCTGGCTCTGGTGAATTCTCTCACCCTCCCGAACTTCTGACTATACCCAGTGCTTATATAAACAAATAAATAAATCTATTTAAAAAAAAAAAAAAGAAAGAAAACATTTAGGAGACAAATATACCTACTTTGTTTCATTATTTCATGTGGACATTCATATTATCCCTCCCAGAAATATGTTATTGTATTTTTAGCATTCCAGCTTTATGAGGAAAAATCTCCACAATTTATAATAGCATTATTATTCTAAACTAAAATTTCCTGAACTCCTGTCCTATAGCTCATTTTTTTTTACTACATAATTGATAATATAATCAATACTTCTATCTCTATTTGACTAAACAGGATATGTTTCCTACCTAGTCTTTCAGTTAAAACTCCTCCTATACCAGTGTGCAAACAGTTATCAGACAAAGGAAAGGATGAATCATTGTCTTTTTTGAATACTAGAGAAGGACAACAAAGGATTTTCCAAACACACACACACACATATATATATATATACACACATAAATATTTATATATATATGCCATATAATCATCTATATATGGAAGAAGAGAACTAATATTTAATATGCTTAAATACTACACCTAGCATGATACCCATTATTTTACTGAGTCCCTAAACCAAACCTGTGAGGTTAGGGTCAAGATTCACAAAGTAACCTGATCAACATTACTTGGACAGTCAGCTTAAGACAAAGGACTAAGTATCCTTATTTGTGTATCTCATCCTAGCACAGGACCAATGCAAGGGTGTGTCAATGTTGGGAATAAAATGACCTTTCAACTCTGGGCAATTCAAGCCAAAGCTCAACCTTCATCCACAAACAAAAACAAACAAGTGAAATTATAAAACACAAATAATCAAGATTATGTGCGGCAGTAAGATGCACTGCTAATAGAAAAAAGTAGACATGAGAAACACAAAAGTTTCTTAATAAATAATAAAATAAACTTGAATTTGGCTCTACAGAAGACAGGCATGTATTTTGCAGGATGAATTTCTAAGACACACTTGACTAAAAGGCATGCCTGTATTTATAAAAGCAAGAAAAGCTAAAGTAAAATTTTAAATGCTTACTTTTTCAGATTGAATTTTATAGAATTCTCAAAGCCTTTCTTGAGTTTGGTAGAGAAATATGGAATGTCTACCGATATTATACTTCATAAGATTCTAAAGCATTGTTCTGGAACTTCAGCAGACTCAGAGGTTAAATCCCCAACTTTAGTTTTACTGCTTTTGCATCCATTAGCCAGACAGCACCACACCTCCAGGCTCCTCCAGGAAGAACTGCTTAATCTTCAGTAGAATCTTCATATTCAGATTTGTTGGCTTCTATCAATACAGTGACAGTTAAATGGGCTGTTGGCTGTTACCTTTTCAAGTTTCTAAGTTTGTCTGGGCTTTGCAAGCATTTTTTTTTAAATTTCTTTTAATTTAAATTTTATTTTTATATTCCCCATACAATTACAACTCCCTTATTTTGACCCCAATCCCCCCTATCCCCGCCCCCCATCCCCCATAAAGTGTCTCTGGTTCATAGTTGTTTGTTGATTTTGATATTTTCTTTCTTATAGTTATTCTTTTTCCTGGTCCCTTATTTAAGTTTTCTAGATTCCTGCTATGAGTGAGACCATCCGGTATTTTTCTTTTTCTTTCTGGCTTATTTCGCTGAGCATGATCCCTTCCAGCTCCATCCATGTTGCTGCAAATTGCACGTGTTTATCTTTTTTGAATGCTGAGTAATATTCCATGGTGTATATGTACCACATCTTCTTGATCCAGTCATCTATTTTTGGGCATTTGGGCTGTTTCCAAAGCTTAGCTATTGCAAACAGTGCTGCTGTAAACATAGGGGTGCAGGTGCTCTTTGGAATTGATGTTTCTGTGTCCTTTGGGTAAATACCTAGGAGTGGAAATGCTGGATCATATGGAAGCTCTATATTTAGTAAGTCAAGAAATCTCCACACAGCTCTCCATAGTGGTTGGACCAGTTTGCACTCCCACCAACAGTGCAGGAGAATTCCTTTTTCTCCACACCCTCGCCAACATTTGTTGTTGCTAGTTTTTTTTAATATGTGCCATTCTCACTGGTGCAAGATGGTATCTCATTGTAGTTTTGATTTGCATTTCCCTGATTACAAGTGATGTTGAACATTTTTTCATATGCCTGTTGGCCATTTTTGCAAGCATTTTAAACTCCTTGTTTTTTAAAGCCTTCTTCTTAGTAATTGGCAATTTTCAAAGTTAAAATTTTTGAATTCAAGAGGAGTGCTTATTATCCACCACTATCTTTGCATCCATACATCTATAAAAATTACAAAGATAGAGAATCGTTTCTCTGCTCCCTGCATTATAATAATGTCATTTTTCACTGTCCCAACAAACACGTTCAAAAACAAATATAATACAAGCATGCGATTTCCTTAAAAAATCAATTGTTCTTCTCTTTTAGACACCTAGCTTTACTGACGTCAACTTTCTAAAGATATTTATCCTTTCAGTTGGATCACAGCATATCTCTACTATTCTTGCATGTTGCTTAAAGCAGGGCTTAAATTTCAGGAATGCCATGGAAGAGACTCTAAGGAACGAGCTCCCATTCCTCCCTGCGCTCTAATACTCTATCCTGTTAGACTAAATTATTCAAATATTCTGTTTGATACTAGCCAAGTTGTTTGCCATAAGCAAGTATCCTTCAAGTTTTTGCAGAAAAGTTTAATATGAATATAATATGAGTGATGTGCCTGAGCATTCATTCTTACCAGTCCTCAAATTCAGTGAACAAAGTTAGGGTAGAAATTATCATCTCCACTTTTCTGATTAAAACACTGAGCCATGGAAACATTAAATTACTATATGCAATTTCATAAGACCACTGATTTAGCTGGAAAATGGTCTCTATTACAGTCTTTTGATTCCAAATCTATTTTGGATTTTTCACTTAAGGTTTTAAGTATTCGATACATTATGAAAGTGAACAAGTGAATGAGACAGTCAGAATTCAATGGTGAATAAAGCACAATCATCTAATATTTGCTTTTTGAGAATTTAGTATTTGGTTAATCTATGATGACAGGGAGATTTATGCCTTGGAAGCAAGAAGTAGAATTACGATAAAAAGCTGACAAAAAAATATATTTTATGTAACTGTTCTATAATCCAAAAGTGTTTGGTGGTGTTTTTCCAAAGCAGATAAAAACAAATCTACACTGACAGCTAGGGTTTAAAGGAATTGGAGTTGGATGATCTAGCAATCAGCGGAATCCTGTATCTGTCACAGACTTGCTCAGTGTTCAGGACTATCATCCTTCACTTCTTAGAATTATCTTCTCAACTGTAAAATGAGAGCTTGCTCTATTGGTGTTTTCGATCAGGCTTCATTGGCATTCTGTGAAGGGAAAGTCTTCTATAGGTAGGACAATTCCAAGCATTGTAAGACCTTTGGCATTCTCCCCCCCCCAAAAAAAAAAAAAATGATAGCAGTGTCCCATTATGATGAAAAACAAAAATGCCCTGCTCCCCAATTTCCTCCCCCCTTCTCTGGTACGGGATATTCCCTGGTAGTAGCCCAGATAATAGTCTTAATTTCTCTCCAAAGTATCTGATTCTTTTATCTGTAACTGTTTATATCCAATCAGATTAATAGCATCTAGTAATTAGTGTAGACATTTTTCTTTAACATACTTTCTTTAGAAAGTATGAAAAAAAGAAAGTATGAAAAGTATAGAAAGAAAGCAGCTTTCAAATTGAGATGTAGGGTCTATCTGGTGGCGCAGCAGTTGAGCGCTAGGTTGTGAAGCTGCCCGCAGCCTCTGCAGCTGGGGTTTGATCCCCGTCCACTGGGTGAGGGTCCCACATGGTGTGCAGACCTCTCCTGCCACCCGCTGCTCCCCTCAACATGTACTTCATCGGTCTGCCTGCTCTGCTCTGCTCTCTGCTCTGACTCTGGTAAATTTTCTCAGCCTCCCATGCTTCTGACTGTACCCAGTGCTTGTATAAATAAATAAATAAATCTTAAAAAAAAAATAAAATAATGCCACTTCCTGATAAAAAAAAACCCAACAAATTGAGATGTAGTAACTTTTTATGAAATCACATGTCCTCAGTTTGGGAAATATAAATTTGTCATTTTGTAGATCAGAATAAAATTGGCACATACTTACATAAGAAACAGGTCTCCTGCCACCTTATCCAGGGCCCCTTTTATGCCATATTTCTATCTATTTGACACCCCATTTTCCCAAATTCCCTCCTACTATAGTAAAATGGGCAGTTCATAACTTTGAGGAAATTTTTTCATAGCAGTGTAGTTTCAATCAATGCTCTCGAAAAAGATCATCTACTTAGTAGATTGTAGAAACATAAAAAGAAATGTGCCTACTCAAGGTGAGCAACTGTTCAGTTTTTTAATGGGAAGCCCTAGAGCGTGAAAAAGGGAGCATATTGCAATCTTTTTCTAACCAATTTTATCATGTGGATTTCAATCATGCTGAATCAGTGGCAATTACCATCAAGTAGCTATTTCATGACTCCCGAAAACTTTTGCTTTATTCAGCTTCTTATAGAAACTGTCTGTATTAGGTGAAACTCTAATAACTATTCTATAATAATCCCCAAAGTGGGAAGAACACAGGAAATGGATATGCAGACAGAAGGAAGACACTTGTGTGATGAGGGCTAATTTATATGGCACTCATGGGAAACTAAGGTATTATTCTTAGTCATTCCACATTTTGCTAACCTGACACCTGCCTATAAATATTAAGAACTCTCATTTGTTTTTATGTGGGAGGAACTAGAGAGAGAGAGTTAATATTTCTAGAGAACATCATGAATCATAAAACTCTTTGGAAAGAAAACCCATTTGATTCTTACAAAATTTGGGGGTGATCCTTTGCCATTTCATACCTGAGAAATCTGAAAGGAGTACATAAGGTCAAGCAACTTGCACAAGATACTGTCAGTAGAGACCAATGGTAATCTTCACTTCACATTTCTGGCACTTTTTTTTTTTAAAAGATTTATTTATTTATGCATACAGGAGCTGGGGTACAGACCAGAGATGTGGGGATGGGGGGATGAGAGGATTCACCAGAGACAAAGTGGGGAACAGAACAGGCAGATTGACCGAAGAAGCACACTGCTGAGGGAAGCAGTGAGCGAGTCAGGAGAGGTCTGCTGCGCCATGTGGGTTGCTCCCTGGCTGGCCAGGGATCGAACTCATGCTGCAGAGGCTGCCTATTGCTTCATAGTGTGGTGCTTAACCCCTTGCGCCACCAGGGAGGTCTGGAACTTTTTTTTTAACCAAGACTCTCAGTTACTGTGATTTCTCTGTCCCCAGTAATACCCAAAAGAGTCTGCTTGCATAACATCCTTGTACTTATTAATGTATTTGCCTCCTTACACCTGGATGTGAACTTTCATAGGTTCAGAACCACACCTACTTTACTCTTATATGGCTAGAAACACACTGATATGGAGCAGGCACATAATAAATATTCACTGAAAGCATAACAAAGAAAGCCACTTAGGATTAGTTGTGAATCTTCCTCTCTATGTTAAAAATTAAGTGTTGGGCCTCCCCCGTGGCACAGCGGTTGAGCGCTGGGTTGCGAAGCTGCCCGCGGCCTCTGCAGCGCGGGTTCGATCCCTGGCTGCTCCCCGGCCACCACAGGAGGGTCCCACACGGCGTGCAGACCTCTCCTGCCGCCAGCTGCTCCCCTCAGCAGTGTACTTCGGTCCTTCTGCCTGCTCTGCTCCCCGCTCTGGCTCTGGTGAATTCTCTCACCCTCCTGCGCTTCTGACTGTACCCAGTGCATGTATAAAACAAAACAACAAACAAACAAACAAACAAATAAATAAATAAATAAAACATGCCTCTATAAAAAAAAAAATTAAAGAAAAAAAAAATTAAGTGTTAACAGAATTATCATATACAGCTTATGGTCAAATTATGTTATTCTTAAATATGGAAAGGACATTTCATGAGGAAATTCAGGTTATAGTCTATTTGGCATAGTCAAAATTTGTGTAAACTTCTATAGATTATTAACAAATAAATGGAAAGTTAGAATATAGAAATTAAATGGAAAACAGCTGAGAAAATGTTATGCTAGTTATAAAATTCACACCACATTCTTATTTAGGTAGGTACACTGATAATTGAATTATTATATACTAGTGAGAATGGAGAGGACAAAGGAAAAAAACTGCAGCTTTTAACATACTGTATTGAGGAAAAAGTCAGGCTTAAACAAGGCTTTCTAATATAAAGTAGAGCCTGCCAAAAAATACTAGGATTTGCAGCAAACAACAGATTTTTCACCAAAATTTAATTCATTCATTGACTCAACAAACATGCCTGTGAATATAAGGAAGAGCTTCAAGGGGTGAGTAGTCTGGCTCTGCGACTTGCATCCCTTTTTATTTTAAACAATTATTTTTACCTCCCTCAAATGGAATATTAATAAGAAAGATACAACATAAAAGAGATAAAACAGAAGCTGCTCTTGTTTAAAGGGAAGGGTGTGGTGGCCAGAACCACAATAGCTCCACTTTCCTAAATCTTGGAAAGCCAATTTCCCCCAGAAGTCAGTTAGAAAATCATTGATCTAGTTTTCCAGGCATCAGGATTTAAAAAACAAATGTTTAGATTTCCTTTCTGTCCCCGTGATGGACACCAAAATAAATGCTTATGTTCATTCTCATATCAGCAAGTATTTCTCTGTTTCATACTTAATTCACCACTCCTGTATTGCTCTGAACTTTTTAATATTCCCACTTTCTATTCCTTTTTTCCATTCCCAGTGTTACACCTCCCACAAAGCACTGAACACTTGCCTTGGTTCTGAGCTGCATCTGCTATACAGACAGATGGGGGTTCTCACAGGACTTCTTGGCTGAATCTGTGCTGAGGTCCCCAAATGAAGTGAATCAGTTAACACATTCAGCAATCAGCAACTGCTGTATTTAGTGAGATGGAAGAGTTCCTTATAAAATTGGTAGAAATGACCACAAAAAGAGTGGGGATATTGGTAATATGCCAAAGCATTTCTACATTAGCATTTCACTGCCTTAATCATTTTAAAACTTTCTTCCCTCAGTGGAAAAATAGTACTAATCAGTTACTAGTCTGTCATGATAATATTTAAAATCACTCAGGTGTTTCTGTCAGGACACTGAAAGAAATAACCAACATCTGATGTGCCAGGGCAACTCACTGACTGATCATTCAGGTTTTTTCTTTGGCCAACATAGGGACTTGATCCATGGCCTTGAAACCCAAGCATCAGTGACACTGTTATGAACACCACTGTTTGTCTTACACTGTGATTGCCCTAAATATCACAAAGAACAAAATAGTGAGAAAACACTATCACAGAGCAACTAGGATGAGCCATGACAAAAGAGAACAAGAACACAGCACACCTCGGGGATGAAAGAGAGATACAAGGAGAGATGAGAGGAACAATGTATTTGTTCAGAAACATTAAAAAAATGGTCAAGGACAACAAATAAACTGAAACTGATGCCAGGATTGCTGGTCACCGAGAATGTACCAGTGTAGCCCATCTGATGGTTACAATATTTTCTATCCAGCTTCACATAAGGGCACTGTGCCAGTCCTTCCTTTCAAATAATGCTCCAGTAACTGAACTGTTAACCAGATCAACTTTTGGATCCTGACCGAGCTCGTGGAAGGGTATCCACAGGAGTGGTCACTAATATACACCAACTTCTATTAAAACATTTTACAACTACTCCTGATGGAGACCTATTTGAAATACAACAGCTTTTAGTGGAATTCAAAGAAAAAGTAGGGGTGCCTCCCTGGTGGCACAAGGGATTGTCTCAGCACTATGAAGCTATCAGCAGCTGCTGCAGCATGAGTTTGATCCCCAGCCAGAGAGCTACCCACATAGCACAGCAGACCTCTCCTGTCTTGCCAGCTGCTCCCCCTCAGTAGTGTATTTCAGTTAATCTGCCTGTTCTGCTTCCCACTCTCTCTGGTGAACCCTCTCACCTACCCCCCCCCAGACCTATGGTCTACACCCCAGCTCTTATATGCATAAATAAATCCTAAAAAAAAATAAAACAAAGAAGTAGACAAAATACAATGGTTTCATTTGACAGTCATCCTTTTTTTTTCTGTTTTAATTTTTTATTATGCTAACAGTCATTCTTTTAAAATGCATATCTATTTTATGTGTACACTGATAATTGCCCTGGACCAGCACAGCAGTAGACGATGAGGCCACCTCAGGGTTGAGAGAAGCGTGCAGGGTGGTCAGGGCGTCGGTGAAAGAAATGACAAACAGACACACTTCAAGAGTGAAAATCTGAGTGTAATTTTTTTTGAGTTTGTGACCAGTATATATATGTTTTCCAAAAGCACAGGAATGAATATCAAAGAAATTAGCTTGCTCTTGGGCTCAGTCTATCACCATCAGGGAGGTGATCTACATAACAAACAATGACCATTATAGAAGAAAGAAGGAAGTTTAGAAAGACAGATAAGGGATTAAAGTTTGTAGTTCTAGAAAGACAGGATAAGATTTTTAGCATTCTTGTAGTGGTTCTTGGTGGTCATCTTTTGATAAGTTTTTGCCTTTTCAGGGAACTTTCGCTGCACTTCCTCTGCTTCAGGGTATTATGTTGTTCTCCCCCTGCGCGCTGGTTGCCCAGCCGGACCTAGGGACCGTGGCGAAAGCCATTCCTAAAGATCAGTGCGGGGGGAGGTGCAGCAGGTCCCCCTTTGTTTTTAGAACGGAGCTGGAAGGCGTACATATCTCGTTGAAGATGATGAATGGACCTGTGAAGTAAGAGGACACAGAGGGGAAGGAGTAAACAAAGGAGCAGGGAAAGAACAATAAAGGAGAGAACGAGGTGATACCAGTGAGTAGGAGTCAAAGATTGGAGAGTGGAAGCTAGAGAATGAGCAAAGGAAGAGAGTGAAGTGTGCAGATGAGACTTACTGATAGCAGAAATTTCAGGTTGGAGAGACGAAAGGTCATGAGAAAGGTCATTGTCTAGTATTAAACTCAGGCATAAAATGTCTTTACTTCTTGTTTCCATTATCTACTTAGAATAAAATATACAGTACCTTTTAACACTGTCATTATAGGTTATTGTCTACATTCAAGTATTTTAGCCCTTTTGGAATGGCACTGCCTTATTAATCAACTCCTTAAAACAAAGGACAGTATTATTCCCCCAAGACCCAACAAGGTGACACCAAGAATCTCAATAAGTAATTGTTAAATAAGTTTATTATAGCATTAGTAAAATGTCATAACTCTTAAGTAGGGAACTAAATTAGACCTGTGGAACCAAGCTTAGTTGAGGTTTCGCCATTTTGTGTATCCTCCACCTTGATATGTTAGTCCTTGTCCAGCCGCATTCCGGAGATAGTTTCAGCAGTCACAGCCCTCACTCCACTTGGTGACGAAAAAGCAGACCACCCCAGCCGCCAATGAGGGCAGTCCTGTCCATAAATGGGACAGCATCTCTAACCGTCCAATCAGTTTGAAACTGTATCCGCGCGCGCCAAAATGCCTTTGTAGTAGCCAGTGAGTAATTGCCAGCTTCTTTCAAAGTTCCCGCCACTCGCGACCCTATAAGATATCCCAGCTTCCTCTGTTCGGGGCTCTCGACCTCTGCCACTGCATCGGTGCGTGTCGAGGGCCCGGTCTCGAGCCCGTATTAAACTCCTTTGTGCCCTTGCATCGGTTGTCTGTGTCCTTGGAGGCTGCACTGGTCGACGTGGGCACAACATTTTGGGGGCTCGTCCGGGATCGATGAGTGCAGACCCCAACTACCGAGCAACCGAAAGGAGTTCTAAAGCGCGCAGGTGAGTTCCAACACTCGCCCAGGTAAGCTTCAAGTCTGCAGACCTGTAGTTGTACTTAGTACCTGTATCTTTTGTACTTTGTACCTGTAGAAGCTGTTTTGTACTTAGTACCTGTATCTTTTGTACTTTGTACCTGTAGAAGCTGTTTTGTACTTAGTACCTGTATCTTTTGTACTTTGTACCTGTAGAAGCTGTAATTGTTTGCAAACCTGAAAATCTGTTTAATAGCCGGGTCAGGCTTAAGTGGACGCACTTGAAAGCCGCCGGCGTGGACCACGGGAGACATCCCCGGACCACATGTTAGGAAGGCCTCACCCTTTGCGGGGAAGCAGATACCCCTTTTGGGGGCCTTTTGAAAAATCAGTCTGTGGCCTATTTCTTGTGACGACAGCCACTGTACTTCTAGCATTTGTCATCATGGGTCAATCACCATCTACCCCTCTATCCGTTGTTTTACAGCATTTTAAAGATGTCAGGTCCAGAGGGTCGAACCTCAGTGTAAAAATAAAAAAATCCCCTCTAATCACCTTTTGTTCCTCAGAGTGGCCGAAGTTCGGAGTTGGTTGGCCCCCGGAGGGAACTTTTGATTTACAGATTGTCCGTTGCGTGAAGGAAATCATCACCAGTGAAAGAAAATTCGGACATCCTGACCAACTCCCGTATATCTTAGTCTGGCAAGATCTAGTCCAGAACCCCCCTGCTTGGTTAAAGCCATTTTTGTCGTTACAGGCACAACCCGTACTGCCGGCTAAACTGCTTGGGTCCCACCCCAACACCCCGTCGGCACCTGCGGTTTTCCAAGACTCTACCCTGGAGGAACTTCTTTTTCCACCACCCTATCATAACCCTTGTAGTAACCCTCCCCAACTCCTGCGGTCGGCTGACCACCCTCCCCCAGAGGCGGGCGGGGCTCGTGGGCAGGGTCCGGCGGCAGGCACCCGCTCAGTGAAGGCCAATTCCCCGGATTCCACCGTCCTGCCCCTGCGTGTGGCAGGATTGCCTAATGAGCAGGGCAACCAGCCCATGCACTACTGGCCGTTCGCGACCAGTGACCTCTACAACTGGAGAGCACAAAATGCACGTTTCTCTGACAACCCTAAAGACCTTGTTAATCTCCTAGACACTGTTCTATTTACTCATCAGCCCACCTGGGATGATTGCCAACAGCTCTTGCAGGTCCTCTTGACCACTGAGGAGCGAGATCGTATACTGACGGCCGCCAGAAACAGGCTCACCAGGAGGTCTGGCCCCGCCTCAGAGCGCTCTATGAAGGGGGAGGACCTTCTCAGACAGCCCACAAATTTCAGCCTGGAGATCTTGTCCTTGTCCGCCGACACAAGACCGACGGTCATGGCCTCCAGCCCCGGTGGAAGGGTCCCTACATCGTCCTCCTGACCACACCCACCGCACTCAAAGTGGACGGCATCGCGGCCTGGGTTCATCACTCACACGTCAAGATGGCACCAACTGACGACTCCCAGCTGCAGTGGCGAGCCCGGAATCATCCCACCAATCCACTCAAGCTGACTCTTCAGGCGCTCCCGGCCGCAACCCATCGCTCCCAGACCACTGCCCACGCCGTGAAAAATGACACCAAACTGTAATGTTGGCTACCTACTGTCCTTCCTTTGTTTTCTCCTTGTCGGGGCTGACTGGGATCCCTGCCGACGGTGCATCACCGAAGGCATATTCAGTCATATTCAGAGCAAGTGCTATGTTAGTAAGCGTGCTTGCAGCCTTGAGGGAGTTCCTCTGTTTGTGGCGACCCTGATTAAGGGCACCACCCATGGATGTCCAGGTACAGTGGGGAGGGTGGTCTGTTGGAAGCGTTTAAATCGAATGCCGCCTAAAAATGAAAGTTGCAATCACTGTAAAGCGGGGGGGAGTTTTTCAGCCTATACCTTTGTTCATTCACCGTGCTATGAAAGGTCTACTGTTTATCAGTGCACAGAGTCCAATCGAACTTTCTGGACTGGTATATCCTTAGGAAATAACGCGGGATATGTATGCCCTGTCAAAGCAGGAAAACCCTTTTGTTGGACTCTGCAAACCCACTGGGGAATGACAGATGGTGGGGGTGTGCAAGACCACGCACGAAATCAGGAAGTTCAGAGGGTTTTTGAACAAGTTGCCCAAACACAGGATCGGTGGTTCAAGCCGATACACATCCCAGGCCCGGTGGGTTCCCTTAAATTGGAAAAGACAGTACAGGCCATGTTAGACTCAGCCCTACAATTTTTAAACAAGACCAACCCAACCCTGGCCAGCGATTGCTGGTTATGTCTAAGAGAAGGACCCCCCCGTTACACAGCGATCCCTGCTGTGTACAACTGGACTAATTGGACGAACCTAAAGGGCCCAACCCATACGTGTAACCAGACCTTGCCCATCAATAATGTCAAGCTCTCCCCAACAGTTGCTCAGATGCCATGCCTTAGTCACAATGGGACCTTAAGAGTGGGTCAAGTAAATAAGGTGCTCTGCAGTTCAGTAGTCAGTGCAGCTACGGCGCCCAGTTTTAATGGCTCTGCCTCTATGTGCCCGCCGGCACTGGGCACTGTTTTCTTCTGTGGCACCACAGCCTACCCCATACTCCCTGCTGACTGGTCGGGCTTGTGCATTTTAACATATCTCATGCCGATGTGGGAGTGGTCCCAGGCAACCAAAGCCTTCCCATACAGCTCATCCAGTCTGTGCCTGCCGGATATAAACGGGCCATAATTGCCCCACTACTGCTCGGCCTGGGGGTGGCAGCCGGAGTGGGGACCGGAGTTGCTGGAATTGGGACCTCTGTTAACCTTTACCAAAAAATTTCAGCTCAGCTGGTGGGGGACATTGGGCGGCTAGCAGATACAACCTTAGAGTTACAGTCTCAGTTAGACTCTTTGGCCGCGGTGGTCCTGCAAAACCGCCGCGGGCTAGATCTTCTCACAGCAAAGGAAGGAGGCATCTGGCTCTACCTGCGGGAAGAATGTTGCTTCTATGCTAACAAGTCAGGAATAGTTAGAAATAAAATCAAGCAATTACAAGAGGAACTAGAACACCGGAGAAAAAAGCTAGAAGACAACAATGCATTTCTTTGGGAAGGCTTAGGAGGATGGCTGCCCTATCTCTTGCCTCTTCTGGGCCCAGTCGTTACCCTCCTCTTAATTCTGTCTGTCGGGCCCTGTGTCATTAATCGACTCGTAGCCTTTATTAAACAACGGGTAAACACGGTCCAGTTAATGGTGCTGCGCTCCCAATATGCCCCCTTACGCCAATATAACTCTCCCCAACAACCCCTAAAACAGGACCCCTCCCAATACATAGGAGTGGAGCCCTGACTGTTTCCCCTCATTGCCCACTTTCAGCAGGAAGTAGTTACTGATCAGAACAACGCCCCTTTTCCCTGACTGCAGTTAGGGGCTCCATTCCCAAAAAGGGAGGAATGAGACATAGGGCGAGTTAGGGTGATTAAGCAAGTTTCAGGAACAGTACAAAAGAGGACCTCTAAGGAGTTTAGGAAGGCTTCAGGGATAAAAACAACTAAAGAAACATCTCTTGTTTAAGCAGAGTAATTCTCATTTGTGGCTGAGAACTTTTGCTGGACCTATAACCCTGTGAATGAACAACAAAATGACACATAATGTGGCTAAACTTAACCATAATTCTGAGACTGACTAACTGATGAAAGGCTTGGTAGCTGTGTTATTTTCTTAACTGACTAGCCGTTTTTTCAAAAAAAAAAAAAAAAAAAAAAGGGGGAATGTGGAACCAAGCTTAGCTGAGGTTTCGCCATTTTGTATATCCTCCACCTTGCTATGTTAGTCCTTGTCCAGCCGCATTCCGGAGATAGTTTCAGCAGTCACAACCCTCACTCCACTTGGTGACGAAAAAGCAGACCACCCCAGCCGCCAATGAGAGCAGTCCTGTCCATAAATGGGACAGCATCTCTAACCGCCCAATCAGTTTGAAACTGTAACCGCGCGCCAAAATGCCTTTGTAGTAGCCAATGAATAATTGCCAGCTTCTTTCAAAGTTCCCGCCACTCGCGACCCTATAAGATATCCCAGCTTCCTCTGTTCGGGGCTCTCGACCTCTGCCGTTGCATTGGTGCGTGTCGAGGGCCCGGTCTCGAGCCCGTATTAAACTCCTTTGTGCCCTTGCATCGGTTGTCTGTGTCCTTGGGGGCTGCACTGGTCGACGTGGGCACAACAAGACCCAAGTCATATAGTCAATAAAACACTTCTAATGAATTAAGGACATCTAATGTTACAGTCTTACTGCAACAGGGTGGTCCCCAGGAAAGGGGGAGGTTCCCTGCCCCACCCAAGGGAGGGTGGAGCTGAGCAGGAAGAGGAGAAGCTGCAGAAGAGACTAAGAAAGGAAGCAGGATAGAGCCAGGAGACCTGGAGGAGGCGCATGGAGCCTAGAGACACGTAAAGAAACTGCGCTTGTCTTTTGGTCGTGGACTGGGTGACACAGATGTGGGTGAGACCCATGGGGAGGTGACAATGGCAGCTTTTATCTTGATGTTGATTTTGCTCTTTTCCTTCCGGGCTTGTCCGGTTGTTTGTGACCCTTTTCTGTGGGTCCCCACTGGAAGATGCTTTAGACTTGTAGCAGGCTTTGGGGCCTTGTTCTGGGCCGATCCCATATGGATGGACTTTTACCCAGGAGGGGACGGGTAACTTTGGGTGCTTCATTTAGAAACTAGACTCTTTGCCTTTCCTGTATTGTTTCCTAGTTTTATTAAAGATCCTTCCCATTAGTCTCATGTGTTTTGTGTTGATGCGGTGGATGGCCGAACCCATTTAGAATAGGCAGGTTTGCGGGGTTTGGGCTGCCCCTCTCCCTGTCCTATAACATTACTTCCAAATTTCTTGCAAAATTTATTAGATCACTTCTGAATATACCAAAGAGAGAAAAAGAAGATAGGGGTGAGTAAACTATGCAAGAATGATAGAAAAGGGTTGACATTTATAGTATTCCCATTGCAAACTATATGGTATGGTATACATAATTAGACACAATAAGAGAAGTGATTTGAAAGTCAATTTACAATGTACAAAAACATATTCAGATAGATGACTGAATATTTACAGTAACCTATTATGCACATTTTGTAGATAAGGGCACTGAGAATAGTGATACTCTTTGCACTAAGTAAAAGAGATGGGGATTAAGTGGTTATTGAATTAATAAATGTCAGGCCTAAGTCTATAAAAACCCTTTGGCACAAAATAAATATCCAAAGGCAACTCCTACTTATTTCCGTGTGTCAGATCAATTGTCATTTCCTTTAAGACATTTTCTTAAAACCCTAGATAAGTTAAAGCTATTTATTTTGTGCCTTCAAAGTCTGCTGGTGTATCTTCTAACACTCATCAAATCTGATTAGTTTTACATAACTGTCTTCCCACAAGAGTGCCTACAGTTACTTTACAGAGTCAGAATTCAAATAAATTCTAAACATTACAGCAACTATTTTATGAATAAGTGATCACAGCTACCTTACTTATACCCTTATATACTCCCAGGATGGCACATTTGTTATATGTATGAAAACAAAGTGAAAGAGACTACAGTAAAAGAAGCACACTTGATGTGGATTTGGGATATAGTTTAAATCCCAAGACAATCTAACATAAAACAAATGAGGAAAAATATGATAGTCTATGACGGGAGGTGTATACCAAGACTACCTAGCTAGATAGAAAAAAATGATAATTTATTCATATATATGATTGATTATAAAACTTACAGAAAAGAAATTATATTTATGGGAAACTTTAATACCTTATGACATATGAAAATTCAAATTTATGCTAGAAGAACACTGATAAACTTAATTGATTTAGTGTGCACCATTCTTCAATAACTTGGATTATGGAAGCAAATGCAGGGATTCTTCTCCATATCCTAAATTGACAAAAATTAAGAATGTTTTGGTGAAGCGCAAAAAAGAATTTTGATAGAAAAGTAGTTATATGTGAGTAAATGAGTAGCACATCAGACATTGTCAATCATGGATTCAGATATTAGGAAAAATTGATTGTCAAAGAACCTTATAAAAATTTTACTGTCACTACACAGATCCAAGTCAAATACTGAGGGGCAAGCCATAAGACAAATGCAAGGGAACTTGCCATATACTAGAAAAGTTGATTTAAATACATAACATTTATAACTATGTATTGTATTATGATTATAAAAATGGACTTTGGGGGGGCCTCCCGGGTGGCACAAGGGGTTAAGCACAGCATTATGAAGCTATACGCAGCCTCTGCAGCACGAGTTCAATCCCCAGCTGGCCAGGGAGCAACCCACATGGCACAGCAGACCTCTCATGTTTCGCCCACTGCTCAACCCAGCAGTGTATTTCAGTCAGTCTGCCTGTTCTGTTCCCTACTCTGTCTCTGGTGAATTCTCTCACCCCTCAAGCCTCTGGCCTGTACCCCAGCTCTTGAATACATAAATCTATCTTTAAAAAAAATGGACTTTGGGACAAGGTAAGACTGGATTTGAATACTAATTCAGCAATCTAAGAGGTATTAAATTTTGGTATCTAAAAAATGGAGATAATATATCATATAGCTTTTATGGAAACTAAAAAAGTGAGTGTATACAGTGTGTTTAGCACAGTTCATGACATGCATCAAATACTCAGTTGCACATATATATTGTTGTGTGCTACTTAACTTCAAAATTTCTGCCCCAGAGATTATAGGAACCAAAGTCCTATAGTTCCCTGGGCGAGTGAGAGTGTGTGTGTGTGTGTGTGTGTGTGTGTGTGTGTGTAGTGGTTGGTGCCACATTAGTGGTTATATCATCACTGTAAATATCATCATGGCTTTCATATTAGAAGTAGCATTATCATTACTATTAATATCAGGTCACCATCATCATTGCCATCATCATCATCATCATCAAGAAAATCACCATTTTCCCCAATAATATTTGGAACATAGACAAGGGAAGATGTGCTTTTAAGCTATGGCAGAGTAAGAAAAATAACAAAGGTGATATAAAGCCTAGTGCTAGAATCACATATGCAAGAGCAGAATGATTTTGAATTTTATTTTGTTTCTACTTATCTATCAAGGAAACCATGGAAAAGAAGGCGCGAACAAGCATAACTACGTAACTAGGAGGGATCTGAAGACCTGAGACAGAAAATGTGAGACTAAAAACTTACCATAGTTACCTTAAGCCAAGTCAAATTATGGGGAATATAATATCATAATTAATACCATAACATATATAGAATCACATATGTTTGTATTGTATACAATATACGGAATAATTTGCAGGCAAATGGTTGTGGATATTTGGATATACATGAATATTTGGAGGAACAGGAAAGCAGCCAAAAGCTAGAGGCATACAATTGTGAAACCAATGTTGAAAAGGCTGGCAGGAGATGAATTTTCAAAAACTGCAGACCAGTAAGCATTGATCACTGGTGATATTCTAGCAGAGATGTTTTATAAGCACACAGTAAAGGGAGCAATGATCACCAAAAGTGAACCTGTCAGGGATATTGAATGGAAGCTTAGACTCTGACCTCATGATTTCTTCTCCAGAGATGGTAAGAATCAAAGCTCCAGAATTCCATAATTTTAGACAGATCAAAGGAGCTCAAACTCTAGTATCTATTTCCAGAGTTCAGTCTCTTATGTTAGGCTGGATTAAAATAAATCACTCCAAGAAAAAAAAAGTGTCTCTCTTGTTTTAAACAGCTAAATAGTAAAGGAATTAGCTTTGATGAGACCAGCTCTGAATCCTTGGAGCTGATCCATATAAGGAATATGCCTTTTTGCCCTTGGCTAATCTAGCACGGAGTGATATATAATGCATATATTTTGACACTGAATAGCACTACTCTACACTTAAGCTACACATTAAATTGAATAAATTAAATAAAATCAGTGGTTATACACCAATGTGAGAGTTTCCTAATTAGAATCGTTAAAATGAATTGCAACATTTTTCAAACATTTTACAAATTTGATGAGGTTTTCCCTATGAAATTCCTTATAAAGGTGTTGCTGAGTGCATGCATATACAAACACCCCTAAAGAGGTACCTTAAAATCCAATTATTCCTTTAATAATTTAATAGTAACAAAACTGTATAATAAACTGCTCTCTTTTTTTTTTTCCAGGAGAGAACTAAGTAGGAAAATGAACATCATTAGCAAGGACTCTATTACTGACAAGTTGTAAAGAGGAGGAAAAGTCTCCAGAAAGGCCAGAGATGAGAAGAAGGAATGGCCCATAAGTGGGAGGGAAGTCAGAACAAGGCCAAGTGCTTCTAAAGGAATAGAGATTTCAAATAAAAAAGAGTAACAGGTGACAGTGGGATCTGGCAACAAAGGAGATTATTGGCATTTTATTTTAATTTTTACAATAATGAGATTCTGTGAAATTTAGGAATAGACATCAGGTTGGTTTATAGTGCTACAGAGTGTGTGTTGGTTTATAGTGCTACAGAGGAGGTGGTGATAACACACAAAGACTATACAAAGAGGGAAAACTGATGTTATAAGAGTTGAAAATGAATAAATGCAGAATCAAAGTCCTTAATAATGTAATAAGATCAGACACAAAGCATCACCATCATTGAAATCTTTGTAGGTATAACTGCTACCACCATCATCTTCATCAACATTGCTAATATTACTTTCTGTATGCTAGACACTGTTCTAAGTGTATTACACATATAATGACTTCAGAGAAGTCACTTTTCACAGAAGTCAAATTGACAGAAGTGACTTTATAGAAAAAGAAGGTGTAAATAATCATTTGGATATTGACAAAACCACTCTACCATGGAGGTACAGAATATTCAGCAATGTTAAGTGTCTGATGTTTGTGACAATCAATTTAAAGTGAGGCCAAGCACCAAATTAATGTTTTCAACAAAGTTCAACTCTTGAGTATAAGCATAGAATGTATGAATAGGCTAAGGGCTAGAGGCCTATCTGATGAGTATAATGGAGGAAGAAAGAGCAGAAATTTAGGACATTTTTAAGGGAGATATAATCTCTCAATGTTACCCAACCCTGCAGATGCATTTTATAATAGTCTTTATGATTGGTTTCTGATTGCTTTCCAATCCTGTTTCATTTTTGACCTACCCCTAATAACTTAGTCTGGAGACATAATCAGCTCCTTGCATGTCCCCAAATATGTCAGATAACCTACCATCTTTAAGCATTTGCCGTCCAACCTCATCCTTTTTTTGGATTTTTCCAATCTTCTTCCCTTCAGTTGGTAAATACTTAACAGGTCATTCAAGCTTTGGTTCTGCAATTAAGGCCCCAGGCCTTACTCTTATCCCTATCTAATTCTCTTACTTAACTGAGAGTATGAACATTCACCTGCCTTTACCAACATGGAAACTCTGACTTATTTAGTATATATCTCTAGTCCCCATTACTGTTTTGGGTAAAAAGTAGATGATGAAAAGAAATATGTTAAATAAATGTATGGGGGGAAAAACTGCTTGCATAAAATACGGACAACATGTAAGTTCACTTAAAACATATCTCAGCACATGCATACCCCAAAATAAAATATTCAATCAGTGATTATCAAATTCTAACTCTTCAAAGGTAAATGACTGTGATGAAATTCCATCCATCTGTGCTCTTCCAAGAAAGGAAGGAAATTAATATTTGTCATACTTCCAGTTGCTCCATAAAAAAACAAAATTTCCGAAAAAGAAATGTTTAAGTCTAGTCTAGATTGATAGTAAGTAATCAGAGCAACCAACATCACTACCAAGACATTCCAGAACAAACCTGAAAAAGGCAGGTTCAAATAATATGTCAATAAAACTTCCCTCACATGTATCTTGAATATGCATACAAAAGTACATGTATTCATCATTTCCCAATTCCCTGATCTATCCTTACAACAGAATATTGTCTTTTATTTATAGAAAGAGAATCACATTGAGTAACAACAAAAAAAGTCATACTAGTTAAAACAACTCTCAATTCAGATATCTAAAATAGACAGAAATATGAATAATTTAGGCTTATAGTACTATTTCTGAAAAGGAACTACAGGACTCAAAATTGTAAACTGAACTTCCCATTATTTTGTGTGAGTCTAGATAAAGATCAAAATAAACAATAGCTAATAATAAAAAATAGCATGCTATATAAACCAAAGATGAGATTACTTAGAATGAAATATTATTTATTGATTGATTGATTTAGAATTATAGAAAATGGCTAAGGAGTTATGGGATGTCCTTCCTTAATATCTTTTAAGACAAAGATAGATTAGTCCTGGAAATTGGAAAACTTTTGAATAATGACTTTAGTTCTAATATAGGCTAGCCATATTTTTCAGACTCCCAATATATTTAGTCATTAACATATATAACTTAATGTCTAAATTTCAGAATTTATTTTATTAAACTGTATCATGATGGTCTGATATTAATACTCATATTTATAGTAATTTCAGAAGACAAAGTTCACCAACATCTTAAATAATTCCATTGTTAACTTTTAAAAAATTCAGAGCAGCATTTATTTTCTTATGCATGACAGGAATCTCTCATCAGAGTTCTGTAAGCTATGAATCTAATGCCATTATAGACAATTTCCATAAAATCAACAATAGTAACATTAGTATTTTGCAAACAGAATTATAAAGATATTCCCATTTTCTAGTTGTCACTTTCTTCGGTGTCCCAGTTCTCTCTGGGACCTGCCGCTTTTCCTTCCTATTAACTTTTTTTCTTTTTATGGGGGTCTTACTCGCAGCGTTTCCTCGCAGCCATGTTGATGATGTCTCTCTAGTTGTCACTTTCAAAGTGTGTTTTTGAGATCCACTGCATGCCCACAAATTTCTTTTAAGATTAGTTTAAACAAGTCTAAAAATTAAACAGTTTAGAACACTAAAATTATAGGCAAATAAATTCAAAAATATGCAGAGTAGATACAGAGAATCAGCCAGAGAAATTATCTTACGGAACAATGGTAACAGTACGGCACCCACCTCTGACACAGATACAACAAATACGGCTAGCGCTGCAAGCAGTTACATAGCTTCTTATACCCCTAAAAGTGTAAATGAGTGTCTGTATGTGTAAGTATGTGCAACCGTATACTAACATGTGTTTACAGGTATACATGTGTGCATGTGAGAATATACTGCCAATATTCTCTCAGGTCTTGCAGCATTTTTGGTCTCAACCATCACTCATTTCCCTTGGGGATAATCCTGCTGTATCCACAGAAGCTTAAATAAGATATGAAAGTAATTCTCTGTTTCCTGCATTCAAATTCATTGCTTTGTATTTATGCAAATGTTCAGCTCAGACTCTTGGAAAATTCCAGAGAACTACCCTAAATAGCTGGGAAGATAAAAATTAGTTACTTGTGATTTCAAAGAAAATATTTTTAAAATTTTCTTTAAAATATATAAGATTTACAATGTTTCATCAGTCCATGTCTTACTTATACCATGAAAGTGTATAAAATAGTCTTTCTGGTTCATATGCTTTTACACAAAACTACTTAGGGCTTGGTAATTACCTGTCAGTAAAGAGAAGTGAACATTCCCTATCTCTAAATTATAAATACAGTAACTGCTGTAAGATTCATTAATCACTCAGCATTGCTTCAATTAATTAAATGTTAATGAGGTCAAGTTTTATTCTTTCTAGTTTCATATTTTTAAAAAAGGATATTAAGCATTCAGTTGAATCTACAAGTCACATATTCAATAATAATATAGTAAACTAAAACAATCATCTTTATTGCAGTTAAGTGGTTTTTAAATTTATATTTTTACCATGAAAGATTTCCTTATTCTATGGAATGAATATTAGCAAATTTAGAACATCCTAATTACACTACAAAGTTTAAGAGAAGATGAAATAAATCTGTTTTAGGCAAAAGAACATATGCAATACATATCTTACTATTCTTAAGCCATCAAAGTAAAGCTAAAGATGTTCAACTTTTACCTTTTACTTTTTTATTCCCATTTCAAAACATTTAGAATTTTGAATGTGAGCAAAAAAACAGTGAAAACCTCAGCAGCTCAATACTAATTACTTTGGATGTATCTCCTCTATATATTTAATTTGTCACTATGATTATGAGTATTTTCTTCAAATACCTTTAATTATGAATATTCCATTCAGATTATTCAGACAAAATCCCAAAGCCTACAGATCTACATCTACACCCAGGTGTGCTATTAGGATGGGATTCTTCTAAGCTTTAGGAAGATTCTAATCAAGAGACGCACAGATGTCTTCAGAGTGAGCAGACTCAAATCATCATGTATCATCCTTTCCTCTCTCATGATCTAGTATAGCTGAAACTGGGTTTCAGGCAGATGCAATGGTTATCCAAATATCCAAATACATATAGCACGTAAGGACCTCTGTTAACCATAAGACTAATAAAGTTTACTTATTACTAAGCAAATAATATAAAGTTAGCTACTCTTTGCACAATAGATTTGACATGGGATAAATATATGGTTGGCTACCATGCCTGGATTATGTGTATGACCAGTAAGTAATGCATAGGATAATCTTCAACACCACAGGTTTCAACTGTACTAGCACTGTAGCATCACTATCAGAACTGGTGCATACTCAGAATGATACTTTTGTATTTATTTTAGGAAACTGAGACAGGTCTGTCCTTTCTCACTGGTAGGCAGTCACTCATGCAGTGATATTAGATGTGCTGGCATTTACAGGATACGTACAATATCTTCCCTAAATATTGATTACATTAAATTCCCCCCCACCTAATTTATTGAATATCTTCAATGAGTAGGGTGCTAATGTCTTTTAAATATGCCTGGAATATGCAGATAAAATGGCTAATAATATTTGTAAGAAAGGCCAAAAAAAAAAGTTATTACTGATAGCTTAAATATGCTCCTCCTCCTGGTCTTGCATTTTTTTTTTTTAATACCATCACCACTCAAAATAAAATCCTGATGTTTATATTTTGGCTGGTACCCTTGTTCACCCTGACACCCCAGGTAACACTTAAATCCTATTGTGGGTCTAAAATATAGTATTTGGAATGGACTGTGAGAAATGCCAGTGGATACTAGTTAGGTCATAAACAGCAGAGACCACATTTGGTCCTGAGATCCAGGTGTGTTACAATATTTGTACTGTAATATCTTCGTGTAGGTTGCTAATTCTCTAGGCCTATGAGAATTTAATTTGGGGGGAATTTAATGTAGACATTCTGCAAAAATTACATTAATTATTGGAGAACAGATGCCAAGGTTATATGACTCAGCTCCAACAGGTAGCTTTGTGAAACTCTTCCAGACAGATTAGAATATTTTCAATGGAATCATGAATGTATTGATACTTGAGTACATAATTTAGAAATTTCAATGTTCTGACTTAAAACTTGGAAAATGAAAGGAGATTCACATTTGTAATTTGGTAGAAATAAAGTATTACCTTGGAATGGGGAAGTTTTCATATTGCGGGAAGCAATTTGAGAAGATTTTACAGTGTTCTACTTGGATTATCACAGTATCATATATGACATTGTATAATCCTAACTGATAAATTTGCATGGGTGACATAGGGAAATAATAAAATAAATTAGGCAAGTGAAAATTAAAAAAAAAATTAAACTAAAGCAATGTACAAAAATGCAAACTAACTCAATGGTTTTGATTGATTATATATTGAAATAACATTTTGGATATAATGTATTGAAGAAAGCATCATCAAAATAAATTTCCTGTTTATTTGTATATATTTAACATGAATATAGAATGTTTAAAACTTCCTAAGAGCTTGCATTATATTTCTATTGGCTAGAACTGGTCCAGTATTAAGTAAGGACAGTAACTCATTGTCAAGGGAATTTATGAAACTCTTGAGAAGGTGAATTACCTCTGCCTTGTTGTAGGAGTGTGTGTCTGCAAGTTTTGTAAAAATTATATCAAAATACAACTTTTCTGGAACCTCATTAACTACTGTCTCAATAGGGTAACCCCAGTTTTACCATAAAAGGAGCCACTCATCTCATGATCAAGAGGGATAAACTAAATAAAGAGAAGTGTTTGTCACACATGCTTACTATTTAAGGGAACCATCTGAAAGGGACTCTATAATAAACAATAGAGTTTTTAGTGAAACACAATGAGGCCTCAGGGAGCCATCACACCTCTAGGTAAGAATCATAAAACCTGGACTGAAGTGTCAGGAAAAGAGAGAAATGTCCTGAGGCCGGAATGTTAGGGCTGCAGAAATTAACAGGAGTTCTCCAAGGAGGAGATGAAACTCAGTGGTTCAGAATTCAGGTCTTCATAATACCGCCCGCTCCTCTCCTATCTCTCTCTAGCTACCAACCAGTCTTCATGCACAGGTATCTTGAAGAATCTGCCTGTGGTTTTACAACACTGCTGGAGCCAACAAAAAGTTAACTCGCATCTGCTTTAAGTGGCACAATTTGTACACATATGGTTGTTCTGTATTTTCTTTTTATTTACCACATAATTTAACCAAGCTCTCCTGAAGTGAGTACTACAATATGGCTCTATTCACTTACTTTATGCATAATATTTTGTCCATGGAGGAATAGACATTTTTCTGTGAGGTATCGTAAAACTGAAATCCCATCAGTACAACATATGCTTCTGAGTACTAGCCCAAAAAAAAAAGGGAAAATATATTTCTGTAGAATAAAGACAACTCTACCCACATTTCAATAATCACATTAAAATAAAGCAGAAGATTAAAAAGACCTCTCTTACATTTGAAAAAACAAGAATTCAGGGTCCACTCATGACTTAGGACAATGAGTTCAGAGGACGAGATAAAATTTCACTCAGTTATATACAGAGATGACAGATTAATACAAAATATTCAATTTTATTTGGTTAAAAGAACAACAATCTACTGAAATTCAGACTAAAATAAAATCTTCAGATTTGATATAGTGGGAAATTGGTCAACAATATGAACTTTATTCATCCCAGAAAAAATAGAAGATGAGCAACTGGGGAGATAGAATGAAATATTAGAATTTCTTTCATTACTGATATTTTTATCTCATTCTTCTTAATTCTATCAAAGTTTATACACTAATAATTAAAAAAGGTCATTTGAAATATTTAAATTACAGAGAGCTACACTTTCTCAATATTTACCTGCTTTTCTGTATTTTTATATCCCTATGATTCATTTCCCAATATTTTAGCATATCAGCAATTGCTGTTTTCTTTAAGCAACTTCACATAGAACATGCAAAATCAGAATACACAAGGAAATAAAGATAAAATTTCACTCCAATAAACACAGCAAAGCCAAATGTGTAAGATCTTGACCAAAGGATGAATCTCTGGAATTCCAAAATTTAACTTAATTATTCTGCTCAGAGTTTTAAAACATTCTTTCAAAACCTTTTAACAACATCTGAAGGGAAAATCAAAACAAATTATACAGGTACAGCTGTCTTAATCAAGAATCAACCTATACTATATTAGAACCCATTTTAATCTAAAGAATCCAAAATGATTATAAAAATATTGATGGGCTCATAAATGTAGTTGATGATGAGCACAAAATTAAGAGCGAACCCCCAAGGGTAAGGAACATCCCAATCTGTGTCATAGTCTTAACATCAGTGAAAAGACCAGAGAAAGATGAGAATACTCTTCAAAATGATCTTAACATGATATAATAAAGCAGTAACAGTGGGTTGGCTACTTTGTTAAGGTTTTGAGACTGTTGAACCTGCTAATATCAGAATCATAGTAGAGGCCTCCCTGATAGCCTTGGGATAAAGTCTTAGTGTTCTCACCACAGCATCCTGAATTCAATCCCTAGCCAAAGAGCTAACCCACATGGCACAGCAGACCTCTCCTGTCTCCCCAGTGCTCCCCTTCACAGTGCCTTTCAGTAGATTCACTGTTCTGCTACTCACTCTGTGTCTGGTGAATCCTTTCACCCCAGCACCTCTGGCCTACACCCAGGTCTTCTATGCATAAATAAAAATTTAAAAATAAATCTTCATAGAATTCCAGACTCTGACATGACCAATAACTGTGGTTATAAGTATCTAAAGAATCATCTAACTTTATTTCTTCCATTTACAATGATGACATTGACTTTTAAGAGTCAAGTTAAATAATTTGTTCAAAGTCTTGTAGGTACTGAATGGTAGAGTCAGTATTAGATGTAGTTCTGCTAATTCCTAATTCAATGCTTTTTTCAACACAATGTATTGCCTCCTTAAAACCAATGTGCATTCCAGCACTGTGGTGTGGAAACACTCGGGAATATTTCTGAGAAGGAGAAGACAGTGGAGATGCCAGAAGAATGCTGCTGAGTGTCATTATTCACCACGCACACATGTCCTCTCTCTACAGCTCAAGCTTTTACATTAGTTTTTCCTAAAATAATTCCACTCAAGTCAAATGTGAACTGTTTTAATCCCTCTTCCTTCAAAGACTACTTTCTTCTTTTTTCCCCTGCCCTTAAAAGCCAATTCTGTGCAGAAAATATTTTTTCTTGCCTCAGTTTCTCTCTAACTTAAACATTATTTCCTGAAGGAAAATATCACTGATGCTTGCTATTGTGCTCCCATATTTTATTTTACCTACAGTAGCACTTAATATGTTATTGTTATTTATTATTTTATTATCTGTCTCCCTGACAGACTGTAAATTCTAGGAGGTTGTAGGGTGTGAAAGTATAGATTTGTAGAGGTATAAATCTCAGATCAGAAACAAAGGAATAACCCTACTTTATCTCAATAAACATAAATTGGGAAAAAATAAAGAAAAGAAAAAAAGACTGTTTTGTATCTTTCTCACCAGTTATACTTTATCCCCATGGCCTTTTAGATGATAAAATTCAAGAAAGTTACCCATAAATTGTCCTACATTTCTTCACTTACTTATGAAACATAAGTTATTTCTTCTTAGCAAATAAATCCTTCTAAATCTTCCTAGATTTCATTCCCCTTTTGATAAGCTTTTGATTAGTTCTCTTCTTTAACGTACATTTTACCTATATATTGGATCTTCCATTGTTTTTTAAATTTGTCTTTTTAACATTTTTTATTGTGGTAAAATACACACAACATACAATTTACTATTTTAATCATCTTTAAGCATACAAGCTCTTGATTTGCTGCCTTTTCTTGCTTACCATTTTTAGTTCCTTGATCTAATTGCGACAAGAAATGTCTTGAAACAAATTAAGAAACATGCAAATGAATAAGTATCTATTGAACATATTTATTGAAAAATACATTCTTTCAACAAATAATTTGTTAAGTAACTATCATTTACCTAAAGCTTTGCTTAATCAGGCAATTTTTGTGTTACCATCCATAACGATTGCGAGATAGGTACCAGCATTAGTCTTATTTTACAAGTAAAGAAACTGTGACACAAAGAAATTACATGATTTCCTTTTAAGGTCCTTAAAGAATATGTGAAAGTGAGAATAATATCCAGGTCAGTCAAATTCCCGAGTTTGAATTGAGCACCTTAAATGAGTGATGCTATTAATACATTTCAAACATAACAATTTAAACAAATTCAGCTGTCAATTGCATGAATAAATCTTAGTTCAGAAGTTATCTTAAAAAAGAATGTCATACCACTTTGGAGGCATACCACTTTGCCAATACTAACTCAAAACCTCATTTACTCTGTTGAATATCTGTTGAATATGACAGGGTGATCATGTACTTATTACTAATAAGTATAATTTATTTGTATGACTACAACAATGTAACCATTCTAATAGTAATGATCATTCCTTTTATGCTGGTTAATTTTACAGTGAACACATCTCTGAAATTCCATGAAACATGATTCTTCCAATGCAGTTAGGTAATGAAAAAACACCTTGCAGGACACCAAATTTTATTGTCAACAGGTTGTTGACACCAAGTATTTCAAATAATGTTGAGATCATTCTAATACCTGGTTAACCTCATACAGAGCAGCCATACTATTCAGGCACAGTGTCACTCCATACTGTTGAATATCTACTGACCAGTAGCATATATCTTAGGGGGCAATGATGTTGTAATACTTAAAATAGTAAAGAATAAAATAGAAATTAGCAGAAATAGAAATTCTCATATTCTCCTCTTGAATGAATAAACTGATATGACCTTTCAGGAAAGCAATGTTTATTATGTATCAAGAATTTTAAATTGTCCATATAGTTTGACTTAGCAATTCCATGTTCTAAAACAGGAGCTCAAAGAAATAATCAGAGATATGGATGAAGATACATTTATCCATTCTCTATTCCCTAACTAATTTATTCACATTTATCCTTTCACTCAACACATTAGACACCTTCATCGGGGAAAATAATGAGGAGAGAGTGGTTTACAAAAAAAAAAAAAAAAAGTTTGCCCTCATAGGTTTAGAAGAAAGTCATATAAAAACCAGAGTTTTAAAGTTTTAATTTGTAAGGAAAATAGAATCATGGCCCTTCTTGTAGGCCTTGAGGGATGGGGGCAAAGAAGATTAAAATGACACCTAGTAAATATGGGCTAGTCAGACAACTGGAAGAAAGAAACAGAAAAGAACATGTCAATCAGGTGGTAGAGCTCAGAGAGAAAGAAACACACTGGAAGGATGAATCAGAGTAACAAGGGATCACAGTGGGGGAAGAGACTGAAAGGAAAATATTATAGGTCATAAGAATATGATTCAATTTTGTTTTATTCCTCATATCATTCCACATTTTAAAATGCCTACACTGTTTATCAGGAAAAAATTAGTTTAAAAGCTAACAAAAATAGAAATCAGTTATCATAGCACATATAATTTATGCCTACAACATATAATCAAACAAGTTTCACAATAGAGTACTGTTGTCAGGAGAATAAAAAAGCGATAAATGGTAAAAGCTTGAAAAAACAAAATACACAGACTTCACACACACACAGACATACACAAACACACACACAGGGAGTATTTCTGCAATAATGCTAGTCATTTCACACTAAACATTTTCTTTTAGATCTTACTTCCAAATAGCTATTTTTCATTAACCACAATAGTTTATTTTCTGTAAAACTGCTGTCAACACTAATTAGAGAATACTGAATCATGACTCACACACACAAACACACACACATCTCATATAGAGTACAGTCAACTCCAAATTACAAGACTGATAAATGCTATTTATTGTACAAAAGAAAAAAGCTTCAGATGTAGGAGTTGCCTGATGCCATCCCGTAACAGGTACCAGATTTGGAATTCAAATGTTATCCAACAGAATCAGGGCTTCCTGCACTGTGCTACACCACCCCTATCACCTCCAGCACTGGCCATTTCTGTATGAGAGCAATACAGGTTACCTGTTCTGCATCCACTGGGAATGTGTGTCAAGGACACACATTTTTCATCTCTCTGTGCATGTCTGTGAATAACCAGGGACATGCCACTGATTGATTTTGAGATTACAAATAAATTATTGCAAGCAGGTAACTCGTAAGTGGTAATTCACAAATAATGAGGACTGACTTTACAGTGGAAACACCAGCATCATGGGTTAGTTCACGATCAGATCCGTACTATGACAGGTAAGTAGACCAATGTTGCTGTGTGCCAGCATTTTGTGTGGCACAGGGGAAACAGCTTCAGCTTCAGGACTCCACCAAATAGCCACACTATTCTGAGAAAATATGTAACCTTTTTGAACTGAAATTTCCTCCACTGCCTAGTGAAAACAAACAAACAAAAGAATCATATAAACTCAGACTTTTTTTCTGACCTCAAGTCAATAGATTTCTAAGGTTTTTCCATCTCTAAGTATTTTCTACTTCATGGGTTTTATGATCTTATAGAAATGGATTAAATTTAGTTATCTAACAATAGTGCAATAAGTTCCACCTCAGTTGTAAGACAATTTTCTCAGAAGGCATTAGAATCCACAACACTGTAAGGTGCAAAGAAGGAAGGGATGAATGAGATTTCCTGATTCATTTCACACTGACTCGAAACTCTAATCCCAAGCTGATAAAGAAAGTAAGAATGCTGTTCATGAAATACAGCATCTAACTCCTTTGCAACCCTCTGAAAGAAAAGGAAATACAGAAGTAAACACAATAAAAGAAGGATGTATTATTTTACTCATGTTTTATTTTTGGACAGAAACAATAGGGAAATTTCCTCTAAATATCAATGCTTAAGATTAAAGAGATTATCTTGTTCTAATAAGTAAAGCCTTGTCCAACTGACATTTGAAATCAGTTCAAAGATAAGTTTAAGCATATGTTTTACCATGATGTTACTAAAATTTATCAGTCTTAAAGAGCCTACAAGTCTTGATGTATGGGGCTAAACCAGCAACTCTGACCAGAAGCTACAAGGAGCTACAACAAGATGTAAACTAGAAAGACCCTTCCGTCTACTGGAAGATTTTTGTCCCTTGGGCAGACACTTAAGAGTTTTGCTTTAAGGGTCTTTGTTCACTCCTTGTTTTTGTTAGAAATCAAAAAGTAAACAGTCTTTGAGTGAAGAGACAGAGAAGCAAATAATTTTCAATTGGGGTAGAGGCAATCTAAAGCTGTCTCTTCTTAATGTAGAAAAATAAATGGCAGTGAAAAGAAATAACAAAAATGAAGGTGAGAATAAAAAGACCAAGAATAGGTAAGGCCCAGACTTTTGGAGAATAATCATATTATAAGCTAATATTTAGGGTAAATTGATTAGCAATCGAAAGAGGAAATTAAAAAAAAACTGTCAAATTGTATTTTCAGTAAGGATAGTGTTTGTAATGTAACAGTTATATTTTTGAGAACTTGGTATTTATGGGAGGCTTTATAAATTTTTTTATTCCTTATACCAGCATTGGAACAAGCATTATTGTCTTGCTCTCCACACAAAGACACCGAGACCCCAAAGATGCTAAATAATTTGTTAAAGTTACATATGGCTAGTATTTTTGGACGTTATTATTTTTAACTTAGATTTGCCTCAGTACCAAGTCCATTCTCATTCCATTGCAAAATGAACGCTGCTCCCTGAAAACAGTACCATGAAATCCAAATCAATAGTTACTAAGTTAGAATTACTCTTAAAGAATGACATGCTTTGTTGAAAAGATTAACATCTAATAATAACGTTATATTTGCAATTAGATGTTAGCTAAATCCTTTGAAGTTCTTTTAATTGTTATTCACCTTTTTTAAAATATTAATTCAGTGTTAGTAGTTTAAACTCTTATTTTCTGGGGGTATTATGGAGTTCCTGAGGCAATACCCATATATGAATAATGCATTTGACTTCTGAGCGCTCCTGATGCTCTGATGTCCATCCACCCAACTCTAGTTTCTGTGACCACAAGTGTGGCTCTTGAATCCTGATTGCAAATATTATGCTAGTCTTGAAATACTGGTTACTATGCATCCAAATTGTTAGTTAGGAAGACTGTTAAGAAGCTCAATAAATATCTGAAAATTAAATATATAACAAATCATATCACTGATAAAAGGAAACCTATAAATCATAAAAGATCACTTCATGAAGTTTTAGCCAAATAGGTTTTATTTATCTTCTAGATAACTAAACAGGTTTTTCCTTAATGCTGTTCACAAATGTCTAAGTATGAAAATCTATAAATATAACTTCAATCAGTACCATAAAATAGGCAACAGAAATGCTTTGTTGAAAAGATTAACATTTAATATGATTACATTAGTAAATTAAAAAATAACAAAAAACTACAAATCTTTTAGTTTAATCTAGATATCTTTTTTTTTAAATATAACACACAATAACAGTTTTCACTTCTAGTTGATCACAGGTTTTGAACTTTTTTGACAAACTGAAGAAAGAACATCTGGAAAATACATATATGCATGTGTATATAAATAATTGCTACCCAGGGCCTCAGGGAGTTCACAGTGCCCTGCTGTCTACCCACTTAACTCTCTAGAGTTTCATGAACTGCAAGTAATGAACACTCAACTATGAAAACTGCAAATATAAGACTTTAAAAGCAAGTGAAATACCACAATAGTAATTGTGGTTATATCATTACCAATACTTAGTATACCATAGCTGGTTTAAAAATAGATAAAACAGGATTAATTAAAACGAACAATAAACAAAGTTTTCCAGATTCTTAAAATTACTTTTAATGTCTTACTTTCTCTTCTTTGCTTCCCATAACAACCTATTTAGCTAATATAGTGATCTAAACTACTCCCCCTCCCCAAACTACCTATGTTCTTTTTAAAGGCTGCTCTAATGTTGATTAATGAACATTGAAAACAAAGTTGAACTGGAAATAAGCCCCTATCTAATCAAATGCATTATCAATTCAAAGTATCTGTAGACAAACATAATCCAATATAATTACTGTTCTTTTTTTATCAAATGTTATAATCTAAATGATAATGAGAATAAAAATTCAATTTTTTAAATCTGCTTTTAAAAGCGTCACCCATTTTCTTTGTACTCAAGAATATATAGCAAAGGTATCCTGGAAATAATGTTTAAGTGCATACTATATATTTTTTAAATATCTCACTTAATCTTCAAAACTTTATGAGCTATGCACTATTATCTTATTACCTATAAAATAAGTACTACTTTTTTTTGAAAAGCAAGATGATACTCAGAGGTTTTTTTTTAAAGATTTATTTTTATTTACTTATGCATACAAGAACTGGGGCATAGGCCAGGGGTGGGAGGGGGGAAGGGAGGGTGAGAGGATTCACCAGAGACAGAGAGGAGAGCAAAATAGGCAGATTTCAGTGAATATTTGGAGTTTTTAAGTAACTTGTCTAGCACCAACTATAAGTGAAGTCAGGATTTAAATTTAGGTCAGTAACTGCCCTCTCCCAATCTCCCACCTGTATTTAAAGCATTCCTAATTACTTCAAACCCTATTAGCCAATGTTTGATGAACAACTATTATCTATCAGATACTTTCTAGGCATTTATTCATTTGATAAGAATGGGAAAAATAAACAGAAGTCTGAATAATCAAATACTTCAAAACTAGACCATACTTTAGTCCTATGGCTATTTATTCAAGTTAGCATAAGTGCTGTGACTGATATAGCAAGCTATTTGTGTTTTTTTTTTAATTGACTTTGTGTAGAAACTCTTTATAGATCCCAACATTCCATTAACTAAGGAAACCTTATAGGCATTTTGCACACATGCATGCACACACAATCCATTTGGGCTTGGGTTACAGTTCCCTAAGTCAACATCTGGAACTGAAATCCATACTTCTGTGAGACTACATGAATTGACGATTAAGTTGTATGTGCACACATGCACGTGTGCATGTACCTGTGTGTTTAGTTTGTGTTTCTTCTTGTGGAACCTAACATTTTCATTATTCTCAGTGAAAAATAGGAGCAAAACACAGCTTTAAGGTCTCAATTTCTATTTCTAAGAGATTAGTGTTTTGAGATTGCCATTTACTTTAAAAAATATTGTACATGTTTCAGAATATAACATGAAACATATAGAAATCAAATATCATCTAACTCACAGCCTTTACTAATTAATAAAAGGACACACTGCTTCCACATTTCCTGCTATTTGAAAGATATACTCTGGTTTTCTACCAATAACCAAATATTTGATTGTTTATCACTGGAATCCAGAATGTAGAGACTCCAAGGATACAAGAAGGAAAATAACAGCTGAGTAAAACACAACAATTTTAAGTTACAACTACTTGGGAAACAGCAAGCCCAATAAGAAACTGAAGAAGAAAAAATGGAATGAAAGAGAAAAGACTGGACAGAGCCCAGTAACTGTATTCATAAACTCTTTCAGAGAAAACCATCCACTGTGGAGAAAATATCATATACCTTTAAAGCAACTGAAATTAAATATTTTCAGTGATAATCTCAATTTTTCAAAGGAACTGAATCTGTCAAAGAAAGATATTTTCAAATTCCCTCCTTTTAATTGCTGCTCAAATTTAATAAACATGGTGGTTTCTGGAAAGAATTCAGGAATGTTCTCCAGCCCTTAATCTGTTTTCCATAAAACACATGTTGGTTAAAGAAGGAAGGTAATTCTGGAAATCGTGTAGTAATTTCTTTGGAAATTATAAGTGAAGCACAGATGGTAATACATTACATTTACAGGATATATTTTTATATGTAGAATGATACTATCATGAACTCTGTACTGTACCATTTTTCTCTAAAAATACATGAAACAGCACCATAATAAGTGCATGACAGAAATAAAACTTTAGATTATGCTTGATTACATTAATTTCATAAGGAAAGTATTTCTATATATCTGTATCTTTATAGTTATACATTATTCCAAATTACTAATTGACACTTGTCTGGGTGAAACACCCAAAAATATATTCATAATTCAATATTTTAGCCACATCAAATTTCCTCAGTTTTCATCATTCATTCAATACTCATTTATTTAGCTTCTACTGTCAATAATTCTAAAAGATATCTTACATGGAATAAAAGGCATTTAAAGTAATGACTTTAACCATACCTTCTCCTAAAAATATGCTCAGTATCATTTTTCTTTAAAAATACAGTTTGAAATAAGCTACTATGCCTGACTAGGAACATAAAATTATTTTAAATCAAAAATAAATTGGGCCTTCCTGGTGGTGCAGGGGTTAAAGACAGCGCTATCAAGCTATCACCAGCCACTGCAGCACAAGTTTGATCCCGGCTAGCCAGGGAGCAACCCACATGGCAAAGCTGACCTCTCCTGTCGTGCCTGCTGCTCCCCTCAGCAGTGTATTTCAGTAGATCTGCCTGTTCTGTTCCCCATTCTCTCTGGTGAATTCTCTTACCCCCCCTACAACTCTGGCCTGTACCCCAATTCTTGTATGCATAAATAATCAAAACAATAAAAAATAAAATTAAAAATAAATTCTCAGGATATTTATTGAAAAGAAATAATACATTATTCAAACTTGGACTTAATTTTTTTTTTTAATTTGAAATGGTAGTTATATTTTCATCATATTGGCAAAGATAAGATCTGTTGAAAGGATTCGCTCCTACAAAGCTAAATACAAGTGCTTTACACTTGCATGAACACTCAGGTCTGAAAGTGACCTCCAGAGTCATCAGGAGGTAGGTGTAGTGGGCCTGGGTATAACTGTGAACAGTGGCTGCTATTAGTGGAAGAAACAGAGTGGAGTGCTCTAAGGAAGAAGTGCCAAGTACTGAAAAAGCAGCTCTGGGCAAGTGCTTCTCCCAAATTCAGACAGCTTCCATGTAATAACTAAGATCACAGAGAATGCTGAAGAGCCCCTTATGGGTAATGGAGAAAATAAAGTTGGGGAAGTTACTTTGATTTACTGTGTGATGACCTCTTTAAAGACGGACCACCCCAAAGTTTAGGTAGAATCTCCAAGTCTAATGGGATTTGCCTATTAAAAAATGGAAGCGATTTCTTTTATAACTCAGTGGTGCTTTGAGAGCCTTGGTGCAGTCAAAAATGAGGAATCTGCCCCAGCCTAGTAGTGCAAATTCTGTGTAACAGTTGCCTGAGTGTGCTCTGGAGTTGGATAGTCTGGAATTGATTCCCAGTGCTCACATTTATTAGTTGCAAGACTTAAGTTAGGCAAGTTTCTCAACTTATCTGCAACGTCATTTTTTTTGTTTGTATTTGTATATGGTGATAACATTATATATACCTCAGAGAGTTTTAAATGGAATAAGGTAATACAAGTACCATTTAACACAGAGTCTGGCACATTTGCATAATACTCAATAAATGTTGTCTACTTTTCAAGGCAAAGAAGCCAAGTCTCTTAAGATGAAAATAGACAAGATAGTTCAATGCAATCACTGCAATTCTACTGTATGCATGTGAATTCGGTAGCTTAGTTGTACACAAAGCAAAGACCTAGGCTTATCAAAAAGCGTACAGAAAAAAAGAAAATGATGGTTAAATATTTGTAAGAAAGGTAGCTAAAGTTTTACCTGCACTTGCTCAAAGTGATTATAAGATAAATAGGTGAGAAAGCCAATCAGAGGACACCCTTAGGAAAACCGAATTAAAAAAAAAAAATGTGACAGGAACATTTTGAGAACATTTGGTTAAAACTCATGATAGCATTAAAACATTTCTACTTTCTCATCCCCACACACAGCCCATGTTAGGAGTAGTGTAAGGAGGCAGATGCATGTAAGCATAAAATGCAGACTGGGAGGTAGAAAATGTACTGCTTGTAATTGCCAAATTTACGTGTGGAACAAGAGATGAACCAAAGAATTACAGGCCAATAAAGCTGAATTCAATTTAGAGGAAGAAATGGAAAACACGTGTAATTGCTCAGATACCAATCCTTGAGGAAATTCTATAACTTTGCTTCCCCAAGCCAAATCAATGGTTCGGCAGCATTAAATCACATCAAGGGGGAACATTTTCCAAAATGCAGAATCTGAAGTTTTACCAAAGATCTCCTGGAACAGACCTTCTGGAGAAGGAGCCCAAGAATCATCACTTTAGGCAAGTGCCAGCAGATGACTCATCTGCACACTGAACCTTGAGACCCACAGGTCTGTGGAATAGAAAGGTGACAGCAAAAGGTGATAAAGAAAGAAATGAGGGACTCCCCTGGTGGCACAGCCATTGAGCACTGGGCTGCAAAGCTGCCTGCAGCCTCTGCAGTGCTGGTTCGATCCCCAGCAACTGGTGAGGGTCCCACATGGTGTGACAGACCTCTCCTACCCCCCGCTGCTCCCCTCAGCAGTGTATTTCATCGGTCTGCCTGTTCTGCTCCCTGCTCTGGCTCTGGTGAATTCTCTCACCCTCCCGCACTTCTGACTGTACGCAGTGCTTGTATAAATAAATAAATAAATCTTTAAAAAAAAAAAAGAAATGAAATACCGATAACATCCTTTCAATTCAGTGGTATTTACTCTGTGATTGCTTACATAAATGATGAGTATCATCTACATTGCTTTATAAGTGGTATCTTGTTTCAAATACATGTTACATGGTATGAGTTCCCAATTTGAAAAATCAAAGTGAATGGTGATATATGTTTAAAATTAACTGTTATTAGATTTGTGAAAATTTTAAACATGACAATCTATAGTAAAACTGTCATATTAGCTCACTTCCACCCTTCAATGTATAGGTTGTAACTTCTTTTATACAAATCTAAATTTTTTTCTTTTAAAGCTTAACCCATTAAGATCTCAAAACATGAGGGAAGTAGGGTAGAGATAACTATCCATAGGAGAAAAAGTACAGAAGACAGAGGAATAAAGTTGAGTTTACTCAGTGAAAAGCTCAGTCCTGTTTACCTATACTCTGTAGCTATGTTTGCATCTGTTCCCAATTTGACGAGAATATATTGCAAACAGATTAGTTCATTTTTTTATGGCTGACCTCTTTTGTTCAGAATGTGGGGTAAAAACATATGTTTCACACTTTTGTTTATCTGCTTGTGCCAATAAATATGTTTAAATAAAATAAATGATGTTTAAATTAAAAGTCAACAAACATAATTCCTACAAACTCCAAATTATTTAATTAATGCTTACACCACATCTCTTGATCCTCTAACTGGATCCCACCAGGAAGTAGTGAGCCAAAAAAGGAAAGATCCTGGAGTTGATTCCAGTTTTCCATCACCCACTTCTTCCTCACCCTCAAGAATATTTTAGTAAAAACATCACCATAGACACTCCTATAAAGCCAACATAAAAGTAGATCCAACAGCCAACTTTGAATCTGTTCAGATATCTGTCAAAGACTATTTGCCCCCTAAGAACTGAATTGTCTATACTTTATCAAGTAAGTCGGTTTTGAGGAAATTTACATTGTTTATAATGTATTCAGTAATAAGACTTGAAAAAAATTCAGTCAACTGTATCTCAGAAAACAGATAAGAACCTTTCTTATTTGCAAAGTCATTCTACTCTAACCTTCTATAAAATAGTCTATAAAGGAGTCTATAAATGATATTATAACTGTTAGGCCTTGGAAACACATTGCCTTATTTCTATACTAGATTCACTCTTTATCTTTTTGTATACATAGCAAAGGCCTTCACATCTACTTTCCACATGTCCTGGATACAATTCACAAAGTGGAGCACATATTTATATACTAAGGTTTATATTACTTTTACATCAAAGAAAATAAAGATGTCCACCATATTAGGAAGTGCTAAAAACACTGGCATTAAAAAGCTGAAAACAGTGTATATCATATACAAATGGTATCTCTGGAAAAGAGTGGCCAATATCTTTATAGAATCAACTACTATATTTGTATACAAGAAATTAAAACTATATTCCACCAGGGCAAACTGTGGTGGGAATTCTATTGTATTTCATTTATTTATTAAATATTAAAATTCAAATTTCCTATATTAAAATAATAGCCACTGATTATTAAGACCTAAATCAAGAGCATATTCACTGCCTTAAGTGGAAGAGACAGTGATGAAAGATGCACATACACACACACAGAAAGAAAGAGAGAGAGAGAGAGAGAGAGAGAGAGAAATAATGAGAATGGGAAATTACTTAATCCAAGAAGGGCTTGTTTTGGTCAAGAAATTGGAATAATTTTTCAACCTACTAATGAAATGTCATCAGTCATGTGCATACAAATAATTTCAAGATAATCGTAGATGAGAAAAAGAAGAATAATCACAAAGTTTACCAATTCCTAGACATGTGTTTGGAGACAGGAAGATGTAGGAAGTTGAAGAATTAGTGTGAGAAGAGGTGTCACTTAAATCTTTAATGTTGGCTAATATTTGGCATGGAAACTTTAATATTTGGCATCAAAATTTTTAATTTTGGCTAATTTTTGCACTGAAACTTTATAATTTATACTACCTTGCTATAAAAACAGTACCATCCTTTATTTAAATCTAGTTCTATAAAAACTAAGATTACCTCTCTTAAAACTCCATCTTATAATTTTTGTGCAAAGGACAAATACCCTTCCGAGCAATGCCAATTCTTCAAGTGATAATGTAGAGTGGGGGAAAAAAGTCCTCTCTCAGCCTTCTTTTGTTCCCTCAATATCCCTCTTTCTCATTCCTTCTCTGCTTCTCTCCATTTTATGCCTGTAATAAATGTTACGGGTAACACCTAAAAAAGAACTCCTAAAGTTAAAGTGTCTGATCCTCTTCTTTACATTTTCCTGGAAGCAGAAAAATAGCTAGCTCCTTTTAACATATCTTTTAGCTATAGCTACAAAGTTTAAAAATAAAATGAAAACCCCGAGATGTATATAAAAAGCCAATTTGTTTTCCAAATCACTCAGAAAGCACTCCTTCAATATATTCATGCATACATATGCTATATTCTGTCTTTCCTCTAAGAACACAAAGATATATGCATGGGTATGACATTATGTGTATATAGTTAGAAATGTGTTTAATTGTAACATTACAGATAAATTTAAACAGAGATGAAAGAAAGATGCTCTTATTTAGTAGTGCCTAGAACTGAGATAACTGAATCATAACTACAGCATAAACATCTTTGCTACTGAGGGTGAAAGAATTTCCAATAAAATTATTTAAGACAAAAGTAATCTGTCAGAGACTGAATTTAGAAGGAATTTATAACATCTATTATTTTCTCTCCATCCTTTTGCTCCATTAAATTGGCTTTTAGGAAAAACACAAACAGTAAATTCATACAGTTGAATATTCAAATAAAACTTATTAATTCACAACATATTTTTATCTATAGTGCATAAGAATCCAAATCAATCAAATATAATGGTAATTTCTTAATTTCACTGTTGACACCAAAATAAGGTGACTGTTTTTTTTCAACACTAGAACACTCCCTCATAAACCCTCACAAAATCTTTGGAGTTTGAAGCCCTATTTTCCATGTTGGTTTCTACCATTAACTTTCTGTGGATCCTCAAATAAAATGATGACACTAACAAGTCTTCAAGATTTCTCACCTAAAAAAATCATTGATATGGTTAATTTCCTAATATGGAAAAAGCAGACCTAGAATGCAACGAGCAACTTTCTGTTACATGTAAAATACAATCAGTAGAAGTTTTTGGAGGAAAAAAAAATTTTTTTCTCATCAATTAAATGCAAATGTTAAGTTCAAAATTATTGTTTAAATGTACCCTCAATTTTCTTGGCTTTGTACTTCTCTCTATCATAATAGCCCATACAAGATCAAAACTTTGCCTCATTTATTCTGATTTCTGTCTTTTGTTATACAAAGTAGCCCAGGCTTCATGACCACTCTACTCCTCCACTGAAACTTCATTCATGATGTTGTCTCCAAATAGGTAATAACCTTATGGTAAAAATCACCTTAATCTTAACTTATCTGAAAAATTGACTGGCAATCTGGTAGAGGAAAGGAAGGGAAAGAGAAAAACAGTCAGAAAAAGCAATGGTGCATATGTGTATGTGGGGTATTTGTAGAAGGGGGATGGAAAAGCAAAAAGGGAAAAGCAAAAAGGAAGAGAGAATACATCAATTCACCTGCTTTAGGCCTTTACTGTTGAAGTTTTATCCAACATGTCTTCTCACTTTTCTAAGGAAATTGCTACTCCTTGACTCCATCTAAATGGAGTCAAAGTCTGCTATTTATGGTCCCCACAAACTACCTCCCACTGCAGAAATAGGCAAGTGATCCAAATGGAGCTAATCAGAAAACTTCTCCATGGTAAAAGTGGAAGTATATGCATACAGATAGGGGAAGTTATTTTCTCTTAGAAAGGTGATAAAGAAAAATGATTGCCAGCTGATAGATAACCCACAACACATGGAGAGATAATCTCTAGCAAGAGAGAATAAAGCCCATCTTCGAAGAGAAGCAGAGATGAAGTTATTAGAGAAAGCTTTGCAAAGGTTTCACCTTAAGATACCTGCAACTGCCCCAGGCTTGCATGGTCAGCCCTTCGCCACAATTTGTGAAATACACAAGTATTTTCCAATAAACTTTCTGTCTTGCTCAAATTAACTCAAATTGGCTTTCTGTTGCATATAATCAAGAGTTTTCAATAAAGTGACAAAATGCCCAAACTCCATCATAAATTTAACTATCCAATCCATTCATTTTTGACTCAGTAAGCAATTTTTATACATCTATCATTGTGGAAATAGCATCCCAAGACAGGGATTCAAACTCTAAAGAAATAAGAAAATATTAAATGAAAAAACATAAAAATCAAGTAAGACGTAGAGGATATTGATAATATACCAAATTTCAATTTTTTTGTCATGCTATTTTTACTATGTACGCATAATCAATCTTCACTTAAAAGCAATATACAAACATCCTATAATCAAATATCCTGGATAAAGTGACTAGGAAAAGTGATCAATGGACAATTTAATAATAGAGGATTACATTCCTCTCCACTTAAAGAAAACATAATCAAAATAAGCAGTGTATGTATCAATGAAAAACTGAAGCAAGTCTTGTGTTTCCCTGTTTTTATCTTACCAATCACCAACATACCATTGTTCAACATGAGAAAATCCATCAAATTTATCATTTTTTGAGTCAATTCTTCATGAGTCTTCAAAAACTAAACATTACCTAATTTAAATGTAAGGTATATAAAAGAAATTCAATTACCAGATTATTCACTCAGCATTTTATTTGCTAGTGGAAGTAAAAGTTGGCAGCTTATCAATTTTCTTTTCATCCATATAGTTAAAAGACGGACCGAAATGATTCAAGCCATTCAAGGGTATATAAGTAAAACTGTTTTTGCTCTTTCCTGAAAACTGTCTTAGGGAAGATGCTGTTTATTATAGTATACCTATGACTGACGTCACTTAACATAAATCAGGTTATTTTTCTTTTATATTTTCCCTAAATGTTCTGATACACACCTCTGAAAAAGCTGACCAAGTTTCCATTTTATTTTAATGCTAAGTCAGTAGGTGATTATATAAATGTTCCATTGGTGAAGGAAAATAGAAAACACTGTACCAGAAAAACTTTTGTGACACGATGGAGCAGACTTGAAAAAAATTCAAAAAGTCCAACTTACCCACTAGTTTACTAGTAATCACTAAGATTAATATGAGCTTTGATTATTATAAGTTAAATATTTCAAATAAAGTAGTGGAAGGAAATGTAAGGTATAGACACTGTATTTTCACCCCATATGGGCTGAATGAATTAAGAGGGAAACCAACTTTAAATGGATCAAAAAATGTCAGTTAAATTAGAAACACTGATGAATAGGAATCGTGAACTCAATTTGTTCCTTTTCACATGGCACTATCAGACTTATGGAATATAGTGGTAACCAAGGCAAATATACTCTGTCTCATTATAACATTATAATTTACAGTGAGAGATAGATAGAAATCTATTTCTCAATAACATCTATATAACAGATTATCTGTACATGTATTTGATTTGTTCTAATATACCAAATTTAACCATATGCTCCACACAAAAAGAGAAATAACTGCTGAATTTAAATCCCCTAAAAAATTTACCCCTCAGCAAAAATGAGTTTGGCCTATATTATTTCAGAGACAGAAAGATCAAATCTCAAAAACACAGAAAAACAAAGGAAGTTGTTACTTAGCTCAATGTGTCCATGAGTCAAATCTAGCAATTAATAAGTCATTTAGTGAAGTTTCAAATGTGATGTATTCACTTATTATTTTTTTCCTGCCCTGGTATTCTTTAATATTCTCTCCAAGGGACAGTCTGATAAAGAAATAGACAAAACTGGGGAAAGAAAAAGAAGGCATAATCTCCTTTTCCACCATTCATTGATACACTACTCATGAATTCCTAAACTTCACATGGCAGTGAATCCCCCAGGTCAGAACCTATTTTCATGAAGACCAACCAAAGACAAATGAGGCATCATCTCAACAGTAAATCATCTCAACAGTAAATTTAATGGGGAGCTTTCTGCCTCACATGTCAGTATCTAACTTTGAGGTAAAATACTCTCTAATTATGGTGAAAGGAACTTTGAAAAATACATAGAGAAGATTATTATAAGCACATAATGGTGTTATTATATGCTGGGGGTGAAGAAAGGGAGTAGAGAAGGACAGATAATATTTACACTGAGCACTAAAGAATGTATGAGGAAGAAATGAAGGTGTTAAGCAATTTGATAAAGACTTTAAGATGGATGGATCTTGGCATATCCAGGATGAAAAAAGAAAAGTGTGTCTTTCAGAGCAGTGGTTTTCAAATCTGGTTCTAAAGCTCTTCTAGGAGTCCATTAGGTCAGAACTACTATTTTTCTTTTTTGAAATGGAAGTAATGTTGGTTTATAACACAGTTTAAGAGTATATGCTTTAGTGGGCCTCCCCTGGTGGCGCAGTGGTTGAGCGCTGGGCTGCGAAGCTGCCTGCAGCCTCTGCAGCACTGGTTCGATCCCCGGCCACCGGCGAGGGTCATAGCGCGCAGACCTCTCCTGCTGCCCGCTGTTCCCCTCAGCAGTGTACTTCGGTCCTTCTGCCTGTTCTGTTCCCCGCTCTGGCTCTGGTGAATCCTCTCACCCTCCTGCACTTCTGACTGTACCCAGTACTTGTATAAATAAATAAATCTTTAAAAAAAAAAAAAGAGTATATGCTTTAGGAGTCAGTTCCACACCTCTTCTGCACCCACCCCCAGTGTATTAGTAATCCTTCATCCAATGGGCCCCCTGCTGCCCTTCCTCCATCCTCGGTTCTATAGTCAGACTCCAAGGCTTAGTTTTGGTTTGATTTTGTCTATTCCTTTGCTTTGTTTCTTTATATTTAACAAATGAATGAGATCATCTTGTATTTTTTTTTCTTCCTGACATATTTAGCTTAGCATAATTCCTTACATTTCTATTCATGTTGTCATATTTGACAAATATTTCATCTGATTTTTTTAGATGAATAATATACCACATCTTTTTCCAATCATACATTGTGGGGCATTTATGTTGTTTCCATAGTTTGGCTATTGTAAAAATTGTGCTGAAATGAACATAAGAGTGCATATATTCCCTTTGAATTAGATTTTTGTATTATTTGGGTAGATACCTAGGTGTGGGATTGCTGCATTATATGGTAGATCTATTTTTAATGTTTGAGGCTCTCCATACTATTTTCCATAGAGGATGGACCAGTTTTCAATCAAACTGACAATGTACCAGGATTCCCTTTTTTAAAACTGAATTATTTGTTAAATCGAGGTAACACTGGTTTACAATACTGTTATAATTCAGGTACACAGGTTCACATCTCTTCAGATGTGTATTATCACACCACACCAACCACCAAGGTACCCATAATCTCCACTATAGTTCATTAGGCCCCCTTCTTCCTCCTTTACCCCTACACTACTCCTGTCCCTCTGGTAGCTCCAATTCTATAGTCAGATTTCTAGGGCTTGTTGTAGGTTTGAAATCTTGCCATTTGCAACAAGAATAGAACTAAAAGGGATTAAGCAAAGCAAAACAAGTCAGAAGAAAGACAAATACCAGATAATTTCACTCATATGAGGAATATAGAGAAACAAAACAAAGGAATAGAAAAATCTTTGTTAATAAGATATTATATGCTTTTCACTCTTGTTTGCCTGCAATTGACAGGGGAGTTTACCAGATACTAAATGATTTACAATATTGCAAAGGTGCATGTGGACATAAATATAAGAATTCAGGTATTTTTAAGCCAGATTTTAAAGATATTTGGAAAAATATAAAATGATATTTCTTGACAGTATTATTTTTGGTAAAGTTTATTTTTCATATTTTTTATTTATGTTAAGATAATGGATTTACTATTGCTATTTTTACATGCTTTTCTAGATGAATATTTAAACACATTCTCAGGTTTGTTTAGTACTGTAAACATAAACATATACCACATAATAAAAATTCATAGGAATATTTGATAACTTTCAGAAGAGTACAGGGGTCCTTTGTTTGATAACCATTATACTATGTTAAAGGGAGTAGGAGACGAGCTTTGAGTTATGAAGCTACAAAGAGAGGTAGGTCTGGTAATGAGAGAACTTACAGGCCATGGCATAATACAGAATGTCCAGTCCAGAATTCATAGAGGCTCATAAGAGGGTTGTAGCAAAGTGAATATGAGAAATGAACAGGTTGAACATAACATGTTATAGGAAAAGGGACAACTGATTTAGAACTACTGAGTAGGGGGCAGGGAACTGGGGGATTGGTACCTACTCTTCAAATGAGCGCCCTGGTGGTAGGTGGTACCAATTCAGTGATGTAAAGAACTAGAGACGGCAATACTGTGTGAGAGAACAGACTGAAACACTTGGCATTGGAGATAATAAGACTGACATGTTAGTGAGACCAATGTATGAGAACTCAGGGAAATCTGAGAAAAGGGATGCAAACTAGAGGTAAAAATTGGTAGTTGTCTTCATATTTGAAATCATTGGGATACATACATTGCCCAGAAAAAGATTACAGAGTAAGACATAGTCTAGCACAAAGTGCTGGACAATGCAATATTTAAGAGATAGACATTTTAATCTCTTACATAATAGACCGTAAAGAGGAATGGAATCTTTCCTATTTAAGTTAGGCTACCACATACATGTAAATATTAGCAATTGTTTATTAGGTTGATTATTATATACTAATGACTGATTACATAGACAATATACTACTCTTAAGGGCTTTGCTGAGGTATGATTGATATAAAATAAAGTGCACATATTTAAAATGTACAATTTGGTAAGTACTGACTTACACTGTGATACCATTAGAGTCAGGGAAATTAAATATACTCAATCACAACTGAAAGTCATCTCTTACCTCTTTGTAATCTTTCTTTCCTAACTCTCCCTCTGCTCTCCTCCCCAGCCCTCAAGCAAACACTGATCTCCTGTTTTCTGTGGCCAGAAACCACTTTCTATAATGTATGTAAATGAGCATCATACCATGTGTTCTATTTATCTGGCTTCATTCATTTGTGATTATTTTGAGATTAATTCATTATATCAATAGTTCTTGCTTTATTACTAAATAGTATTCCATTGTATAGATGTAACTGTGTTTGTGATCACAGACATGTTGCTTGGCATTGGGGCTGCCTCTGGGGATTGGATGTCCCTTAACATTTCATGCAGTGCTAGTGTACTGGTGATGGTAACCTTCAGCTTCTGTATGCCTGGGGAAAAAAAGTCTTTATTTTGCTAGGAACTGAGATAACTAAATGGATACGGAACTTTGAGAAATTTTGTAAAATCAGGTAACTTCTCAACTTTGTAAACTGGTTGAGAAACCAATTGAAAGGGTAAAGAATGATCTGAGTTCTGATAGCTGGGTAATACAATGGTTGTATACGGTTTTTAACATTGTTCAGTCAACCACTGAGTTGAAGTTTCCATTCTTTTCACAACAAAGACAATAACCAGATATTAGAACTATTCTGAAATAGTGAGGAGCTGCTCATTAACTTATGAGGCATCTGATGCATCTTTGTTCTGATGAAAATCTGAGAAACTGAAAAAAAGGAAATTAAAAAAAAATTCCATTTCTAGCTTCTACTCAATCAATGCAATATATAAAAAATAAGCCCTAGCAACCATAGAGCATGCCATACAAATTAAATAAAAGTAAATAGGAAAAAAAAAAAACTTGACACATAAACATTTAACCCTAGCAGGGAAGTGAAACGCAGATCTTCTGACATAGGATTTCCTTACATTTTTATAATGCTCTACTCTTTTCATTTTGGAACATAATCAATTCTTCCTAAATCCATTGAAAAATCACAATTAATAGTAAACTTCAACATTACAGCGAGTTGAGCATTATAATGACTAATATTATATTTAAGATTTATCCTACATTGCCAATTCTCTAACGATTAAAAAAATCATAAAAGTTATTCAGTAGTGAAACTAAACTGAGCATCACATAGTTAATCTTGAATTAAGATATCAAATCAGTAGCAGCCTATTCAGTTTGTTACTCCAGGTAAGACTATGCTCTAGACAGACCTAGTATTTTCATGTTGCATATTCATTCTTTTAGATTTGGAACACAGAAGATGTTAGCAAAGGAAAACTACCATGCACAAAGCAAATGCCTCATCAGAGACATTAACACTGCTTTTTAATTATTAAAATGTAATTATTAAAATGTAATTATGAAAATTATTAAAATGTGTTATTAAAATGTTCAATAAAATCAATTCTAGGTATTCTCATTTTACAGGTTATTTGGACTTGTCTATTTAGAATGGAATGCTAGCACATAACTGTTCCTATATTCCTGGTCATCAGTGAGAATAAAGGAACTGAGTACACCCTATTCTTAGTTAAGAAGGAGACTGCTTGGCATTGTCTCAATGCTCTCATTGCAAAAATTCACTTTATGGATGTTCATAATAAGCCAGAGACTGCTTAGGTATTTTGCCTGAGTAATCCATGAAGCAAAATTTCATTCATGTCACATATAGGAGCATACCCATAAGTTATGAATATAGTTGTTGCAATATTAGAACACCAAGACTCCAAAAGGGTTTTTTTACCCAAAACTGGGAGTGAGTTTTTATAAGTTTGTTCTCAATTTCATACAAATCACTGAGTATATATTTGTTTCTGGGAGTTATTTGAATCTATTCTACCTTACTCACAATGAAAGAGGAGAGGGAGGGAAATGGGATTTCTCATAAAATTTTATCCAAACCTGGTGTCCTGCAATATAGGTAAAATATGAAGTGCCTCAAGATCCCAACGAAAAGAAACAAGCAGAACCATGGGCAGGAACTGCCTAGCAATTTAAAATAAAACAAATAAAAGGGAAAGAAAGCACAGAAATCAGAAATCTGAAACAAACTCAAATATCCAATCACTACAGAGGATGAGAAACTATTAACACATGGTATAAATTCAATTGTGAATGTTCCCATGGAAAAAAAAAATGCCTCCACTGACATCACTCAGGGTCTGACTCTGCCTCAGCCTTGTGCAAAAGCACTTGCCTACATTCCACTGACATCATTGCAGGTGCATGCAATTTGGGGACATGAAATAAAGTTCATAAAAGTATCCAGCTTCCCTTAAAATTGAGCATTTTATTCCCCTTTAACTTAAGCATGGCTAAAACAAATACTGTAAAATTCCATTCCTGTGAGTAGTTTATTTGGTCATTTGACTAAGAACTATCTCTCCTGAGAATATGTGTCTGTCGGGCCATGGCTTACTTCATTTATTCATATTTCACTTAACTTGACTAGATAAAAAAACACATAAATCTGACAGGAGCTCATAAGTAGGTTATAATAGCATAACTGAATGGTGGTATGCCCCAATGCACTAGTGATTATCTTTTTTCATACCCCTCCCTCAGCCAGAAGTCATAAAATCTGCTCAACCAAAAATATTTCTGGGTTTCTATTCAAAGTCACACATTTGTGGCTCTTTTTTTTTTGTATTATAAAAAGTGTAGGTAAAAACTATGTTTTAAAATCTACCTTCATTGAAAATTATTTATTCAATATGTACCTAAAGCATTTAATATATTTACCCTAGTAACTGTGAGAAATTAGTGTAACTCCTAATTAAATTACAGCAATTATTATGTGTACTGATTGTGTAAATATGATAAGGGTAACTGTTACCTAGCTTTGTTTATGCTAGAAAATAATTTGGAAAGGAAAAAATAAATGAATGAATAAAATAATTTTTGTCTCACAATTTAAAATTAGATTATTGCTACACATAATTAAAAGTCATGATGAACTCAAACATATCCCATATTTAATATGCAAGACTGCAAATACTTCATTACTTTTTCATTTAAAATGAGAATACCAAAAGCACCTAAAATCACTATAATGAATAGTTACTATCCTATTTTCACACCTAAAAGCAATGAACACATAAAGCAGTCCTGCCTTATAAGATCCTTTGTGATAATGTCATGTCCAAAACTCCTCCTTGGCTCACTAGAAAAGTACTAATTTCCTCCATAGTTCATCAAATATGTAATCACTGGTACCAAGTGGCTCTCAGTAAATCCAGCTTACATCTCAAATTGTGAACCATGTGTTCATTGATTTCCTTCAACTGTTATTGATTGGCTATGATTTATTTTAAGACATCTGATTACAGTGTGTCTGATTTTAAACCAAGTTCTTCCAGTCCATTGAAGTCTTTACAGCTCAATAGCTCCCTCTAGCCTCCTTTTATATACTACACCCACAGGTCACATTAAATGAAAGGGTAAGGGGTTATAGGATTACTCTTACACTTTTGCTAAGTTTCCACTATGTAGCGCATCAAAATATTTCACTGATGCACACCCAAGAACTCACAATGCCAAACAGTTGTGAAACCCTAAGAAAGAAAGAGTTCTAAATGACAGAACAACAAAATATAGTTTCATTAATTACTTTAAAATCTATTAATAACTTTCCTAAGAAAAAAGGTGAAAGAAAATTAAGTGTCACACATATTACTACTTAATATTTTATCCTCTGATACTAAAATATTTTTGTTAATCACTAAACTGCATATTTTATAAATCAATTTTATTTTTCACACTCAAAATAAAATGTGTTATTAAAAATTAACAAATAACCCTCAAAAAGTCATGTACAAAAATTATTTTCAACAATGGGCAAAAGATGTATAGTATAAGCACTTCATCTCATTATAAAATATGTGCAGATTTGTAGAGATTAGTGATAGATTTGAATATTGAGAACCTTCTTCCCCTCAAAAAAATTAGATTTTGATCTTATTCCAACTTGCCTTTTTATGATTGAGGGACCACTTGTAGATGCTATCCATATTTCAAAATAACATTAAGCCATGTTTTTAACATTAAATTTTTAAAGTTTGCTACCTTGGCCAAAAATTGATTTTAAAATTACATATAATTTGCTGCCAGTGTTTTTACTACTCAGCAGAAGGCTAGAATTATTTCCATAATGGAACACCGTGTCACTAAAAATGATAAGAAATGTTAGATTTGTTGTATGTTTTATATACTTTTAATGATATGCCCTTCAGGAAAAAAGATGTAAACATTTTACTTTAGTGATCTAGTAATACACAGGGTGAATATGGACATTGTCTCTAACCTCAGGCTATATTAAAACTTGTAGGTAAATACAACAGAATTTCAAATTTTAAATGGCCTTAGTGACAGTTTAGTTCAATCCTCATTTTTGCAGATGAAGGTATTAAAGAAATGACTTGTCTAAGGTCATAGCTATGTGAGTACCACAACCTAAGTTGAAGTCTGTACCTCTTTACCTTTTTCCCAGGGCTCCATGATCCTGTAGAACTGTCTATCTTCTATCCCCAATGTTATTTGGAGGTCACCACTATTTTTAAAAATGTCTTTGTCACCGCATAAAACACTCTAATCTCTTTCTGCCTATCCTCCTTCTTCCTCTATTAATTAAAAAATTACTTCCATATTTTGAGTTTGGGGTATAACTTAGAGCTGACATATTACATATTGAATCCTACTCCTACTATAGATAGAAAGCATTTGGGCCTTGAGCCAATTAAAATAAAGATGTCCATAGAATCATAAAGGCCTAGGCATTGTCCATGGCATTAGAAAATATGAACAGATTTCAGCAAACTCAGTCTTGTAAAAGAAGGTGTGAACTGAACTTGACATTCCATGATAGTAACAGATGACAGAGAGAAAATGTGAAAATCACATTCTTGAATTAAACTGTCTAAGAAAAACCCACAGGAAGAAAATGTACCAATGTCAGCTTGGTTGATTTCATTATTTTACAATTTTTAAAGTGAACAAAGTATTAAAATCTCCCTAGACCAATCCATATATACTAACATGATAGACTTTTATGTAATTAGATTCTATCATGCCAATTACTTTTGAATCAACATTTATTTTTCACCGCTGCAAAATGACACCAAAAAGTATTGTTTAAACACATGAAGGCATACTGTATCTATCCAGTACTATATAAATACATCTATTCATTTCATCTTCAAAACAACCCTAGGGCATAGGTACCATTTATATCCCCATGTTATAGACAGGAACATTGAGGCACATGGAGATTAACTTTCCCATTATTAATTTAATATTTAACTTGAAAATAAAAGGGGTTGGTATTGGAATCTAAACAATGTGTTTCCAAAACATGTGCCATCAATCACTGTATTTCCCACAATAAACAATTATGGGCATAATTACATCCACAGATATTTAAAGTGAATTGTGATGGAAAGTAACATGAAACATGACTGTCAGTTTGACATGCTGAAGGGTCAGAAATCTCCTGAAGGAGCACAAAGAAAGAAATCTTTCTTTTCTCCCAAGGAATGGATTTAACTAACTGATTCGAACATTCAATGGCTGTTTTAGCTTTGAAATAATTCCAACTGGTGGTCTACCAAAAATTCTAAATAGGTATATTTTCAGTAGTTGAGCAGGTCAGGCAGTGAAACAAATTTACATAAAGCAATTGATTAATACGACTTCACAGAAAAGAATTATATTACTGACAGGTTCATTAAAGTTTTTTCTGTTTTGTTTCCCTATAGTCCACATATAAATGACAAAGGATCAGATACAAGCAAATCAATAACAAACCCTAGAAATCTGACTGCAGAATTGAGGCTCTTAGAAGGGGAGGGAGAAAGCAGAGTAGGGAGGGGGTACAATGGGCCTGTGGTAGAGAACTATGGGTACCTTGCTGATGGGTGTGGTGTCATAACATACATATCCAGGGTGTGATCCTGTACCTCTAAATCAAATACAGTGTTGTAAACCAATTTAGCTCGATAAAAACAAATAAAAATAAAGTACAAATAAAAATAAAGTTAATAACATAAGAAAAAATGAAATTTTAGATATGCTACTTTTAACCTGACTCCAGAGATACTGTTACTGGACCCAGCTCTACCTTTACTTGACAAGGAGAAGAAACTGAAAGACAAAAACCCAGTTGTACAGAGAGGAATGGACTTTGGATGGTTGCTCTTTTTGTATTTCTAATAGAGGTAGTGAGAGATCATCTATCTCATTAGCATATGCACACCATAGGGCTTCTTAAATAATCCCAGATCTGGGCAGCCTGAACAGACAACTCTGAACACAGAAAGACAGAAGGTGGGTCACCCAGGAGAAGCTGGAGAATTTGAGAACTGCTGAGTCTTCTGGTCTCTGGCCATAGCTGTGGGCCTTCTGAGCACTTTAAATGGCCAGATTTGGGATGTCTTAAGAAGCTTAGAATTTTGCATTTGAATCAGTCATGTAGCCTTTGTTTTGAAAAATTAAAATCTGCTAATGTGGAAAATTATGGGATACTGTCAGAAGAGGAGGCTGACCAGATCATGATGTCACCATCTTTCCATGAGCAAATGCACTAATGTATGTCAATTATTTAAACAAGTAAAAAATAAACAATATGAAAAAAATAGCCCCAATTACATTTTTTATCTCTGAAATGTCTCACCATCAAGTAATTCCAAGTTTATATGCACTACAAAACTACTCCAAGTAAACTTTAACCTTACAGGAAGATTCAGATAAACATGACAAAGGTGAATAGACACTAAATCAGGTCAAGAAACATATTGCAAGAAGAGTATAGGTAATGGTTTTACTTTCCAGTCATATTATTTATCATAAAATATCCCTTTAAAATCCATAATCTTGCTTCTTTAATTATGAAAACAAAAATCAATGTTTGATTTATGAAAATGGTTTCTGTCACAAAAAATAATCATCTTCTTATGCTTTGATATGTGTATCATTCAGAATATTACATGTTCTTATTTTACCATTACACTGACTTAAAAAATACCTTTCCTCACTGGAGTTGTATACTATTGTTTTAAAGTAATAAAAATATGCTGTTCATAGATTTAACATCTGACAAGCTATCAAAGTTGATGATGGAAGTTACTCCTACCATGATATATTCTATCTCAAATTCCAGTCAAAAATGCTTGCAGTATATCAAAAGAGAGAGAACTAGAATCATGAAAATCCCCATGATCTTCATTTTAGATATAAAGTGATTTTTTAGATATAGATATTAAATCATGATTCTGTTAATAATTTGGCTTATTCTGACCAATGAACGTCCCTGATTTAAGCTCCTGTCCAATGACAGCATTCTCTGACTTTTAGTTAATATTAGCAATGTACCGCCTTTACATCATGCTAATGACTACACACTAAAAGGTCCAGTCCCTCCAAAGGAATCCAGTGATATACAAGTCTTTAAACAAATATACGCTTAAAATTAGCATTAAAAATTGTGCTACCTGAAATATAAAAGAAGAGGAATGCATTGACTCATCTCCATAGGACTATTCTTGGTAATGTCTGACCTTCTGTAGTTGAAAGGACCGTTTTCTTTTGCTTTTTAAAAACAAAACAAAAACACCCAAAATGCCCTCTTTCTTTCCCTATAATACGTCTCCATGAGTATAATAAAAAATATCTTTTGCTCTGATAACCTACCCTAAAATTTCAAATGTTTACAGTCTGAAAAATCAGAGAGGAAAGAGTTAACAAGAATACCTCTACTACCATTCCCCTTTCAGAGGAAAAATATAGGTCCTTAAACCTTAAAGGAAGAGATGAAAAGTAAGGGGGTTACAAGAATTTTGAAGTTCAGGGAGGAAGAAAGCACTGAAATCTCAGTTGTAAGCATACAAAGCATCTACAAGAAGCTTCCTTCCAACTATAATAACTTGGTGTACTTACTAGAAAAAAAAATTATGATCACATGAGCTTCATGCATGATTGATACCATTACTATTTATTTTTAAGACTGTCCTTGAGAATCAATCAAATAAAGCATCCCCAGTATGTTCTGGAAGCAAGAATGAGGAACATGATATAAGTGCCTTTTCTGGAGATGTGATGCACTGTTTTTCCCATCAGTGTTGTCTACCAAAAAGAAACATTTAATAAAGGTGAATCAGGCAGAAATTTATGTCAGAACACATCCTATCATCCCATGGTTCTTTACAATATGTTGAATTTACTAGCAGCCACACTGATCATTAAAAAAGAAGAAGAAGAAGAAGAAGAGGCTATCATTACATATAATGAAGTATCAAAACCAACTGAGGAATAGCTTAAGAGCTTAAAAATACTATTTGGATATAACACAAACTAAAGTTTTATAAGGACTTGGAAAGCATATGCCTCTAATTTTTCATAATTTAATCTTTGTATTGTATAATAAATATGGATGGAATAACTTAAATACTATAAAGATGAAAAAATAACTCTTATGATCATATTTCCATGAACATTTTTATATGCATCTTAATGAAGCAAGAGATAATGGAAATTCAAAATGAAGTCCTTCAAATCATAACTTATCTTCCATAATATTATCTGATTTAAATAACTGAGAGATTCAAACTATGAAGAAAAACAATCAAATTTGTGTTTAGCCTCAAAAAGGAAGCTACGCTATTCCAATAGGTCTGAAAGCAAATCTAAGACTTTCCCAAAGCAGGTTGCCTTCAGTGCAGGCCCTCCCTCCCTCTCCATAGTGAGCAAGATAAAACCTAGCACTTACTTTAAACCACCTCCCCCACACCACACCTCACCACCAAAACCACTACCACCAATCTGAGGCAGTAGGCCCTTCTGTTTATGACATTAGAAATAACAGCTTGCCACTTTATTCCTCCAGTCTATGAACTAATTATTTCTTCACTTCAACATTAAATTATCTCTTGATTTAAACGTTAGGTACAAAAATCCATCTGTGGCATATAACTCCAAAAGTTCAAATTTGCAATCAAGAAAAGTCTGGACTTTTAGACTCTTCCATCTCTCTTTTTATTCACGGAAACAAAGTTGTATTTTCCTAAGGTTAAACAGTTTGGATTTTGAATCTGGATTTTGTGTAATATGATCATATCCAACATCTGTAAACTACTTTGACTCTTTTGATAATGGTTCTTACTTTTGCAAATGCTTTGCTTCTTCACCAACCATCACTTACTATATAGGGTCCTAAGAACAGTTCATATAAACACAGGGTCATATTCAGAATACACTCTCACACATGGCATCTATTATGCACACTTTGTATATAAATCTCTTACATGAAACACATTCAAATACTGTGCAACAGGTCCTGCTATTGTGTAAACACACAGTCCCAGCAAAATATCAGTAAGCTTGAAAGGATCAACAATATTTAAAAAAAAAAAATCACATTATTCTTCAGAGACCTACTCATAATCCCTTTGAGATATCAGAGGACAGATGATCTAATCAAAATGAGGTTTTCGTTTAGTTTAGTTTTTTTTAACTAAGACATTCTTACTATGTTTGTCTTCTAGCATGTACTTGATAAACTGGTATGAGAGCCCAGGTGTATACAAGCTTCCATTGATTTATTGCACATCACTGGCTTTAGTGCTGAGTTGATGACAGGAAGAGTACTTTGGCAGAGGTCTGACAAGTCCTTATCCTTAAGTTCCCTTTTGCTTTGTGTCTGCCTGTTTCCACAACTATCAAAGTAAAGCAAATGACAGTCTATAAACCCTCTCAGCTTTGCCATGAGAGTGTGAAATCAAATTAAAAACACATCTCAGAACTATTATATGGGGCCACATTTATTTTCAGCTGGCGGGGGAGGGGAAGGGAAGACACTTAAAAAGAGATGGATTTCATGTCCTCTGTGTAGCCAGATCTAGTTACAGAGTATTAAGTTATGTCTAAATGAGAAAAAGACTGTCTCGTCAAGTGTTTTATCACAAACTAACGTTATTAAACACATCAAGTATCCCCACTCTCTCCTCTCTAGATTCTTTGATTATCACCTCCTTTGTTAGGCACAAAACACAAGGAGAAAGATCTCAGCAACAAAGCTAAGGCAACACAGGATGCCAAGCACCGAATTCTCTATTCCCCGAGCAGCTTATCCATCACCAACGCAAGCTGCTTTCATGAAGTCACACGTTTGCTATCTGCAGGACTTCACCTCTTGCCTGGGTGAAAAGCCTGGACCAGCCACAATTGAGTCTCTCTGAGCGCGCAGCATCGTGCTTTGTGCTGCTGGGGATAACGGATTCTCAGCCTCCAGCGCATCCATCACCTAAGACACCGGGAAACTCAGCTAGGATCTCCGCGGCTGCAAGGGAGACAATGTGCAGAGGCACTGGCTGCTCGGAGCTAGCAGGCTGCAAAGAGCGAACGAAATGTTTCGGGGTGCAACCAGGGGAGGGGGGCAGGAAGAAAGCCCTGGCACTCTCTCTTACCTCCACATTGAAATACTGCTCCGTTCCGCAGACGGTAGCACATAAAATCCAAAGCAAGGTTTGCAAGAAAAACACCCCCGAACGATGCACGAAATCCAACCGTCTTCCAGTGCTGGATGCGAGTAAGATCATAGTGAACTGTGCTTCAATGGACGGACGAGCTCCCCTGCGTTCTCTCCCGCTCTCCCTCCCTCCCTGCTTCCCTTTCAAAAAAAAGTCCTCCGGGTGGGTAGGGAGCCTGCAGGTTCACCCGCGGCCGGGCAAGGGGAGGAGACCCGGGGGCCCCTGCGCTCGGCAGCCCCCCCAAAAAGCAGCAGCGGCAGCAGCGGCGGTGCAGGCGGGCTCAGCGGCAGCTCGCGCTCACCATCCTCGCGGACCCTCCGCCGGGAACGTGGCGCCCGAGTTCACCCGCGGTTCCGGCTCGAGCGCCCAGTCGCCGCCGCCGCAGCAGCCGCCGCCGCCTCCTCCGCCGCCGCCGCCCCCTCCGCTGCCGCCGCCGCCGCCGCCGCCGCCTGCTGCTGCGGGCAGGGCCTCGGCTGCTCGTCGCTCTCGCGGCGCTGCTTCGCCTTCCCTCCGCGCCGCGCGCCCCGCCGGAACGCTCATCCGTAATCTACATAACTCCTCCTTCCCGGGGTCTGCCCGGCTCTCCGGCCCGCGGCGTGCGCGCGCTCGTGCACACACACACACACACACACACACACACACACACACACTCACACACACTCACACACACTCACGCACAACCCGACACGCGCGCGCGCGCGCGCGCACACACACACACACACACACACACACACACACGGAGCTCCACGCGGCGCACACACGACCTCACACCCGCGCCCGCGCGCCCGCGCGCGCGCCTCTTAAAGGAGACGGACCCGACAGGAGAAGCGTGGCCGGGGCGCGCGCGGAAAGTAGCCGGCCCGGCCCGGAGCCCTGCCTGGGACGGGCTTTGGACGCGAGACCCGTTCCTTAACCCCCGCGCACGCCCCGCAACCGGGGCCGCTCCCTGTTTGCTGGGCGCCCACTCCCAGCCCGGCGCCCCGAAACAAGTGCACCCCTCCCCTGTTAGGACTGGGTGGGGCTCAGCCTGCAGACCCCGGCGGGGCTGGAGGGTGCGCGGGGCCTGCTTGTTTCTGGAGCGCCGCCGGCGTGCCCAAACGCGAGGCCCTGAAAGGTCAGCAGGCGCTGGGAATTTGGAGTAACGCCCCGGTCACTCTGCGCTGCTGCTTGGGGGGTGCAGGGCTGGTGCCAGGGGGGGCAGGTTTGGGGAAGGCTGAGGTGGCAGGTTAAGAATGGCCAGAACTTTGTTGGGGTCCACCGACCGAGCCCGTGGCCTGGGGTCTGCCTGGATCCTCTGTAACATCACTTCAGCCCTCCTTGAGGGTCGGAGAGCGGTCGCAGTTGTTGGGGTAGTTTGGTGGAGTGGGGTCTAGTCGCCTACTGGAGAGGGGAGAAAGTGCTCAATCTCCGGAGCGGTGTGTGGTCGGTGGGAACACACTGGGACCCGGGAGAGGGAGTCCTGGGTGTTAAAGGAAACATTGGACCAGAGTTGGCGCTGGAAAGAAACCCTCCGCCCGGGGCGAGGGGAAAGCTGGGGAAGAAAGAGGGAGCAGCCTGAGGAAAGGCGAGTAAAGCAGCTGGCAGGGGCGGGAGGAAGAGGCTGCGAGCAGATCTAGCGGGGGAGAGGCTGGCGGAGCGAGGAGAGCTGCAGGCAAGAGGGGGAGGCTGCTGGCGAGAAGCGCTGGAGAACTGCGGGCAGGAGAACTTCGGGAGAGACTGCCAGCGAGGACTCCAGCCTCAGCAGTGTGAGGCAGTGGACAGGGGGGGCAGCAACCACCAGCCCTTGGCAGGTGATGGTTTGGCTGAAAGATAAAGGGGGAAGGGTGGCAGGCAGCATCTGTTTGGGGGCCTTGCCAATAAATGTGCTTCTCCTCGGCAGCCAGTGGAGGGGATGAGGAGCCCAAGGGAAAGAAATGCAGGAGAGGTTGAGAATAAAGGCTGCTCCAGGTATGACAGCTACCTCGGTGAGGTGGAAGAGAGAATTGACAAGGAAGATTTCATAGTTGAGTCGGTAAAGAGAGAGGAAGAACTGCAAGAGGTCACGTTTGGTAAGCAGATGGAAAATGATGAAAATACCTTGCCAAAAATTGCACTGGACTGTAAAAAAGTGTATCCTAAAGAGAAACACAAGAAAAGCTAAGGAATGGGATTGTGGAGTTACTCCCTTAAAAACTGGAAGAAACGTGACCCATCCAGTTTGACCAAAGACTCAGAGAGAGGTTTTCCTGACAGTCCCATGTTCCTAGCATATGCTATGCACAGCAGCATTTTGGAGACACCATAAGAAGAAACACCCTATAACATATTGAAAATTGCAGAATATTTCCATAGGTAGCATCTCATTTAAGTCTCACAACATCTCTGAGGTTTTGTTTTCGTTTCACAGATGAGGAAAATAATGGTAATAAAAGAGAACTTTTTAGCAAACCATTCAAGTAGAAGAATTCAAACCCGAGTTTGTGTACTTTAGTTCAGTGCATTTCCCACTGCCCTCCAGTATCTTTCCATAGAGAAATTCATCCCTGCTCTTAACAATTTGATAACCCATAGTTGAGATAGCCTACTTAAAAGAAGCAATTAAAAGCCATCATGAATGCAAGGTCAATAGCTAGGAGTAATATGGTATCCTATGCCAATATAAAATAGTAAATGTGGTGGGGAGCAATTAACAATAAATTAAGAATCACTTTTATATATATATTATTTGTACCAAAGTGCAAAATTAGAGAGGGAAGAGGATAGAGACAAAAAACTGTATATTCTTCCTAACTTTTGAGATAGTATTGAAAGAAGTGACTTAAATTTATACAAAACATGCTTGTGAAAACAGTTCTAAATGGTCCTTGCTAAATGAGCCAGAATATGAAAAGATTTTATTAAGGATGTGGAATACAAGTTGAGTGCTACTGGACTATCAGCAAGAAGGGACATCCCACTGCAAGCAACCTGTTTTTTCAAAGAAAATACCTATGCTTAGAACAAAGAGATGGATTAACAAAACACTTGTGGAGAACAAGAAATGGGAAAGAACTTGCAATGAAATATTTAGTTGATATTTGATTAACTAGGCAAATAAGGAATGCTAAACCACTTTAGATAGGAATAAATATCTAGGGAAGAGTACCTTGAACATATACATTGCATTGACCATGTGAAGAGATTGGCTGCAAAGAGCTAACAATTAAAACATGGTTGTAATTCATCTCTGCAGCTATAAGGACCTGCACTGTTAGTGGTTCCTTGGGAACCTATGCTTTCAAGGAGTCATTGTAAGGGGAAAATCACTGAAAGATGGGAATCCTTAATTCAAAAGATAATTCAAATTAGTGATTAGCAATAATCATTATTTAAAAGATTAAATTCATTAATGAACAATGAATGAATGAAAAATAGTCAAGAGTCTAGAATTTCTAATAGAAATAAAATACTGAGACAACTATATAACAAAGATGGCAATGCTGTAAGAACATAGGTAGTTACATATGCAAGATGGTATGGAACAGAGTAGAAAAGTACTTGATTTTTCCTGAGGCCCTTGGAGAAAGCACCATAAAAGAGGTGGTTCTTGAAAAGGTAACTTGAAGAATATGTAGAAATATAAAGGCAGATGTGAAAAGGAAGGATGTTTTAGACCTATGTAAAATGAAGGAATAAATATATATTAGGGAACTATAAATGGTTTATCAGGGCTGGAAGGCAGAGGGTCTGTAAAGCAAAGTCAAGGTCAGGTTTCATGGGTATGCAGAGATCAAGAAGAATCTTGTGTTTAGTCTTTCCATCAGGAATTCTTAAAGGGAGATAATGGAATTTTTATTGCCTTTGTTGTATATTTGCTCACTTTTTGGAAATATTAACCTTTTAGAACTTTTGATAATTTTTACTTCATAGGTTCCATTAATCATTTATTATTTATTCTTTGTAGACCTTATATCTGTGCTAATCTAATAAGCCTAACACAGCTATTCCCTGTGTGGACTCAGCTGGGTACCTGCAGTAGTGTAATCACCTTCTTTTGTCAGGTGAGTTTATTATTCCATCTCACATCTGTTACATATGCTTATATTTTGAGGATTAAAATTATGAAGTTCCTATTCTCACATCTTGGTATTGTTGGCTTCTTCATTGCTGGTCTTTTTGGAGAAGTACTTGTTTTCCAATCACAGTAAGTTAAAATATAGAATATCACTGTTCCCTTTAGATTATTAGTGAAATCTTCCCTCAAAACTCTTGACCCTTCCTGTGTGCTTTCTGTCAGATGCTTTCTCTATTCTCACTATTTAAAATACTAATGAACAATCTAAGAATTAAATGTGACTAGAAAACAGAGAATCCAAAGGAAATTAAAAGAAAAGTGAATAAGTAAGCCAAAAGAAAGGAATAATTGCCCCTGGTGAAGGTTAATGGCAATTCAGTAAAATATTACATGAGAGCAGAGGGGTCTGAGAAGTAAATAATATATATAAAACTCTCAGGAGGCAAATGACAGGCACGTAAAAGTGAGCAGAGTTGAGTGGCATGCTGGGATGCATGAATGATTATAACTACCTAAAATAACATTAGAGGTAAATAATGTGTTATAACTGTCATTGAACCAGAATTCTTTATAAATTAGAGCCTTCAAAATGAGTTCCACTGCTTGTTCATTACTCTATTGTACCAATTTATGTGCTTTCTTCACTACTGTATCAATTGAACTTGTACATTTTTTTAAATTCAAAGAATATTGAAATAGTGCTCAGATATCGACATTCTCTCATGCATCAGTAATTGCCAGGGCCATGCATATGTAGAACCATCATTGACAGCCTTGTCATTTAAGGCCTGCTCCTGGGTGAAAACTTAAGATCTGAAAAATTGTCAGAAATGCTGAATCTCTAGCTGTAGCCAGATTCCCTGAGGATTCATGTGCAGGATAAAATTGAGAAATTACTAGCTATTATCACTGTCCTAAAACTGATATGAATTGTTTGTCTTTCCTTCATTGATTTTGTTCTCTTTTCACCTATGAAATATTAGTGTTTCTCTAATATTTTATTTTCTGTTCATTTATTTTTTTTCCTTCATTCTTTCACTGGACATTAATTAACTACTGTAAAATGCTAAGCAAATGAGGATGTAAAAAGGTAAATGTGAAGTGAGTTAAGCTAGCTGGTCTCATTTTTGTTAGGGCCTAGGATAAGAATGAAGTTGTTTCAGTTGGGCTTACTATCAACATAAATAACTAGTAGTGTAAAGTATAGAGACGAGATTTTGATTTAAATCAGTAGAAATAATCCTCCAGTATCTCCCTGTTTCTTCATGGAGCACCTGAAGTTTGGAGGTCTGAGATGGCTGGGAACTATGAGGAACCTAGCAGAGGAGAGACAGTGGTGGATGACATTTTATGCCATCAGGCTTGTGCCCTTAATTGTGTCCATCACCATATAAGGTCATTCCTCCAGCATTACAATTATGTTCTTCCTAGGGACTTTGAGTGCTATAACATGTACCAAGAACTGGAGAAGTTCAGAGTCTAACTCTTCTCTGTCCTTACTCTATCATCTTCCTCAGGGAGATTCTTCACTTTTAAGTTTTTAATCTGTTACTTCTACTCTGGTCATTTTCTGATCTGCATGTCCATCCTACACTTAATTTCATGGTCTAGAATTCATGTCATCATTTTCACCTAAAACTCAGCATCGGGGCCTCCCTGGTGGTGCAAGGGCTTAAGCACCACACTGTGAAGCAATCTGCAGCCTCCACAGCACAAGTTTTATCCCTGGCCCCGGGGAGCAACCCACATGGCACAGCAGACCTCTCCTGTCTCTCCCGCTGCTCCCCTCATCAGTATATTTCAGTCAGTCTGCCTGTTCTTTTCCCCACTCTGTCTCTGGATCCTCTCACCCCCCACATCTCTGGTCTGTACCCCAGCTCTTGTATGCATAAATAAATAAATCTTAAAAACAAACAAACTCAGCATCTCCCCAACCAAGACCATCACCTATTTTTGGATCTAATTTTCCTCTATACCTTTGACTCTAATATTAATTTATGCTTTGTGTGGAACACTCATCAATGCCTGTTATGTCTTTCTGTCTGATAAGGACCTTGATTCATTTCTTCACCTGCACTTGTGTTTATCACTGTCTCTTTTCTCTTCATTGCATGATCGACTCCTGCAGTAGCTGCCAATGTAGTGTGCAAAGAATGTTCTTTTTTTAATCTTGAGTTATTCATTCAAGTTCATTGAAACCACTCCATTTTGCTATTATTATGTATCATTTTCAACTTTGACATGGCACTTATAAGTTGTAAGGACATTTTTTATGTTCCTTTCTTCTAATTCCTCATTATACAAAAAAAGAAATTGAGACTCAGGTTAAAGTAGACCTGTGATTAGTTGACAAAAGTTAAAAAAAAAAAACTGCATCATTCTGATTTATAGCTGATGGCTTTTTTTTTTTCCCAAGAAAAATGATGCATTGTATACCTACTACTTTATTTTTTAAGTTGAAGCATTTTCTGGAGAACGTGGACTTACCTAGTCTTCATTTATAAATATTCATTTATTTTAAAATATTATTTTAAATTGTTTTTATTGAATTAACACTTTCATTATATATTATATGCTTCAGATTACATCATTATAAATCAAAATCTACATATGCAACATTAACTTTACCACTAAAAGTCCAATTCTTTTATCTTACAATTGTCCCAAATTTTACCCAAATTACTCACCCTCCATACTTCCTTCCCTTTTGATAAGCACTAATTTGTATTATCTAAAATCATATATTTGTTTAGTTCATTGCTTTATTTCTTTACATACTACATAATAGTAAGATCATATAGTGTTTGTCTTTCTCCCTGAGAATTATTTCACTTAGCATAAAACCCTGCAGGTCCACCCACGTTGTTGCCAATGGCAGGATTTCATGTTTTTTTTAGTAGCTGAATAGTATTCCATTGTGCATTATATGCTACTTTAGATATACAAGAAAACACCATGAGTAACCCAGTCTAAAAACAGTTTTATTGTTATTCAACCATGCAACATAAATAATTATGGTATATTAAAATGAGGTAATACTCTTTGAATTATCATATGTACCATGCTTAAAATGTGGTAATGGGTATTGATATGATAAGAAAGGCCATATTAGTCTGTACATTGCTGGTAAAATAAAGGAAATTAAGAATTCCTTCAAATATTTCATAGGTTTAGGAAAATTATTTATACTTTTAAATGGGACAGTATGTGTGGATGTTTCAGCACACTTTCAAATAGGAAATGACATGGGATTATTATAGGTTATGACTGTTACAGGTTGTACATATAATAATCAGGTAGCAGGGGGCCTCCCCAGTGGCACAGCAGGTTGAGCGCAGCTCTGTGAAGCTGTTCGCAGCCTCTGTAGGGCAGGTTCGATTCCAGCCAGCCAGGGAGATTCCCACATGGCGCTGCAGACCTCTCCTGTCTCGTGCGCTGCTCCCCTCAGCAGTGTATTTCTTCAGTCTACCTGTTCTGTTCCCTGCTCTGTCTCTGGTAAATCCTCTCACCCTCCCACACATCTGGCCTGTATCCCAGTTCTTGTATGCATGAATAAATAAATCTTAAAAAAAAAAACAATCAGGTAATAACAACTCATTGCCCTCAAAGTAAAGGAAATTTTTTTAAAATAAGAAAAGAAGGGCCTCCCTGGTGGCGCATTGGATTAAAGTCTCATGCTATAAAGCCATCAACAGCCACTGCAGCATGATGAGTTAGATCCCTGGCCAGGGAGCTAACCCACATGGCGCAGCAAACCTCTTTTGTCGCACCCACTGTTCCCCTCAGCAGTGTATTTCAGTGGATCTGCCTGTTCTGTTCCCCATTCTGTCTCTGGTGAATCCTCTAACCTCTCCCACCTCTGGCCTATACCCCAATTCTTGCATGCATAAGTAAATAAAAAATAAATATTTAAAAATAAGAAAACAGAAATGTTCAGCACAAAGACCCTAGGACAACATTCCTAATAGGTTATACTGGAGAGTAACAAGTCTTATTTGTCTAACTTGTAAAATAAATAAAATAAATAAAATAATAACAGCAAAAGAAAAGGAGCTTTAGAATGGCAGTCTTTAACTTTGCTTTTAAAATATAGTCTCTTTTGAACTATTACAAAGTGTATTAAATGCACTTTTTATTAGTTCATGGGCAAAGAAAAGGAAATGGAAAATAGAATAGAAATTAAATTGGCATCGATAAAGACAATACAATCACAATTAAAATGTATGATATAAAAGTGAATATTTTATATTACATGAAAACCATTGAATTTGAATCTAAACTTATGGAACTCAGAGATTCTTATGAGCTAATTTTCACCACTAATGAGAAACTAAGCATATAAGTTGAAGTGTTCTTTTCTTCACATATGAGAAAAAATAGGTGGATTAACCCATATGAGTGTAGTTGTAATTAGAGGAAAGACAGTAATAGAAAGATGAGAAAAGTTGTTAGAAAATCTTGTATATCTAGTACTTCTATTGCATGTTTCATCATTTTGAAATGATGTAACCTCATTTACTTTTAATTTCCTTAACACTAGAATAGACAGAATCATTTGTATGTTGGTTCTTATTATTTAGAAAATATAATAATGAATGGCTTGTCCTCTACGTATTTCATTATCTGATTCACTGTTCTCTCCTTTGTTGGTTGGATGTTCTAATGGTCCAATAGTCTAATAAGGAGTTACTGTTTAGACACATTCATAAGCCCCCCAAGAAACTGACTTTCCCTATCATATAGTTAGAGGTTACTCTTATTTTATTAATATCATTAAGATATCTGATTCTTTTTGCATTGGAGTAGTTGTAATTTTATGTCTGTCACAAGATCAAAAATAATGACTCATTAATTGTAAATTATAAGGTAACCCATATCTAGAAAATTGAAGGTTTGTAAGAATTTATTTCTTCTTTGAAGATACAGCATCAGCCATTTCAAATGAGCTACGATTTATAGAATTTTTGTTTCTATAATCAAAATTTAAGTAGTGTGATTTTAATGTAAGACCATAACTCAATGTTGGTAACACTACAGTTAATACTTAAGTTTTTGATGAAATATGACTATTTGCTGAAAGATTAAAATTTACTGATCCAAGACAAATGTACTAGAAGTGAATGAGAAAACATTATACAAATTACAATAATTAACCTAAGATTTTCTTCAACATTAGTTAACATCATATATTTCTAAGTAAAATCATCATCATATTAACCCAAGGAGTCAGAAAAATATTTTTATGTCTGGGTTTGAATGCTTATAGTTTCACTGAAATAATCAAATACACTTATCCAGAGGTAACTATAAAAAAAAGTGTTCTAGAACAGTAATATATACACATGATAATGTTTTTTGAGTTTTAATTTATCCATATGAATGTTACGTCTGCATTTACACATTTTAATTATTTTTATTTTAAAAATTATAATGTGGTTATTTAGGAAAATTTTTGTTCTACCTTTAAAGAACTTTACTCAGAGGCTTGTTTCACCTTGCACAAGAATTTAATGAAATTAGCTGGATACTCTTTACATGAAATTTTGCTTTATTTAAAATTTTCATTTAAATTGGATTGAGATGAAACTTTATAGGACTTTGAGGACACAGTTATTGAAATAATCTAAAAATTATAGAGCCATTTCATTGAGTGAGAGGAGAATTGAGGCCTCATTCCATGTATTCACCAATGAAAAAATTTTTTCTCACTATTCCTAATAAGTAATTATTTAGCTATATCTTGAGGAGATCCAGGGAAGGGACTTTCACTACTTTACAATGTAAAATATCTAATGGATCTTTCAAGTGAATATGACATTTAGGATTTTGATTAGTTTGTCCATAACTTATTCAGACTGAAACTATATAGCTTCATAGCTAAAGTTGTCTTTTAATCATTTATAAAATAGACCTAATTAATACTCCAGAGCAGGTACATTCAAATATTTTAAAAAGTGGATGACTTGAGATACCAAATTCATGACTTGGGGGTAGAAAAATGTATTTGAAATTGATTTCAAACAAAATAATTTAAACCTACAACTGAGTTAACCTACAATTGATTTAAGTAAAATAACTCATATTCAGTTTCAATAGATGTTAATTTCAAGGTTTCTAGGGATGTTGTAGACTTTAGCTAGTTCATTTTCCTATCTAGAATTTGAATCCTCTCTACAGTGTTGCCAAGTATTTTAATTTAAAAAACTCCATTATCATATCATAATTATTTAAATATTTATGAACTTGCACTAAAATTTCATATCAAAATTGAATATAAAATGTTATCTATGACAATGAAATATATATTTTTATATATAGTTTTTTTTGGCCCATTGTTATAATACAGTGACTTAAGGTTTTAAAGACAATTTTTTAAATTTTCTAAGTTTTATTTGTCATTGATATATGTACTTACCTCTGCCTTACCATTAATCAGAACATAAAACTTTATTTCTTACCTCTTTGGATAAAAATGTATTCTCTAGAGAGTAAGATTAATACCTTCCTTCAAGAAAGATATTACAGACTTTCCTTAAGGAGTCTTAGGTCCCAATACAAAACCACAAATTCCTGCTCTTTTTGTCCTTTTATAGTAAATATTGTGGACTTTCAGTGAAAAAGAACTAAAAAATACTGGAAATTGCTCTGAGATTGTAGTCTGGAGACTAATTTTTAGTTCTACCCTGGCAGTGAACAGATGATTGAATTTAAGCAAACCTGTCAAACAATCTTTGCTCTGTATATTGATTTTGATCAGATAGCTTCTGAAATGTCCTAAATTTCTCAAAATCTATGAAAGTATAAAGCAATTTCAATTAAAAGTGAAATCAGTACCGATCTTTACATAAAAAATAGAATTTAAATTATTGACTAGATATAATTTAACCTAAAATATTCATTATTTTAGTAAATATGATATCATAACTGTACTAAGTGAATAAAAGTATTTTTTAGATTACCCTAAATTATATTCACAGGAACACATGGATTGACATAGTATTAAGATGAGTTTTTATATTTACATGAGGCTTCCAGACTAAAAGCAGCTCCATGCCTATTTGGGTGGATCTGTGCACATGTGTAGCATATTTGTCCGGCTTTACCACTAGGGGTCATCATAATGTGTATATCTGAGGGAAGGAAAGCTTTTAAGCCTGTCAATCCTTTTTTTTTTTTTTTAAGTAGGCACAGCAACACAGGACTGCCACCATCTTTTAAATATTATTTAACTTAAAAGACAACTTCTATGAAAAAATATCTTTTTGGCATACTTGGGAAGCTGTTCTCCCTTAAGAACTACTTTTATGGAAAGAGAACGTTATATTTAGTTCCCATCCCCCACTCAGTTGGTTCAGATTTAGCAAACTATTTCACATTACAGACTTCACATATGTTTACCTTCCTTCTGTATTACTTGTTTCTGAACAAAATCAATAAAATTTCCCAGTGTTTTAGAGTAAGTCAGCACGTAGATATAATATAATGTGGCTACTTACCTATTAAAAACAAGTGTTTTTAATTCTAATAAGATGATTAAAGCTAAGTTATAAGAAATAATATTATATTATACTCAATTATTATAAAAGTTAAAATAGGTAGTTTAATGGTGATGAATTTAATATACCTCAATGAAGAATTTTATCAGGTTAAATTTGGCAATTTCTAATTTTCTAGATATAAATGTTCATCACTTGTCTTTGGTGGGTAGCTAATATAGTGTTAACTTTCAAAATTATAAAATGACTTAACGTTGCACAATTGTAAAACACCCTTATCAGGCCTTTAAAATATTTAGGTTAACATAAAATATATAGAAGGAAATATAGGCGAAACACTACGTGATCTGCACATCAAAGACATCTTTACAGACACATCACCCAAAGCAGTGATAGTGAAGGCAAAGATAAACAGCTGGGACTACATCAAATTAAAGAGCTTCTGCACAGCAAAAGAGACAATAACAAAAACAAAGAGAAACCCCACCAACTGGGAGAACATTTTTGCACCCAACACTAATGATAAAGGACTGATCACAAAAATCTGCAAAGAGCTGATGAGACTCAGCAACAACAAGAAAATAATCCAGTCAAAAAATGGGCAGAAGAGCTAAAAAGAAACTTCTCTGAAGAGGAAATGCAAATGGCCAACAGGCATATGAAAAAATGTTCAACATCACTTGCCATCAGGGAAATGCAAATCAAAACTACCATGAGATACCATCTTACACCAGTGAGAATGGCACATATTAAAAAAACTAGCAACAACAAATGCTGGCGAGGGTGTGGAGAAAAAGGAACTCTTCTGCACTGTTGGTGGGAGTGCAAACTGGTCCAACCACTGTGGAGAGCTGTGTGGAGATTTCTGGACCTACTAAACATAGAGCTTCCATATGATCCAGCAATTCCACTCCTAGGTATTTACCCAAAGGACACAGAAACATCAATTCCAAAGAACACCTGCACCCCTATATTTATAGCAGCACTGTTTACAATAGCTAAGCTTTGGAAACAACCCAAATGCCCAAAAATAGATGACTGGATCAAGAAGATGTGGTACATATATACCATGGAATATTACTCAGCATTCAAAAAAGATAAACACATGCAATTTGCAGCAACATGGATGGCGCTGGAAGGGATCATGCTCAGCGAAATAAGCCAAAAAGAAAAAGAAAAATACCGGATGGTCTCACTCATAGCAGGAATCTAGAAAACTTAAATAAGGGACCAGGAAAATGAATAACTATAAGAAAGTGAAAATCAAAATCAACAAAAAACTATGAACCAGAGACACTTTTAGGGGGGCGGGGGCGGGAGGGGAGGGATTGGGGTCAGAATGGGGGGCTGCAATTGTATGGGGAATATAACAATAAAATTTATAAAAAAAAAAAAAAGAAAAAAAAAAAAATAAAACAGAGTATGAGTTGATAATGTGAACCCCAGCAAGGCTCCATCTTTAACTATCATCTCACAGGAAATACAGGGGACTGAAGAACATGTGAAATGATACCACGGGAACATGATCAGCAAACTTCAGAATAAGGGACACTCTGAAGGACAATTACCCAGTTTCTTTAATAAATACATTTCGAGAAATAAAGAAGTGAGGGGAACCTTTAGATATAAAAAGTGCTAAGAAACCTATTTCCAGATGCAATGTGTGGTCTTTGGATCCTGATGTAAACCAATCAACTGAAAAGCAAAATAAAATGTTTTATGAAGCTAAAAAAAAAAAAAAATAAATAAAATAAAATATTTAGGTTAAAATGGCAATATTTAAGGCCTCCCTGGTAGCACAGCAGTTTGAGAGCAGCGCTGTGAAGCGATCCACAGCCTCTGCAGCGCAGGTTTGATTCCCTGCCGGCCAGGGAGATTCCCACATGGCACGGCAGATCTCTCCTGTCGTGCCCTCTGCTCCCCTCAGCAGTGTATTTTGGTCTTCTGCCTGTTCTGCTCCCCACTCTGTCTCTGGTGAATTTTCTCACCCTCCCGCGCCTTTGACCTGTACCCCAACTCTTGTATAAAAATAAAAAAATCTTTTAAAAAATGGCAAAATTCAACAAATAATAATGCAGGATTCATAATTAAATTAGAATTCAGATAAACAAAAAAATAAATTTTAGTATAAGCCTATCCCACCAATATTTTTGAAATAAAATAAAGAATTTCTTTTATTTGTCTGAAATTAAGATTTGACTAGATATACTACGTTTTATATGCAACGCTTCTTCAGGTATAAATTTGTACATTGGGGCAAAACTATTTCTGCTATATGATATATGTGAGAAAGAGTTTCATCTCTGGAATTCAGACTTTCAAGTTCCTTAACGCTAAAACCAAAAATACATTCAGAGTTACAGGGAGACAGGCAAACAAAGTAAGAAAGTTTGGGATGGAGGGAAGAGGATAAGGAGAGGAAGAGGAAAGGAAAACAAGTAAAAGGGAAGGAAGAAGAAAATAACAAATATTTCTGGTTCTGTAAAAGTAACATGTAAACATTTAGCAACTGAAGGTAACCAAATACCATAAGGAAAAGGATGAGTTTAATGTTCTGAATTTGTTATTTATTTCCACCAAGTGAAAAGGAACACTCATATAGGTAAGAAATTGCACAAAAACTGAGAACTATAAGGGAGGGAAACTGGAAAAACAAAATGAAGAGAAATGATGGACAGAAGAGTAAAGGAAGCTACAAAGAACCCAGGCAATGATAATAGTGGATTTATCAACAAAAATGTTGATTCAATACCTTAAAGCAACCTAGCCTTTGTGAAAGTTGTATGACTACAATTGCAAGAGAAACAAAAGCAAAATTAAACAAATGAGACTGTCAAAATAAAATGCTTCTGCATGATGAATAAAATCATCATAAAAACAAAAAGCGATGTATTTAATGGGAGAAGTATTCATAACTCACTTATTGGTCAGGCATTATTATCCTATATACATAAAGAACTTGAACATCTCAATAATAATGAGAAAACCTCATTAAAAAATGGGCAGAGGATCTGAACAGACACTTCTCCAAAGAACATACAGTTGGCCAACAGATGCTTGGAAAAATAGCTGTCATCCCTTACATTAGGGAAATACAAAGCAAAACCACTGTAAGCTATCATTTCACACTTATGGCTGGCTTATGTGAAAAAATGAGACTGTGGAGAAAGGGAACCCTTGTGCACTGTTGGTAGAACTGTAAATTGGTACAGCCATTATATGGAAAACTCAAAAAATAATTGAAATACCATATGATCCACTTCTGGGTAATTATAAAGAATACAAAAACACTAATTTGAAGAAATATATACACTCTTTGTTTGTTGAAGCATTGCTTTCAATAACCAAGACATGGAAATAACCTAAATGCCCATTGATGGGTGAATAGGTAAAAAGAAGCTGCAATATATATACACAATTGAATACTACTCAGATATTAAAAATAAGATAAAATTTTATCTTTGTTACAACATGGATGCATCTAAGGGTGTTATGCTAAGAGAAATAAGTTAGATGAAGAAAGACAAATGCCTTATGATTTCACTCATGTGGAAGATAAAGAAACAAAGAAACAAAAAAGAAATGAAGCAAACAGATCTCAAGAAAAAAGAGGAAGGGGGTTGGGTAAATTGGGTAGAGGGGATCACATATACCGCGATGGATGGAAAATAAATTTTTAGTGGCAAACAAAATGTATATATACAAATGTTATATTAAATGTTGTACATCTGAAATATAAATAATGACTTAAAGAAATAAAAAATAGATTATTTCTGTTTATTTATACATATAAAAACTGGGGTATACACCAGAGGTGCAAGGAGTAAGAGGGTTCCCCAGAGACAGAGAGTGGAACAGATCAGGCAGATCAACTGAAATACACTGCTGAGGGGAGCAGCAGGCGAGACAGGAGAGGTCTGCTATGCCATGTGGGTTAGCTCCCTGGTGTGGGATCGATCCAACTCATGCTGCAGTGGCTGGCCATAGCTTGACAGCACTGAGACTTTAATCCCTGTGCTTCCAGCGAGGCCCAGAAAGGAAAAAAATTCAAATAGAATACATAAATATATGTAAGGAAATTACTCTCACAAATTCTTCCACCACCATGGATTTCCTTTCTCTCTTGCTTTTTCTAGATTGAAATAGCTCTTCAGGAGGAGATAAAAGCAAAATGGAATTTGAGTAACAAACTTTGTCTCTATTGGCAGATGGCTAAAAAAACCCCACCCCAACAATAGACTATTTCTATCCATCCTTGTATTTCTTGCCCTGCACATAGCTTTAAATATTCCAAATCCTTAAACATTTTTATTACTATCTTAATGTTACAGTAATCAGTAAACAAAATCTGTAAACATAAACTGTAAACTTTGTTATCCAGTTATTATTATCCTTTTTATTCTATATTTTAAAAATATTTCATTTATTGTATGCTAAAACTAAATTGTAAAAGAATAAAGTTATTAAATATTTGTGTTGCATATTAAATTGGAAATAAGTCAGATGTATTAACCAAATTATGTTAAAACTCGTATTTTATAACCAACAAGAATTAAATTACTCTAAAGTGCCACCTTTGAGGGGGGGAGTACTCCTCTATCCCTCCAAAATATTGTATGAATATATAATTTTTGTGAAGCAACTCTCCTTATACCATATGGACACTATTAATTCACTACTACAATTAAATGTAAGCAGATGTTACCAAATGCAATACTTGTTAAGCTCTCTTATCTAAAGCATGCTGTTACATGGTAAACATGCATTAATCTAGAATAGAATTTAAAGCTCTCTGAGCATCAGCAAATGTGTCCACCTTTCAATGTCATTAGACAGATCAAGCAGGAACTTGCTAGCTTCTCTTGACACTTTCCAGTCACATACAATTCCCCCAGGATTGTTTCCATCCTTTCTTATTCAACAAACATTTAAGCACTATTTCAGAGAACATATAGCCTAATGTCTTTCTTTCTTTTGAAACTATAGCAAAGGCATATTTAATTTATAATCCATGGTGCCTTCAACTTTTTCTTAAGGCTTTGCACAAAGCTAAGCATGACTTACTTGTTTTTATGCAAAATAACCTAATTACCTTTTATTTATCTTTATAAAATTTCATCTTGATTTTATATACTATATATCAGCTTATATTAAAATTTATATTTAACCTTCTTTTGTTTATATCTGCAACTTTAATGAGTGAAGTTAAAAAATAATCATCCTAGACTTTGATTTAAAACATGTAACCTTTAAAATTCCAATGCATCCTCAAAATCCATAAGTTAAAATGTCACCCATTTCCCAGTAGACAATATAAATCTATTCAATAAATAGCATTGTGCTACCATAAGCAAGGCAAAGTACTCTTTTATAAGGAATCACAATGTAAAATATATTAAGTTTAATTCCAAGAGATTTACAAAAGTATAAAATAAAGGAGAATATAAGAGATGTCACAAAAATGGCATAGTGAAATATATGAATTTAGGAAAAGAAAATAAAAGAGCTAAAAGAGCTATCCAGTTTAACATAATATAATCATAATAACAATAGAAGAATAAAAAGAACAAAATATAGGGAAGAAGAGGGGTAGAAGAACAATATATTCTAAATATAAGAGCCATACTTATATAGTGAAGCATATAATTAACATGCTATAAATCGAGCATGTGATTACTGTATTCTTTCCTCAAAAGAATCTATGAGACAAATATTGTTTACAAATGAGGAAAAGAATTTTATTGTAGAGAAAAACTAAAGGATAACTTAGAAAATATATGTTGGAAACCATACTATGAGGGGTAAAATAGGCAAAAGACAAAAATAACATCTTCTTGAAAAGTAAATGGGTTACATGGATTTAAGAGTAAAATACTAAAGATAAATAGCCTGAATTTGAATTTCACTATACCTACTTCCTCAGATATTGGTCAAATTATTTATTTTCTCAGTTCCTCAATTTCCTAATCCATAAAAGAACAACATAAATACCTACTTCATAATGTTAAGATGATTAAATACACAGAGACATATAATATGCTTAGAGAAAACAGTTTCCTGTGGCATAGCTTCACAACATCGAATTCTCTATCACTTGATTAGTATTACAATAGCATTTTTAAATGACACTATTTTTGATCAGAGAATGACATGATGAGAACGACCTTTTAAAAATTAATATAGCAATATTGAATAAAAATATAAGGAAACACTGAAAAGTATAGATGTCAGTTGGAACAAAGCCTGAAAGCTGTTCTTTCATGTATTTTGATTCATTTATTGGTACGGCAAACAGTTCTCGTTACAGGTCAGCTTTCAAGGATGGTACTGGAAGACCAATATTAAGTCAATCTCCTACAAAATTCTTTGCCCACATTTATATCCCTACAGTCATTTTCCTATTCTAGGTATCCAATATCTTTCACCTAAACTCCACAGTTAGCTCTTGGAGACTTCTGCTGACACTTCTAGTCTTCTACTTATATCACTCTCTCTCACACTGGTACCAGAATTATCTTTTCAGGATGAAATCCAAGGTTACTTGCTTTTTCTGATTATTTATCAATAAACTCTTTGAGGACAAAGAACATATCTGGCATTTAGTAAATTGTGTTCTGGTAGAACAGCTATTCTGGAAAAAGAAAAAGTCCAGCTTTCTAACATTTGTCTATTACCAAATACTCCTACAAGGGTCACATTCAAATTACCAGTGCAGTATCACATGTAATATAGACAGGTGAGTAAATGTGCACAATAAGTTTTCATGAAGCACTCCTATTCACCTTCAGCACATTTTCTTGAGGCAGTACAACTCAATTTTATGTTCTTATTTTGGTGCTTGAAAAATATTTCTGAAATGAAATATTATTTGATTATTTGTCAAAGTATCAAAGCACAAGGAAAACTAGGGAAAATAATCAAAGGGTTAATATAGATTCCAAAAAAAATATTATCAACAAAATTATTCATCAAGTTAATTAAGATAAATGGGACTTTAGATAGAAACATGCATGTATTAATAATTTGGTGTGTAAATACTATCCTAACATGGAAATTAAGTGGAACCTTGCTGAGAAGTCTAAAAATAAAGTTGATGGAATTGCTATATGATAATTATTTTGCATTGTCTGTGAGAATTGTGGGGCTGTAGGTAAGCTTTGTAAAATAAATTGAATGAGATCCAAAATGTATAAAATTGTACTTTCCTGGACATGATGATTTTTTTTTTAAGATTTATTTATTTATTTATTTATTTATTTATTTATTTATTTATTTATTTATTTATTTATTTATACAAGCACTGGTTACAGTCAGAAGTGCGGGAGGGTGAGAGAATTCACCAGAGCCAGAGCGGGGAGCAGAGCAGGCAGAAGGACCGAGGTACACTGCTGAGGGGATGAGCGGGTAGCAGGAGAGGTCTGCGCGCCATGTGGGACCCTCCTCTGGTGGCCGGGGAGCAGCCCGGGATCGAACCGGCGCTGCAGAGGCTGCGGGCAGCTTCGCAACCCAGCGCTCAACCGCTGCGCCACCATGGAGGCCCTGGACATGATTTTAATCATTTAATCATTTAGAGGGCGTTTAAGGCATATAGCATTAGATCTGAGAACAATAAACTCTTAATAGTAAAAACATCATATAACACATAATAAAGAAATGTTGGGAGATAATTTGCAAAGATAAAATCTCATGTTGGAAAGCTGTAATTGTGAGATAATGATGATACATAAGCATTAGCAAATTATCCCAAGCACAAATCTTTAGAAGTTTGATTCTCCACCCATATGGTCCCACTCCAACTCACTCACTATCATAACCACCATCACTGGCGTTCGGGTGAGGCAACAGTGCTATTAAAAAAAGTAGAAACGTCTTCCAACATATGAGTTAGTCTTGGCATACATATATATTCTAATAACAAGAAATGAAGCTTTGAAAAAGGATGAATTGGGATGAGCTCAAAAAAATTAACCTATTGTCCAGCAGGATCAATACATTCTGGGAAATCTCTGGATTCTCAAGTGTTAAAATGATAAAGATAATTTATCTTCTGTGACTCTGAATAAAGTTTGAAGCAAGAAATAGGCTAAGACACCGTTATTTTCTTAAATGTGATCAAGACATTTTATAATCTTAACAGAAATTTTGTTTAGTGTAAATGTTGTAAATTGTGTGAAATTTCCCAAAGTTCACTGAATTTTTTTTTTTTACTTTTATAAATGATAATTGAAACAGATTGGAAAACAGATTGTGTCATTTGTAAGACAGTAATTACCTGAGTGTAGATACCTATAAAAATAAAGAAGGAAGGAATAGAGGAAGGAAGGAAGGAAGGGAGGAGAGGAGGAAGATAGAAAGAAGAGAGGGATGGAGAGATGAGGGAAGGAGGAGAAAATAGGAAATGTGTAAACATCCATAAAAAAATCTTTTTTTAAAAAAGATTTATTTATTTATACAAGATGGATTGATTGATTTATACATGCACTGGGTACAGTCAGAAGCGTGGGAGGGTGAGAGAATTCACCAGAGCCAGAGCAGGGAGCAGAGCAGGCAGAAGGACCGAGGTACACTGCTGAGGGGAGCAGCGGGCAGCAGGAGAGGTCTGCACGCCATGTGGGACCCTCCTCCGGTGGCCGGGGAGCAGCCGGGGATCGAACCGGCGCTGCAGAGGCAGCCGGCAGCTTCGCAACCCAGCGCTCAACCGCTGCGCCACCGGGGAGGCCCTAAAACAAATTATCTTTTAAATGTTTTCTCATTAATGGTTTTTCCTTACATAGACCTTCCTTTCATCAAATTTCATTGTATAAGTCTTAAAAGTAAAGATTTTTAAATGCTATAGGATTTTGAGGTTTTAATTGAAATTTCAATTAAAATGATCAGTTTCAGCAGTTATTCAATTACAGATTGAAAAACAAATAAGCCCATATTTATCTAAACAGTCCATATTTTCTATAAAAATACAAATGTAAAAATGTAATTTTTGTCAGAGAAAAATTGTACCAAAGTTAAATACTCAAGGAATACTTTAAGACTATTATAATGATGGAGATTGAGCTCATTTCTGTTGAAAGAAAAGGTAGCAGTGATTTAATGATGATTCACACTAGGGAAAATCACTGGAGCACACTGGGGTGATGTCATTGTGCCTGGATCATCTGTGTTTACTAATTGACAATTAAAGAAGTTAGGCTACTATCCTTCCATGGACATTAGGAGACTTGGGCACCATCTTTGGTGATTGCTTTTTTTTTTTAAGATTTATTTATTCATGTATACAAGAACTGGGATACAGGCCAATGGTGCAGGGGGTGAGAGGATTCACCAGAGACAGAGTGGGGAACAGAACAGGCAGATTGACTGAAACACATTGCTGCAGGGAGCAGAGGACAAGACAGGAGAGGTCTGCTGTGCCATGTGGGTAGCTCCCTGGCCACCCGGAGATCGAACTCGTGCTTCAGTGGCTGCAGATAGCTTCATAGGTCGCGTTTTAACCCCTTGCACCACCAGGGAAGCTCTGGTGATTACTTTTCAGAGCAGTGACTCCTAGGTTCTTGAGAAACACATCCCTAAATTGTAAAATTGGCTAGAGATTGGGAGATTTACAACTCACAGAATTCAAAAGTATATGCTTGAAGAAAAGGAAGCCAGGGGCCTATAGTTAGGAAAAACACCTCTCTAAAATTTGGTCAATTCACCTTTTCTAAACTTTCAGATGATGTACTAATTTGTGTGTGGCAAGTCTTTATTAGATATTGTGTTGTATTAATTCAAGCTTTATTTCATCTACATCTTATGGATAGATTACTCACTTGTAAGGTTTATCTAGCTGTTATATTTAAGTATGGACTGTTTTGTGTTTTATCAAAGTGTTGTGGAACACCTACATTGACTACTACGTCATGACTTAAGCATAAAGTGTATTTTAAAAGACTTTTTAAAAAGATTTTAATTTATGATTTTTGGTTGAGAATAGCATTTAGCAAGAAATCCTCTGACTATAACCACCCCTGATCTTATAAAAAGACAATGAAAAGAAAAAAAACCAAAATCTCCCAAGAACTCCAGCCAAGGGGAAGGAAAGATAATCTTATCATTGACAAACTGGTAGTGATTAGAGAAAGCAATGTTCTTGCCTAATGTCTGACAGCTGAGAGAGGATTAAATGCCTTGACCAGATTCCCACTAACTGTCCCTTGGCCCCAAACTCCAAGTAAGATAAATAAATTCAATGGCCTTCACTGATGCTTTTTGACATTATTAGAACATTGTTTCCTCATTCAACTCTGTCATCTCACACATGGTCCTTTGGATCCTTCAAAAATCAAAATATCACTGAACAAGAAATAAGGTAACAGTTGAAAACACTTTGTATTCCAGAGGGTGTAATTCCCCCCACCCCAACCCCCTTACCCGCCCCCCCCCGCCCCATTCAAGCGTTTTCAGAAGCACTGCAGGGTGGTCATTTGGTAGTAGCAGAAGCACCTAAATCAGACAAATAACAATACAGCTCAGAATGGAAGATGTGAATGAGTAAGAAGCATTTATATTTCAGCATTTGGCATATATTTAATTTTGGTTATGCTGATCTAAACAGAATCATCGCTTTCCCACAAGGTTTGGTCTCTGACATTCCATTCTGTAGAGATGAAATTAATGATAAATGTATCACTCCAGATACAGTATGTTAAGGTGACTATGTTGAACTTTTACCTCAATAAGTACTTGAAAACAGACTTACTTAGAAGCAAGCAAACAAACAAAACACTTATTGCCTGCAATGTATGCTGCAGAAATATCTCCTGGTAAAGAAAAAACCCATATGATTTAAGTAAGACTCAAGTATGTCCCTCATGTTTATTTTGGCTACATTAGATGCAGACCCTCCAAATTCCATTCTTTGACCATAAATGACTAGTTGAACTGTTTGTCCCATTGATTAGTGGGAACAAAATGATTTTTGGCCAAATATTGGTTAAGCATCTCTCTGTACCCCGGGACACTAACTCTGACTCACCCTCCAGCATTATAGCACCTCCTGAAATGTATGTCCTGTGTAGATTGGCCTCAGACTAAAATATTCTCTAATCTACTCTGACCATGTCACTCTCATCCCACTTCCCCACTCTTGTTCCCCCACCATCTTATTTTACTCCCCATAAAACAAAACAATTTTGCCTAACCTTTGAAATCACTAAGAGCTCATGATAGCAATGTTGTCCCTATTTTAGTAGTAGTCCTCTTGGTCACACTTAGAAAGTATTTAATAAGTATGAGATAATGTAAAATTATGTATATATCAGTGCTGAGAAATTAGTATTACTATCTGAACCACCTACACAAAATTCATTGCACAAATTGGGATAATTTGGTGAGCTGTTTACAAAGTCACAGAATAAGAAACCTTAAGGGCAATGCATAATACCAGCACTGGTAATTGTGGAGCCCTCATAATACATTTGGGTATGAAGGAACAAATAAAAATTGCAGTTACCGCAACCTAACATGGAAAGGGCGATGCAAATGAAACCCTTCACTAGGGGAATGAAGCCTTAAATCCTTCCGTTGAAGTATACAACAAACCTGTTAACAGTCCCACAAAGAAGGGTCAGAAACAAAGGAATAAATATTTCAAACTTAATTCTACCAAACTTGTACAGGCAATCTCCATTACATACTCAATTTGAAGTCTGTAGGTAAGGAAACCTGCTGATGTAGTACAAATTGACCAGGAAACTAGCAAACAATCACCAATGGATAAAATCCAGCTTGCTGTCTTTTTTTATGGCCTGCAAGCTAAAGATAACTTTCATGTTTTCAAAGAGCTGGGGAAAATGCCAAAGAAAAATATTTTGTGATGCATGAAAATTTCATGAATTTCAAATTTTTAATGTCTTTTGATAAAGTTTTATTAAAACATAGTCATCATCATTTGTTCCTATATTGGGTATGGCTGCTTCTGTGCTAAAATGCAGATTTAAGTAAGACACCAAGACCTTATGTTGTACTCATGTAACTTTGCTTTGCTGCTCAGAGCATGGTTGTCACAGTGACACAGTTACTATTTGACAGGGTTGTGAATGCCACGTGTATTATTGTACTGTGCTATTTTATTATAACTACAAGTGCATATCTATCTTCTCAAAACAAAAAAATAAGAGAAAGTGGACTTTGACATACTTTTAAAAGAGAACAGTGTACAGATTATATTGTCATAGAATTAGATGATTGTGTTTATTATTTAATGACCTAGTAGCTGTATAAAAGATTACAGTATACATTGATGTTAACATAAGCACTCATGACAATATTCATAACTTACAAGAAAGTGACAGAATATAGAAAATTTGAAATGGGATATAGAATAATGGCAGAATTTCTTCACAAAATGAAGGAAGGAAGGAAGGGAGGTAGAGAGGAGGGAGGACGAAAATAGTACTGGAAACAAAGTATGTTTCTGAGTGGTTCATTTATAAACAGGGAAGGCTTTATAACTAAAATAAATTGTGTTTTATCGTGCCAAAAAAAGATGCTCAGAAAAAAACTAAACTTGATTAAGACTATCAGCTTTTTCATGCAAACAGTTGTTCACAATTTGAGAACATGGGTAAATAGCAAGTTAATTTAAAAAAGCCTACCAATAAACTATGTACTTTGGTAGTAGAGGAAGTATGGTGACCGCACTAGAAATCCTAGTGTAAAAAAAAAAAAGAAAAAAAAAGGAAAAAGGAAGTAAAATAATGGTGATTCAAAAGAAAAATGTTCCTAAGTTTTTTTGCTTTTTTTTTTAGAGAATTATTTTTATTTATTTATGCATACAAGAACTGGGGTGTAGGCCAGAGGTATGGCGGTGAGAGGATTCACCAGAGACAGAGTGGGAAGCAGAACAGGCAGATCTACTGAAATACACTGCTGAGGGGAGCAGCAGGTGAGACAGGAGAGGTCTGCTGCTCCCTATGTAGGTTAGCTTCCTGCCGGGGAGGGTCACAGTGGCTGGCAATAGCTTGATAGTGCTGAGACTTTAACCCCTGTGACATCAGAGAGGCACCCTAAGATTTTTTTAAATGCAAAAATAAAAAATAAAAAATTTGCTAATATCAGCAGTTTTGAGAAATTAAGATATTTTATATTGCTTAGATGTTGTTTAATTGAGTAATCAATGCCAAGTTTGAAGTTATTTAAAAAAAATATATGACCATTTTTCATGGACAGGCAAGTATAACTCACAGAAGTTGAAAAAATATGAATGCAGTGCCAACTAAAGAAGTATCTATTAAGCTATTTTACAATGGATGGCAATAATATATTTGTATAATAGAAATAGGAAAAGGTGGAGAAAGTTATAAAACTTGTGAAAATGTAATCTGGATAAAACCCATGGATAGTCATTGTAGTATTTATGTAGGTAGTTTTTTGAGTGCATTTGATTTTTATCATTTGTTATTGTAAATATGAGCTTCATTTGCTCTTATGGACTTAATTATTGTCAGTTATGTCAATTTTTGCTAGAAATAGAACCTGAATAATCTGATCTACCTTATCTCATAGATTTTAGCATTGGTAGAATTTCACTGAGATTTTTATTGAGCAAAGGATCAAAACTGAACTTTTTCTGAATGAAAAAAATTGCTTCAATTTCTGTTAATTGCGGACAATTTCTTAATGAATTCAATCTAAAATTGAATGTCAGACTATGGTTTATATGTGAAATTAATGATTCAGTAAATTCCTTTCAACAACTGATGGTTTTTAATCACAAGTAATGTTAGGTTATTTTACACACTAGCCATGCTGTCAAAATTTAAAATAAAAAGTGAAATCTCCATTATTATGCAAATATGTGCTGGAGATTTCACTTGATTCGAACTACCGTTCCAGCAGTATTCTTTGGTTCTCGGACCTTGCTATGTAAAGGAAATTTTCATATTTTAAAATCCATTTAACTCTACAATTGAGTGGCTTCCAATTAACTTCGAAAAGAAGTGATTAATCCATACCATAATGACATACTAAAAGGTGAATATCAAGAGAAGGCTCTAATAGAATTTTATAAATGACTTCTAAGTGATGAATATGTTCAATTAAAAGTATAAGCCTGTGGATTGATATCAGTATTTATATATAAATAAATGTATAAAAGACATTTTCTGAGATGAAATATGTAAAATCTTATTATATAGCAGCACTAAACCCTAAATTTCAACCTCCATTAAACAAAATGTTATCCAAAAAATTGCTTAGATTCAAATTTCTCTCTCTTTTTTTAAAAGATTTACTTTTTTATTTTTATACAAGAACTGGGGTACAGGCCAGATGCTCAGGAGGGTGAGAGGATTTACCAGAGACAGAGTGGGCAACAGAATAGGCAGACTGAGGAAATACACTGCTGAGGGGAGCAGCAGGCAAGACAAAAGAGGTCTGCTGCGCCATGTGGGACCCTTTCCGGATGGCTGGGATCGAACTGGTGCTGCAGAGGCTGCAGACAGCTTCACAGCACGGTGCTCAACCACCTGCGCCACCAGGGGAGGCCCAGGTTCAAATTTCTCATTTGGACTCTGACTTCTAATTTTTTCATGAACTTTCTGATTGTTCTCTCTCTCTCCCTCTCTCTTCTCAGGATTCTGCAACTTTTTCCTTTCCTTGGATTTTCTAAATTTCTATTTTCATTTCTGTTCTATCACACCTCCTACTTTTCCTTAAAGTAGGAAAAGTACTACTTTTCCTTAAAGTTCTCTCCCATGGTGGGAGAGAACTGGGTCTTAACCCCTTGCGCACCAGGGAGGCCCCCCAGAACTCTCAGTTCTTTCAGTGACAAAACTCTTGTTTCTTATCTCTACTAATTTCTGTCCTTTATTTGACAGTCATTTACTTTTTTTATCCAATAAAATAAAATAACATTCATTGTTCTGAAAATGTGTGTTTGACCTCAAATTTGATGACATTTTTGAAATTGAGACTGAAAAGCTTTTTTATTAATCTGAACAATTTTCTCTACAATACTTTTGCTTTTAGAGTAACTAGCCAATTTGTCATCATGCAAATCCTCACTTATTAGTGGATATTTAATTATGATTTATTTTGAATATAAAATGTTTTACAACTTCTGAATACTTTGAATACTGGCATTTTACAATCATGTGTCTAGGTATGAGTCATTTATATTCAGAACTCTCAATTCTTTTTTTTTTTTTAAGATTGATTTATTTATGAATACAAGAACTGGAGTACAGGTCAGAGGTGTGGGGGGCGGTGGGGGGGTGAGAGGATTCACCAGAGACAAAGTGGGAAACAGAACAGGCGGACTGACTGAAATTCACTGCTGAGAGGAGCAGCAGGTTAAGTCAGGAGAGGTCTGCTGTGCCATGTGGGTCACCTCGTGGCTGCAGATAGCTTCATAGTGCTGGGTCTTAACCCCTTGCGCACTAGGGAGGCCCCCCACACTCTCAGTTCTTTCAGTGACAAAACTCTTGTTTCTTATCTCTACTAATTTCTGTCCTTTATTTAATGCTCACATATAGGATATCCTGTACTGATCCTGAATGTCTTGTATTTCCCTTTTAAGAACTCTTATTTACCAGCTATTTGTATTTTTGTTCCAAATTTTAGAGTTGAACAATTTTTTACTTGTATTTTTTATTTTAAAATTTGCATTTATATGTTTAATATCTTAAAACACTTTCTTTTCTCTAATAATTCCAATTAAATCTGGGACTCCCTGGTGGCGCAGGCAGTTGAGCACCGCACTGCGTAGCTGTTCGCAGCCTGTGCAGTGTGGGTTGCATCCCCACCAGTCGGGGAGAATCCCACATGGCTCAGCAGACCCCTCCTGTCTCCCCTTAGCAGTGTATTTCATCGTCTGCCTATTCTGTTTCCTGCTCTGTCTCTGGTGAATCCTCTCACCCTCCCATGCATCTAGCCTTTTTCCCAGTTCTTGTATAAAAATAAATAAAACTTTAAAAAAAAATAATAATTCTAATTAAATCTAAAAATACTGATGTCACGTTGCTTAATTGTTAACATCTTCTGATACATTTTTTAATTCAACTGGTCTTGGACTTTCTTTTTATGTTAATTACTGAGTTACGTTTGATTATTCATATTTTAAATGAAGGAATTAAATGAGATATTTATGTACTTAGGAATATATAGTAAACTGGCTTTGCTTTAAGATAACAACATGAGGTCTTTCCTATTACCCTAGAAAACTAAATGCCAGGAAGAATAATAGAAAACAGTATAGTATTGGAACAAAAACAGAAACACTAACCAATGGAAGAGATTAGAAAGTCCAGAAATAAACCCGCACACATATAGATAATTACTCCTTGACAAAGGAGACACAGCTATACAATGGAAAGTGGGAAGCCTCTTAACAAATTTTGTTAGGAAACATGGATAGCCACAGGCAAAATTAAACTCAATCCACCCTTAACTCCATACTCAAAAGTCAATTCAAAACATATTAAGGATTTGGATATAAGAATCAAAACTGCAGAATACTTAAAAGAAAACAGGAGATACTCTACAAGACATCTACTGCAAAGCTATATTTGGGGACAAAACTCTAAAAGCAAGACAAACAAAGCCAAAATAAGCAAGTGGGACTACATCAAGCTAAAAAAAATTGTATTTAAATGAAAACATTACAACAACAAAAAGACAACCTACAGACTGGGAGATTTGTGCTTCCCATATCTGACAAGGGCCTAATTTCCAAAATATGTGGTTTATTATACAATCTAACAACAATAACAACAAAGATAGTCCAATAAAAAAATGGACAAACAGCCTAAATGGACACTTTTTCTAAAGAAGACATTCAGATCGCCTACAGGCATATGAAAAATTGTTCAACAACACTTATTATAAGGGAAAAGCATTTCAGATCCACAAGGAGATATCACCTTGCCCCTCTAAGAATGGTCCATATAAAAAAGTATGGAAAACAACAGATGTTGGCAAAGATGAGTAAACAAAGGAACACTTACCCGTTTTGGTGGGAAGACAATTTGGTACAGTCTCTATGAAAAATGGTATAGAGATTTCTTTTTTTAAAGATTTATTTATTCATACAAGAATTGGGGTATAGGCCAGAGGTGTGGGGGGTGAGAGGATTCACCAGAGACAGAGTGGGGAGCAGAACAGGCAGACTGACTGAAATACACTGCTGAGGGGAGCAGCGGGCAAGACTAGAGAGGTCTACTGTGCCAGTCTGGAGATTTCTTAAGAAAATAAAAATGGAAATCCCATATGATTCAGCCATACCTCAGCTAGGTATTTACTGAAAGAATATGAAAATTCCATTATGAAGACATGTGTACTGCTATGTTCATAGCAGCACTATCCATAATTGCGAAATTACAAAACTAAACTAATTACCAATAGAAGACTGCATAAAGAAATGTGGAGTATATATTCAATGAATATGACTCCATTTAAAAAAAAACACAAGAAATAATGCCTTGTGGGACAAAATGGATAAACTTTGAGGTGATAATGCTAAGTGAAATAAATCAGAATGTGAAAGATATCACATGGTTTCACTTTCCTGTAGATTATCAATAACAACAAAACATACTGGCAAAGTGCAGTAACAACACTAAAGACTTCACTAAACCTTTGACTTAGTGAAAAATAGAAAATATATTGGTTGCCAGAAGCAACAGGCAGGAGGGAGAAGCAGTGAATGGGAAGGAAGGAGATAGAGCACTGGCACACGAGGTTCGGTAGAGGGTGAGCCAGCATGTATGCCATTGCACATAACAAAAATATATAGGGATGTAAACGTCTAACAAAACGTCTAAAAAAAAAAAAAGAAAGAGAGAAAGAGACTCCAGTCATATCATAAATGCCAAAAAAGAATGAAATTTTAAGTTGGTATGATAAAAATCACAGTACCAGATTTAGCTTTTCAGTTCTATAATTTGAATAGAGTGGAAAGCTCTGATCTTTTTACTTAGGCTTCAGCAATTAACTGAAAGCCTTTCTGTGTGTATAGAAGAGAGCAATAGCTAAATCACCTATTCTATATATATAAACCTTCTTCTAATGCCTCAACTTTCTAATTACCTATCTCTGCCTCTCCCTTTGCTGAATTTGTTGCTTAACTCAGTTCCCTTCATGAATGCAGGCACATTAGTGTTTATTTTAGATAAGACTTCCTCTGTTCTCTAATCTGTCTATAAGAGTGATTTCTTTAGACATCTGTTGAAAAATGTGTGTGGGTTTTCTTTGTTTTAGTTCCTTCATGAGTATATTAAATGTGGTTTGAGAAAGAATATATAAACTTAGACATGCGTCTTAGCCTGCCATATTGAAATATCAACACATTTAGCAAATATTTATTGAACACATATCATATGACAGCATCTTATATTTTTATGTATAGAACACAAGTATTCCCTAAAATTATAAATTTTACCTTGCCATAGCAATTTTAAGTGATAAGTAAAAAATTACAATGTCATTAAAATTATGATAATAAATAAGCAGAATGGATAGAATCTTGTCAGAATGACAAAGAGACTAACCCTAGATTTGATACTCTAAAAAAATAGAATAGGAAGGAATTAAGACTGAAAAGATTTGCAAGAGAAAATTATGCAAGAGAGGTGCATAGACTATTTTAGACAAAGAATGTCTATTTGAAAAGATCTTTATGTAGTAGAAATGAGTAATTTAAAGAATGCCTAGAAAGTGAGAGGGTAGTAGTCCAGAAAGAATTTAGAGACAAATGCAAAGGCCAAATTTTTCAGGGTATTATACATCATGACAATATGTACATTTTGTTTTGTTATTCAAAGTGTCTTATTTAGGGGTGTGAAATTTAGATTATGTTTTAAGAAGACTATTGTGCTTTTCAGAGGAGAATAGGTTGAAAAATAAGGGTGGGAGATAAGGATATACGTGAGATATGAGCTAAAATGGTATCAGAAGTGGAAAGAAAGTGAATTGATGTTACAAGGGTGTGAAGATTTAATTTCTAAAATTTACTGATGGGGAGTGAGGAAAAACTCTATTTATGTACTACAGAATTCTTTTTCTTATGGAATTTTTATTGAGATGGGGAAGACTAGGAAAGAGTGAAGAATTTGATTTTGGACTCATTAAGATTAACATCCCAGTGATCTTTACAAAAGTAAATGCCAAGAGAAGAAGACTTAAACAGAAATTTAAATTTTATTTACTAGTACACATAAGGACCTTCCCAGACAAACAGAAATTCCAGAATATCATTACAACTAAACTGCCACTCCAAAAAATAGTACAAGGAGTCTTATTAAAGCTGGAACCAACAAAGGGATGAATAAGAATGAAACAAGACAAAAATAAAACCACAGAAAAGACAAACAAAATGGCAAATACAGACACTAACATATCAATATTAACTCTAAATGTAAACGGACTAAACTCTTCAATATATAGACACAGAGTTGCAGGATGGATTAACAAACAAAACCCAACCTTTTGCTGCCTCTAGGAAACACATTTAACTACAAAAGATAAAATTAGACTGAAAGTAAAAGGATGGAAAACTGGGCCTCCCTGGTGGCGCAGTGGTTGAGCGCTGGGTTGCAAAGCTGCCCGCGGCCTCTGCGGCGCCGGTTCGATCCCCGGCTGCTCCCCGGCCACCAGCGGAGGGTCCCACATGGCGCGCAGACCTCTCCTGCGGCCCGCTGCTCCCCTCAGCAGTGTATTTCGGTCCTTCTGCCTGCTCCGCTCCCTGCTCTGGCTCTGGTGAATTCTCTCACCCTCCCGCGCTTCTGACTGTACCCAGTGCATGTATAAACAGAAAAACAAACAAACAAATAAATAAATAAATAAAACATGCCTCTATTTAAAAAAAAAAAAAAAAAAAAAAAAAGGATGGAAAACAATCCTACAAACAAATGGACCAAAAAAGAAGGCAGGAACAGCTATATTTATATCAGATAAAACAGATTTCAAACTCAAAAAGGTTAAAAAGAGACCCAGACAGTCACTACATTATGATCAAGGGGACAATACATCAAGAAGACATAACACTCATTAACATATATTTATCAAATGAAGGCGCACCAAAATATACCTGACAACTATTATTATCTCTGAAAATAGACATCAGAGAAAACACATATGTAGTAGGAGACTTCAACATACCACTATCAACAATGGATAGATCAACATGACAAAAATAAGTAAGGACGCTAAAGCTCTAAATAAGGATCTAGAGCTCATGGGCTTAACAGACATCTAGAGAACACTACACCCCAAAAAATCTGAGTACACATTAATTAACATTATCAAAATGGCCAACTTACCAAAAGCAATTTACAGATTCATTGCTATTCCAATAAAAATTTTAATGACATTCTTCAAATAAATAGAACAAATATTGATGAAATTCATATGGAGTCACCAAAAACCCCGAATAGCCAAAGCTCTCCTGAAAAAAAAAAAAGGGAATGGAGGCATCACACTCCCAGACTTCAAGCTATACTACAAAGCCATGATAATCAAAACTGCATGGTATTGGAACAAGAACAGACACCAATGGAACCAAATAGAAAATCCAGAAATAAACCCACAGATTTATGGTCAACTAATTTTTGACAAAGGAGCAAAGAATATACAATGGAGAAGAGAAAGTTTGTTTAATAAATGGTGCTGGGAAAACTGGGTCGCTACATGCAAAAGAATGAAGCTTGACTACTACCTCTCACCATGCACAAAAACCAACTCAAAATGGATTAAAGAACTAGACATAAGACCTGAAACCATAAAATACACAGAACGAAATACAGGCGAAACACTACATGATGTGCACCTCAGTAACATCTTTACAGATACATCACCCAAAGTAGTGATAGTGAAGGCAAAGATAAACAGCTGGGACTACATCAAATTAAAGAGCTTTTTTTTTTTTAAGATTTATTTATTTATACAAGCACTAGGGTACAGGCCAGAGGCACGGGAGGGTGAGAGAATTCACCAGAGACAGAGCAGGGAGCAGAACAGGCAGAAGGACCGAAATACACCTCTGAGGTCTGTCTCACCATGTGGGAATCTGCCTGGTCGGCCGGAAGTCGAACTGGCACTGCAGAGCTGCAGACAGCTTCACAGAGCTACATTCAACCCGCTGCGCCACCAGGGAGGCCCCAATTAAAAAGCTTCTGTACAGCAAAAAAGACAGTAACCAAAACAAAGAGACACATCGGGGACTGGGAGAAAATTTTGACCAATAACACTAATGATAAAGGACTGATCACAAAAATCTACAGAGAGCTGATGAGACTCAACAAAAACAAAATAAACAACCCAGTCAAAAAATGGGCAGAAGAGCTAAAAAGAAACTTCTCCAAAGAGTAAATGCAAATGGCTGACAGGCATATGAAAAAATGTTCAACATCATTTGTAATCAGGGAAATGCAAATCAAAACTACAATGAGATATCATCTTACACCAGTGAGAATGGCACATATATAAAAAAAAAAAACTAGCAACAACAAATGTTGGCAAGGATGTGGAGAAAAAGGAATTCCTCTGCACTGCTGGTGGGAGTGCAAACTGGTCCAACCACTATGGAGAGCTGTGTGGAAATTCCTAAACCTGCTAAAGATAGAGTTTCCCTATGATCCAGCAATTCCACTCCTAGGTATTTACCCAAAGGACACAGAAACATTAATTCAAAAGGGCACCTGCACCCCTATCTTTATTGCAGCACTATTTACAGTAGGTAAGCTATGGAAACCACCCAAATTCACCAAAATATATGTCTGGATCAAGAAGATTGGTACATAAACACAATGGAATATTACTCAGCAATCAAAAAAAGATAAACTCATGCAATTTGCAGCAACATGGATGGAGCTGGAAGGGATCATGCTCAGCAAAATAAGCCAGAAAGAAAAAGAAAAATATGTGATGGTCTCACTCATAGCAGGACTTTAGAAAACCTAAATAAGGGTCCAGGAAAAAGACTAATTGCAATAAAGTAAAAATCAAAATCAACAAGCAACTATAACCAAAGACACACTACAGGGGAGGGGAGGATGAAGGGAGCAAGATCAAAACAAGGGTGGTGGGAATTGTATGGGGACTATAACCAAGATGAAAATGCATACATTGTGCAAAAATGAAAAAATGATGTAAAAGTATATAAAATAATAAAAATAAATAAATATTCCGACACCTATCTAGAAAAAAATAAATTTCATTTACTAGTACATATGTGGAAATGAAAACCATTTGACTAGATATGATACCCTAAGGAGAAAGAACAAAGAACAGAACCTAGTTCTCATGTCACATCAAGGCAAAGGAGCCAGCGATGGAGACTATGGAACAATATTATCAGGAAGGCAAAGGAAACAAGCCAGGAAATTCTGAAAACAATCATAAAAGTCAAATAATGAAAGTGAAGATAAATGAGAGTTCAAAGAAGAAAGCTTTTAAATGAGAGGCAGCAGGTATGCATAAGATTTATTGATTTTGATAGTGGCAATTTAGAGAAGGCAAGTTGATTGGAATATTTTGAAAAGTAAATGAGAGATAAGAAATTGGTTGGTAAATGCATATGTAGAAAATTATTACAAGAATTTTAGGTATAAAAGAGACTAGAAAGGAACTAAATAGACATATGGGGTAAAGGGGGGTTTTGTTTATTTATTTGTTTGATTATAAGATAAAAGACATTACATCTTACCGTAAAGCTCCCTACATAAGTGCTGAGCTCCACAGTTGAGTCTTTAATGATCCAGATGGCCTGAGAAAAGAGGAGCCACCTGCTACAGGACTTGGACAGTCTAGTCAGTTTTCTCCAGTGTGACTTAAAATTATTACAATTTTATTTTGTGTCATGACTTCTGGCATATGGAACTCATCCAGTGGAGATGTGGTGAGTGGGAGTGCTTAATGATGCAGGATGAGAGAAAATAACCGAAGAGGCAAAGCTATAAAGAAGGCAGCTCATATATGAAATGATTTACCATTGCAAGAGTAAGAAAATTTCTCCCATTTTTTCAGTAAAAAAGGAAACCATGTTTGTTTGTATATTCGATCATGAGCTAATGAAGGGTATCCTTTGGAATGATTCTATTATTTATGTAAAATATGTGAGAATGAGGAAGAAATTTATAGATCATTTAAAGAACAATAAAGAGATGTGGAATAGTTATTGCATAGAGAAAACTATATTATTTGTTAAAATCGTTACATGTTCATTTGAGATGCTAATTTTTGCTATACTATTCTGATCAAAGAAGATGAAACAACCTTAAATATACTTATGGAAGTATTTGTATACATTGCTTAAACTGTATACCTGAATGTAAACACTTGGAGACAAGGATTTATGTCATCCTTGGGACATCATCACTGACACTATGAATAGTAAGCACACAATACCTATTTGTTGAATGAATGAACAAACAACAATCTGACTCCTTCAAAAGGATTTTCTGGGACCAAGTGATGGTTCATTGAGTTATAATTTTGGCCTTTTTTGAGGAAAAAAAATTATCTTTTTTCTGATTATCTTCTGCTCCATCTTTTCCTTCTCTATTTTTCCCTCTTATCCAAATAAAATAAAACACTGGAGCCACTATTTCTAGCCAATCCCTTTAAAAAAAATATTGGTCCCTAATGTAAATGTTGACTTTCAGCCAAAATGTCTATAACTTATTTAATTGGACAAATATTAGAACAAATTAAAATTTTAATCATAAATCTTCCAAGTAAGAATTATCTTTCTACCATAATATTTTCATTCTGGATGATCTTTTCATGTAGGATGCCAAAGTCAGCTCTTTTTCATGAATCTTCCACTATCAGATTTAAGCTATTACTTTAGCTTGATTGACTCTACTTTCTTTCTGCTTCAAGGAAACCTGTTGCCTCTGTTGGCATATTTACTGCTGCCCATGCAAATATATGATCTATCCCAAGCATAACATGACCACAGATGGTAAAAAGCTCTCTTTAATCAATCCCTTGCTGTGTTCCTGGAACTGCCACTGGCAGATCTAGCTTCATGGCTGATTGTCAGTGCCTCTGCACACTGTGTGGGGACACTAATCAATTAAATTTTAATAGAACACAAAGCAGCATCTATATCTTATAGATTTTAAGTGAGTAAATATTTATTTTATACCACCTCCAGCTATTTCAAGGATGAATATTCTGAGCTAAGGGATTTCAATGTATTGCAACTTTCTGTTTAAAACAAGTAGGCAGATGTGAAATGTTTCCATCTTTCCCAAGTGACTATAAAGTCTTTTCAAACAATCTTTTACTTCCTTAGACTAATAGAAAAGGGGCATGCCTTGTTATACTAACCAAATGGATATCATCAAATTATCTGCTTCTAGGGAAACCAACCCTAAGGTTTGTTTCCCAGTCTCTAATAGAAATGCTATATGATTGTCTGGTTGAGATTTTAGTGGAGAATGCTGTCTTTCATCTTCACAGTTCTATACCTGTTTGTGAAATAGAACTGCCGTCTTCAAAGAAATTTTATCCTCAACTAGCTTCAGGGTAAATACAGCATTTCTAGCTGCTCTTAAGCCATTGGTGAGAATATCAGGACTATAAGAAATGCAGTATAAAACAGAGCAAAGGAGTGATCTGATTAGATTGAATTTGCTTCTTGTACTTAGTACATCACAAAGACAGGGTTAAAAATTATCCTGGGGTTTTGCATAACTCTAGAAAAATTTGAATTATCAATCCTGTTTGCAAATAGGGAAAATTATATCTCATCCAAATATTATAAGTGTGCACATTTTTTCTCTTCTGTCAAATTAATAAAAATATTTTGAAATATGACTTTCAAATATTACATTAACTGAAAAAATTCTGTATGAGAACTCTTTCCTGCTTATAAAAAAATCAGTTCAGATTATCAAAGTTCTAAAAATAGACTTAACAATTCCCAAATGCTGCCATAATTTATCCTTTTTGTTAATTTTAAAACTCACTATTTTATGATTTTGCCAAATTATGCAATCAAAATAATGTGTGAAAAAATACAAATAAGTAACATGAATTTTCCTGTGTTAGTATATTTAGATATCATTTAACATTAAGAGAATAAAGATGGAAAGTTGGGTTAAAATCTCAACTCAATAGATAAAACTGTTGTCTACAGTTAGGGTAGAAAACATCAGGTGTTAGACCACATAATCACTTAGTAAATTACAGTTTGTGTGTCAAACAATGCAATTTAAAAAAATGCAAAAAACTTCAGTAATATTAACATCAAGGACTGATCTTTGAATTTTTAATGCATTCATAGTTTTACAGAGAAAATTGGATTATACTTGATATTAAATAATTTTAATATTCTTATTGTAAAATAAATGAAAAATTCATTCAAATAACTTCAACAAACAATATAACATAATGCTGATTATATGATTTCTGTGTATATATATATATAATTTAACTGTAATTATAGCTATATCCTATAATTTTTAATGGTATATACTTATTAATTCTGATTTCAGAGTATTTTAGTTGACACCCATAAGTACTAATTTTGTAGAACTTTCATATACTACTGTCAAGTTTTTTTTCACTATAAAGCTATGTATTTATTCATTATATATGTGAAAATAATTACCAAGTATCCTCCTATTATTGTACTTTGGAACAAATTTATGTACTTTCAAACAGTCATGTATTCAAATCATGAATTTTCATGATTCTAAGATCTCAAAGACTTGTTGCCCTGTTATGCAGCAGACTTAGAAATAGCATTTGCCATATTTTTGTTTTTACAACTAAAGAATTAATTTTAAAATTTTAAGATTCTCATTAATTACTTAGAGGACATAGCCTTCATGGACAATCATTATGAAAATAGAGCCAAATGAAAATGATTTGTTGCCTTCCCTGAAATTATCCCAGGCTTTTTCTTTTCCAAATAGTGCCCTAATTTTAATTTCATATTTTTATTTCTAGCCTATTGGTTAAGGAGTAACTCCCACTCCTATTGCTACAATGACTGACACATCATTCTAGGCCTGAGTCAATCAATCCTTGGTATTTCTTTAGCCTCTAGTAATGATTTACATATGAACAAGTTAGTCTTTTCAGGCCAATATGATATTTCTGAGACTTACATTCAGAGAAAAGACATATTCCTCTTTCTCTGGACATAGTGGTATGCAACTGTAAAGTGTGGATTGTAAGATCCTTTCCCCTCAATAATCTTCTAGATATGGCCTAAGAAGAGAGGACACAGTCAGGAAAATCCTACAGATGTAGCAGAGAGGCATAGGATTGGTTAAATTTTAGGTGCCATTAATAAGTACTTATTTTGTAGAGGACTACCCAGCCCCTGTCCTCTGGCTACTCAAGTATATACATTTCCTTAGAGTTTTACCTAATCTGGGTTTTTATTTTATTTTAGATGAAAGTACTCTGATACATGTGACCATTATCATCTTTAGTTGGTAGCAGTATTCTAAAAAGGGTGCCAAATATATTCTGAGTTATCTCACAGGATAGATCAGCATAAATTCCACATTATTGTAAATTAAATGTTAAGATATAGCCCCAAATCACTTAGTTGGTAAGTGGTAGAGGCCAGATTTGAACCAAAATCTGTTTGACCCCAAATTCTGCAGTTAAAAAGTAAATGGTAAACCAACAAAATTTGATTTTTAAAAAGAATCTTTTGTTTAAAATTTCTACAGTTATCCTTTCCCTACACTGATCAACAGCTTATGGTATCTTGGGAGAAAATTCTGAATGAGAGTTTTGTGAGTAGTTTTTGATTATAAAAATATTAAGTATAATTTTAAAAGGCATCTTGATCATTCCCATCTGGAAAAGTGTATTTTGCTAATTCTAGTTGGTTTGAAATTTAATTCTGTACCTCAGTACCACATTCCACTATTGTGTGATGCCATATTTATTCAGTTATTTGAGCTAAAGTATTTATGTAAGTCATATCATGGAGATAGCCGGAATGCTTTCGACATAGAAAAATGCCCAGAGGAGAGTCAGGATTGCTTTCCTTTGGATAAATCTGGACTCTTACAATTTCTGTGATGGAAAGAGAATAGAGAGAAAGATATAACCTACACAAGATAATATGCAAAATACAGAAGATACTGTCTTTTTGCTGTCTTCAAGAATGAAGTCAGGTCTTTGTAGGTTGCTTAGGTCACATTCCTTCACAGTGAGAAGATTAAGGAATTGTCTCTGGGACATAAAAATCCATCCTTCATCTTTTCTATAATTAAATAACCTTTTGGAAATTTCTGGTAGAATTGGGATCATTACTTCTATCATTGCTTCCCAGGGAAAGTTGAGTATACCCAGCATGCAGAAATATTCTTCACTCACACCCAGAAATGGAAAGAGCCTGTCAAAACAAAGCAATGACTAAGATCTTCTTTGCTACAATTATTTTTAGTGAGAGTTGTATAAAGAATAAAGGCTACTGAACAAATCCCAGTTTAACAGGATAAAGGGCAAGGAATGTCTTTTACTCATGCAGAGTAGTGAGGAGATCCAGCAAAGTGTAGAGACTAAGAATGTGGGTTTGGGAGCCACACTGTCAGAGTTTGAATTCACTCTCGCACTAACAGTATAACTCTCTTAAAATCACTTGGTTTCTTTGAATATAATTTATTACCTTTTTTTTGTTTACAAAGTATTAACTACATATAGCTTTTGTAGGATTTAAAGAAAATGTCACATAATCCAACATTCCCTCTTGTAACTAGCCCATTTTGTTACTCCTCTTTCCTGTAGAACGCTCATAAAAGAATTATCTATTTTTATTGCTTTTCCCCTTTCCTAATTTCTCAGTCCCTCTTCAACCTACTTGGATTAACTTTTCTCCCCAGGATTTCAATAGAAAAGCTTTTTTCAAGATTACAAATGATTATAGCTAGTGGCCAATTCACTAGGCTATTTTACTTGACTTTTAGCAGTATTTGACACAAGTGATCATGCTTCTTTCTTGAATCACACATTTCCCTTGCTTTCGAGGATACCCAACATGTCTGATTTTTTTCCTACTTCATTTTCTTTATAAAAGACCTTTTGGTATCTCCCTCCTCTACCAGATGTGCAAACATATTAATGCTCTAAACATTTCCCTCTTCTAAGCACACCCTTTAGGTACTTTGTCAAGCCTTATTAATTACAAGAAATGTATAGATGACACTCAAATGTATCTTTTCCCTGGAATTCACTACTAGTTGCAGACTTCAGATTTTAAATGATCAAAACTACTTTTCCAAACCTCCCTCTTATCAATAAATATATCATTTTATTGAAACATTTTCTTACTCCCCAAATCTAAATCATTGATTCCTCACTTATGCTCAGAGAACACACTCAGAATATCAGTAAATCTCTTCGATTCTACTTCCAAAAATCTCTGTATAGTACAATCCCACAACACCATAGTTTTCACTTAGACTATTGCAATAGTATCTTAATGGTAGCTTCACTTCCATTCTTGCTTCATTTTGTTTCACTAACTACATAGATGTCAGACTCTTCTTTCAAAGCATAAATTATATTGTCTGGGCCTCCCCTGGTGGCTCAGCGGTTGAGTGCTAGGCTGCGAAGCTGCCCACAGCCTCTGCAGCACTGGTTCGATCCCCAGCCACCGGCAAGAGTCCCACATGGCTGCGCGCAGCCATCTCCTGCTGTGCCTGCTGCTCCCCTCAGCGGTGTATTTCGTCAGTCTGCCTGTTCTGTTCCCCGCTCTGGCTCTGGTGAATTCTCTCACCCTCCCCACTTCTGACTGTACCCAGTGCTCATATAAACAAATAAATAAATCTTTAAAACAAAATTGTATTGTCACTCCACTGCTCAAAGGCATAAGTGGGTAACTCTTATCCTAGAAAAGAAATGGAAAAAAATAAAAAACTATTGATCACAGTTCTAAAGATCTCATATAACCTGATGTCTGCCTATTTCTTAGACCAATCCTGGAACCATTTTTCAATCTGTTCTGGTAACACTGGCTTTCTTTACATTAGAAAATCTAGTTTCCATTCTAGGGTTTATTTTATGCTTGGAATACCCTATTCTACTCATTCAAATAATTAACTTTTTAAAGTAATTAATTCCTCTTAGCATGTCACCTGCTTAGTCTTTTCCTGATGCTCTATTCTAAAGTAGCTCACCTTGTCACTTTTAATGATATCATTTTGTCTCATTTTATTCCTAGTATTTATTGCTATCTGCAGTTAGTGTCTTTGCTTACTTATTCATGTATCTGTGTATGTTTTTACTTATCACTTGCATCATCCTGATTCCCAGCTACTGGAACATAAGACTAATGATAGTGAACTTCTTGTTTCATTTGTTTATCAGTGTATTCAGTGCACAGCCCCTGATTCATCACAAACCTTGGGGGAGAAGAGTAATAAAGGAAAAAAAAATCATAAAGAGTAAAATAAATAAATATAGACATCATTTTTATTGAGAAAAATGAAAGTCATGTAATTATGTTAAGCTTAACTCTCAGGATGTTGCATAATTTTTCTGGAAAGATTAATGCATTATCCAAATCTATCATTGCTGTGGCACTGTGATGGGATCCAGCAGCCTTTCAATGCAAAACCAAGTTACTGGGAAAGAGAGATTGCTAGAAACACACAAAGTATAAAATGTAGAGAAGCTAGATGGAGCCTAGAAATATTATTCTCTTTGCCTTTGTCTTTCTCCTTTAGAAAGCAGTTTTCTGATATCATGTGACCCTACTTTTTTTTCTTTTTCCTCTAAGCTTTAGTCATTTTCTTCATTCACATAACAGTTACTGTTAATTCAATTATTCTGTCTTAAAATACCACTAGATTTGAAAATCGAGATAAAATGGCATTGGTGTATCTAGTTGACCACTATATTCTTGCTAGTTAATATAGATCTTAGTACCTATGCTGTTTTAAAATATTCTAGGAAGTTTGTTCAGTACTTATTTGTGCTGTCTCTGACTCTCATAAAAACAATATAGCTTAGTTTCTATTGTTTTCTCTTTGATTGAGGTTAAGTGTGCCAAGAAAATTAAAGCATAGGTGTTAATTTGCCTCATAAAAATGACATCTTATAAATAAAATGACAGAGACGCTGAAGAAGCTGATGTGATTATTATGATTCATGTTTTTTATCATTACCCCCTACATTCTCGAATTTGCGGATACAAAGAAATCATCTGGATTACCTCTTTGAACACCAGATTTCTTATTCTCAACCCAGATATTCCATTCAGAAGTTCTTGATGGGATTCAAGGAGCAGTACTTTAGACATTATTACAGTGATTCCATTGCAGGAAGGAAGAGGCCCACTCTAAGGAACAGTGTAACACCTTACAATATCCTATTGAATGTAGACATAATGTTGACATTTAATAATATGTGCTAAATAGGAAAGAATTAATGTGAAAGAATGGAATCTTTTGATATAAAGGTGCTATTAAGCATTACTTTAAATTAAAAATCACATTAAACATTATCTCAAATAACATATTACAAATACGCATTAAAATACATGTAATGTTGCAGAGCACTAAAATCAAATCAACTCTTCAAGAATATTATTTCTCTAATGAAATAATGTACTTCTTTTTAAAACAAGTGTAATTACATTAACCACAAAACTTCAGAAACTGACAGTAAATCTTTATAAAATCATACTGTTAGAGTCATCTCATTTAATCTTAAAAGTGAGCTTACATTACTGTTTTGGTGGCCGTTAAACCAAATAATGGACATGATTAAGTTTAGTCCATTATATTTGTTATTTATTAAATTAAGTTTAATAAATAAGTTTAATCAGTTAAATTAAGTTTATTAATTTAATTTATTAATTAAAATTAATCACATTTATAAATTAAGTTTCTTAATTAAAACTTAAATTAAGTTTATTGAATTAAGTTTAATAAATTAAGTTCAGTAAATATACTTGTTATTTATTAAATTATCAGAAAACTTTAGTCAAGTTTATATTTTCTATAATTATCTTTATTTGATCTAGTAGAGTACTTGCTGATCTGTAAAATCTTTTACTCTTCAAATGCATAATCTAAATAAGAAATGAGAACATTAAGCATATGAATATAATTTAGACAGAGATTAATATTTTAAGTATTTGTCTATTTTTAAAAAGCTAGTATCAATGTTTAGTTTTTAGCCACATAAAGTCAGAAAGATATCATGATCAAAGTTTAAAATCTTTTATGGTTATGTTGGCAGGTGAGGGAAAATCTCAATATTATCTACTTAGAATTTATATAAGAATAGAGACAAACTCACTCACGCAAATGATGGTCAAAGTAGGAAAAAAATAGTTTTGCCAACATAGAGAACAAAGGTATAAAATGTGCTTTCAAAATTAGAGAGACAAGAGCAATACATATAAGAAGATAAGAATGTAGGCATACCGTTTATAAATGTATATAAATTAACAGGGATATGAGGTAAAATGTAAGTAAAGTTCTTTGCCTTTCATAAAGAGAGAATGCAAATATATACATAACATTCTAATTTAAAAGGTACCTTATTACAAAATGTAAACAAACTTCCTATTTCCTTGCTCTTTTTGTGTTTTTTATAAATATAAACTCATAATAAACACAGTATTGGGAGGGAGTGCTCTAACTTTCCATTCCTGCAGAGAAACCATCTGTAAATTTTAAAATACTGATTAACTAATCAAAAAAATTAGCCAAGAATCAACTATGCTTGTTCATGTCAGGGGGAAAAAAAAACAGAAAATAGAAGGCATATTCCTATTTCCAATAGCTTCAGGATGAGTTTAGATACTTTCTTTGGTATATTTTATGCTCTAATAAATTCAGGACAAAATAAGAGAAAAAGGTAATCACATTATATGAAGGGAGAATGTGTTAGTTAGATATAGCCTAATGGAGAAGGTGGAACTTAAGATGTATCTTGAAAGATAGACTTGTATTAATATGAGTGATAGGGGCAGGAAATTCCAAGTGAAACAAAATAAAGTCTTAGGAGAAGAATAAAGAATGAGTAAGTGGGAAAAGGGAATTGGCCACATTGGTAAAGGGTAAGAGCTTTCAAAAGTACAGTGAATTTTCAAGGGTAAAGTCACAGCCTTGAGGATTCTGATTGTCATTCTAGGAATATAGGAAGGTCACAGGTTACTGAAGAATTTTGAGTTAGAAGTGGTATCTTGACAGTACAATTTATAAACATTATCGAAGTAACGATGGAAGAGGGGAAGAGCAAAACTTTGGGAAACTATAGGATTCCAAATTGTAGTAGTAACCAGAGTTAAAAGAAAGGAGAAACATGAGCATACTATATAATTGAAGTTATTTTGGAAAATAAGGTGGCCTGAAACTTCAGGCACTGGTCACAAAAACATTGTTTACCACTATGGTAATAGGTAGTACTCGCAGATAATAATTATTGTCCTGAAGAAAGTAAGTAAACATCTTTGAGGCCTTTTCTGAGAGACATACTGCAAGTTGTTAACAAGAAGTAATAAGAAACAGCCACTATTTACTTAGGTATCTTGCCTTCTATATCTTAGGTTATGTAAGTCACCAGAAATAGATCAGGGAGAAAAATATTTCTTTTTTATCCCTATAGCTCACACAAAAAAGTTGAAATAGACTCCACAGAAATTCCAAAATTTCCATTCCAAGCAAATAATAATGAGATGTTAAACAATATTTGCTTAAGATCATGTACAAGATGTACAAGTCTCAGGTCACTGCCCTGTGGTCCACACCAATCATAGATTGATGGAGCTAGTCTACTTCTGTGGCCTGGGGCGCTTTGAACAAAAATGTGTCCTCCTCAGGCAGAGGGTTGAGAGGAGTGCAGTAACATAGAGACTTTGATGTATGTTACATTGGGATTGCAAGGCATGTAAAACTGTTGAGAGTTGCTGCTTGGTATACTGAATTTTCATCTCATTAATATTCATAATCAGACACAGATTGGGAAACCGTCCCCAACTTTGGCAGATCTTAAACACCTTGCAAATAAAATTTAAAAATATAATTTGCTATGAAATTAGCATCTTAAGAATAGGTGATGTTTCAGACCTGTGTGACTGATAAAATCAGAAATAAATGGAGAAACAGATTTTAAATTGATATTAATGCGTTCATTTTGGACGTTTGGATATGTGAGATAGTAGGGAAACATTATCATATGAAGGTGTAGAGAGAATTTAAGAGGTAAGAAACTGGATGTCAGGAGAGAGATATTAAGATCAAAATGTTGGCACAATCTACAGAGAGGTTGAAATACAACTAAATCAGGAGAAAATTTACAGTAAAAGACATAACTAAGCTTTGATGATTTTCCACATGTAGAAGTTTGAAAAGAATAATTATTAACAGAAAAATGAAGGTAAACCCAAAAGTAAAGTAAAAATAGGAAACGATACTACTGAATTCTAATAGGTAAATATATATTGGCCCAATTAAAGCGGACATTATCTTTGCCATCTACAAAACTTTTAGTAAGTAATATTTAATATGCTCAAAACTTACTCCTAGGGTCACATGGCACTCACCAGTCTGTAAAGTAATTTGTCCCCGTCAATTTGTTGTACATCACTGTCAATTGTGGAAATGACAGCTATGATTCATTTTTCATTGTCTTAACACTGTGAGTACATGATACAAAATTAGTATCACATCTCTATACGACTAAATTCCATGACATGTATCTGATTGGTTTCTGCATAAGGAAGGCAAAAGTTTAAAAAGAATGCCCAATCTAACACCATGGAGGACTTTAAAAAAAAAAATCTACACTGTGAGGAGGTAAAACCCTAGTCTCCTGGAAAATGAAGTCCGTGACACTCCAAAGCGTGAGATAAGTTTTAATTATTCTATCTAGAGGCATGATTCTAATCATCATGTTTCTAGCAAAATTTATAGTCCTAAAACTCATTTGTTTCTATTGACACAGTAAAAGAGATTATGTTTTGGGGAATCTTTAATTTGTTCTAACACAGATTAGTTTTTTGTTCACCATAAACTGACAAGATGAAGACTCACTTCTACATAAAACAAATATAACGTAATATCTAAATAAACAGGAAATGACCTTAAAAGAATTTTAACTTGTTATCTAATTCTGAAAATTTCATTATTCTTTCATCTCTTATGACTTTTTCAAGGTCTGCCATAGGTAATTTTCATAAAATGTTATCTTTAGCCATTTATGAGTATGTGCCAGACAGTGGGCTGAGGGTTGCCTGTGTCACAGTGTATGTTCCTTGCACATATTCTGGGACCTGAGTGTTAACATCAGTTTCACTCAGAGCTCCCCCAGAGACATTTGAGTATACTATGCTTTGTGTTTTTCAGATGCACTCTTTCTATTTCATCTTTTTTTTTCTTTACCTATAGTAAATGATGTTTCCATCTGTAGTTGTTTTGCATAAAGTGATCCTTGCACTGAATTGCAAATTGAAGTCCAGCAACTCTGCCAACCAAATCTAAGAAGTGTGGTATCTTTGTAATCTGGAGATACTAATATTTTCATTTATATTCATATGTAATAAGTTTTTGAAATGTTCAGTTACTTTAGAATGACCTTGCATTTGATCCTCCTTGCCATACAAAGAGAGTTCTACAGGGGTAATCCAGAAGAGACAAGTCTATAATTCATTGCTGTATTATAGATAAAGATGAACATTTTATATATATATATATATATAATTATATATATATTTCACAAAAATATTCATATTATGTTTAGTGACAGAAATAAATATCATAGTGAAAATGGGTAATAATATAGCGTATGGTTTTAGTCAAAGATTGGGATTAAAAGGCAGGTAAAAACCTTGAGAACTGCTGCTTCGTAAATTGTCATAATACCAGCAATTTTCAACAAACTAATAGTCATCTAATGCCACCTAAAAATATCTCACAATTTATTATTTCATGTTCATAGGTGATAACTATAGGTGGTGGGGCACTATGGGTGATTTGGTGGTGGATGCTCTATGGTGGTGACACTTGATGGCATGAATCCTGATGTTACCTCAGTTAAATAATGATTAATTTATTAATATAAAAATAAAATCCTGATTGACTATAGACCTATTTATACTGTCTACATTTTAATTGACACAAAATATAATAAAGACAAAAGGGACTAATTTTTATACAATTTCATGGAAATACAAAAGTAGTCTTGGTGAAATCAAATAAATTTATAGGTTACATAATTACCTGAATGTTTGTGTGTACCTCAAATTCATGTGTTGAAAACCGAACTTCCAACCTTGATGGTATAAGTAGATAGGACATTTAGGAGGTTATTAAACCATGAGGATGGAGTTGATATGAATGGAATTAGTTCCCTTCTAAGAATAAATCCCCACCTGGCACCTTGTGCCATGTGTGGCTACACAAAAAGGTAAAGTAACCTGGGAGAGAGCCCTTATTAAACCATATTGGTGTCCAGATCTGGGACTTCCAGTACCCAGAACTGTAAGAAATAAATTTCTGTTCATTATCAGTTACCCAATCTGTGGTATTTGGTAAAAGCAGCATGAAAGAACTAAGACAGGATCATAACAAAAATAAATAAATAAATACAGTGAGCTGAGATAGAAACGTAGGGGTTGTTCATATATATACCCAGGCCCATTGAATCTCTGACCTACTAAATCAGAAATTGTATGGTAGAGCTTGTGTTTTATCAAGTCTTCCAGGTGACTGTACTACAGTTAAGATTAGCAAGTGAATCACTCTACTACACTATATAAAACCACTATATATATAATATATTTCTCTTTTCAAATTAATAGAAAGTGGAGTTGTGAGATGATAATAAAATATGAAAGTTATTCAGATTGCTAAATTAGGAAGTCAAGGGCAAGATGTGCACACATCTAAATATCTGCATCTCTAAATGGTACCCTGTGACCCAATGTCCTTATAGTAGTGGTTATAAGTGTGGGTCAGATATAATGACTTGTTTTTGATAAAAGAATACAGCAAATGTACAGAGATGTCACTTCTGAGATTAGCTTTTGTCCAACTTCTTTTTTGTTCTTTCATTTGCTCATTGCTTCTCTCTGAGCTGCTTAGGAAATGCCCCACATGGCAAGGTGTCTTGAGCCAACAATCAACAAAGAAGTAAAACCCCAGGAGGGACTTAAACTGCCAATAGTCATAGGAGTGACTCTAGAAATGAATCTTCCTGGGGTTGAACCTTGAGATGATTGCAGTCCCCATCCACATCTTGATTGTAGCCTGGTGAGCATCCCTAAACTTTAGGACCCTGCTGAGAGTTACCTATTCCTAAATCAAAGCAATTGAAAAAAATTGTTTTAAGAGACTAAGCTTTGGGGGTGTCATATCTAACACATGTTCTGGGGGCAAGAACTTGTGATAGGACACAAGTAGACACTATGCAATATCGTGATTCTCTGCAGTTTGTATTAGTGTGTTGTATATTCAATACTGTTTTTTGTAGATAAAGCACTAAAAGTGCTGGAGAAAAAAATCACAAATGATTCCTAGTAGCTTCACATGTTTTGACATCCTCTCGCATACACTTGTTGTGTGAGAGCTAATTTACTTCACAGAAACATGCATTTTAGGTTGAGTCTGTGTTTGCAGAAATAGCAATGTTCCTCTTAAGAAAACAACCATAGAGTTTGTTAAGGTACTCTTCAAATGTCTATGGTTTAACCCATTCCTTTTTATGAGTTCTTTAAGGATTGGATAATGAGTGTGATAGGATCAGGAAAATTTGTTATTTCCTCCTCATTCTCTTCTTTTTCTTTTTCACCATTATAAATTGGCACTCTTTAGTAAAATATTAGGGAGAAGCTTTTGTTTAGTGTACTAATGCATTTAAAAAGGTGCTACTAACAATATGAATAACAGGGATTATCTTGACCCAGTAAGAAAACTTTGACATTCGAAATTTCTCCTTTTGCTTAACCAAATCTATATCCTTCCAGAAAGTAGAAAAGACTTTCTATCTGGGATTGAGCAAGGGTAAAGAAAATACAGAATGAAAGAATTAGGTGAAGGTGGTGTGGTAACATAAGGATTGAACCAACAGAAGATATTCCTAGACACATTTTCAAGGATACTATGCACTAGATAGTGATTTGGTGGGAAGAGTAAGGCTATATTGCAACATAGTTTGGATATTGAATGTTTTCATTTCTAATAATGACCCAGATATCTGCACAGTATTCAGGGCACTGTGAACTCAGTGAAGAGTGATGTGTGTGTGTGTATATGCACACATACATATATACACATATATACATATATAAAATATATTTCAATTATTTCTCACTATCAAGTTGTAAATGGATTAATGTAACCCATTCAAATAATAATAATGAATGTATGGTATTGTGTTAATGCCTAAATATTGAGAGTGCTCAGTATGATAAATGATTAACTTCATCATTTAACTTTAGTGTAATATCTGCAAATATAAAGATATGAATATAGTAATTCAATGAACTTCAATTATTCAGGATCTAACTGAATGAACTGAGTTTTGCTTTTAAGTTGCAATTCATTCCTAATGAAATAAGCTCAAAATAGGAAAAGATTTTAGTGGAGCACTCTGAAACTAAGGGAATTCCTCCCCTGGACGTGATTCTTTTGGGATTTATAAATATATACTAATAGCTCTAAAACCAAATCTAACAGCAGGAAAACTCCAAATGTCAATCAGTATTTCCTTCTTTAAATCAATAATAGTTATAAATACATTTATGAGCTTAGTATTACACTAGAAACTATTAAGGAAGACAGAACAACAAAGCTAGCCCCAGGAAGTTGTCTAGAGAAAACAAATTTTAACATATGAGTACTGATCATTAATGAGTAACAGAAAATATGAAAATAACTCACAAATAAAAGGGGTTTGCAAACAACAAGGTTTGAATGACTATGTCTCTCTACAGATTGCCACACATCATTGTCTCTGAAAGGACTACCGATGACTGTCAAAATCAGCAGTTTTTTCCCCAAGTCATTGAATAAACCTCTCCTTGATGTAGTGATAGAATCTCTGCTAATGAGGAAGCATTTTTATCCCTTTAGAATTGGAAAGGATCTGAGGAATAAATGGAGCAGAGCTAACCATCTTTTTTTACTATTCTGGGAAGTCTCAGTTTTGTTCCAGGCTTTTGCTTAACTCCTTGGGTTTCTTTTTCTCTCCTTATTTTGTTGTAGCATCCTTGGACAAATTATCCTTATCTCATCACTTTTCTGAATCTGTAATTCTGACTTTCACCACAGTCAACACCTGCCTTAACTTTTTATCACTCAACCACTTAGGTCTCTATGTAATTAATGAGACGGTGACTAAAGACTCACATAAAATAGTTCAATTTGTCTCTATCAATAATAAAATATTTTTAACAGATTCTTGCTGTTGATATGCATTAAGTCTAATTCTCCTTTTCCAATTTTCATATTGTTTTGTGCTATGATCAGTGGTATCTAAGGAGAGAGGAAAAAAAAGCATCCAAGGCATTAAGCAAATGGAGAAATACATTATTTTATTTTATTTCAAGCATTGTCTAAAGTCAGATAGACTATATTTAAGGGTAATTTTAAATAACAGATTAAAATCAAAGTATTTATCTGGCTTATCTATTATACTCTCTGTCCCTTCAGCTGTTCAGCTAATCAGACTTAATGTAGTAATATGAAATTAATGTAGAGATTATGTTTCAAGTCATGAGTTAGTGCCAATAGATAGTAATATAATTTCTTAATCAGTTTTATTAGACTGACTTTAAGAAAAGGTTGGAAAACCCATGTAATATTACAGTATAGTCAGAGTCAGCACTAATTTAGATGTGTACTCAACTTATGTTGAAAGTAGATAATAGATAATGTCAATAAATTCAAAAAACAATCGCTGAAATAATGTAGTCTAAACGGGGTATTTTATTGACTATATTTAGTGTTCCAAGTATGGTGTTTGGTTTTATTTTTAAAGAAATAAAAAGCAAAAAAACTACATAGTGCTTAACAAAAATGGGAAATGCAAATTTAAAATAATTTAAAAGTGAAATATGTTTTTGTGAACATTAAACCTGAACAATTGCCACACATAATTTCCCCTATTTAAAAGAATGATAAAACTCTTGGCTTATATTCTAAGTTAATGGCAAAAACATTTCCACCATTTTAAACAGAAATATGTAAGATCAATAATTAATTAATCAGGGCCTCCCCGGTAGCGCAGTGGTTGAGCGCTGGGTTGCGAAGCTGCCTACAGCCTCTGCAGCGCCAGTTCGATCCCCAGCCACAGGGTGAGGGTCCCATATGGCCTGCAGACCTCTCCTGCCGCCCACTGCTCCCCTCAGCAGTGTACTTCGGTCCTTCTGCCTGCTCTGTTCCCCGCTCTGGCTCTGGTGAATTCTCTCGCCCTCCCTCGCTTCTGACTGTACCCAGTGCTTGTATAAATAAATAAATAAATCTTTAAAAAAAAAATCAAAAACTTATTAAAACACCACTATCTCTTTCAAATATTGAAGTAGATAACAGGATGTGAACTGTGTTTTTGAAACCAAGTCCCTGTTTTATAATATAAATACCAAATGCAAGAAAACAATGTAAAATCTTGGGTTTTAAAATGAAAGTGATTTAGGAAATTAATTAAATTTTTGTTTTTTAATTTATGTCAATCTACCTGATTTAAATGTTAATACTTGTTAACACTTGAATTTTAAACCTAGCTTTCCATCTTCAGGAAAGTGTTATGAGAAGATGGAGTTAACATTGTTGTAACTTCTTATAATAAAGATACTATTTGTAACCCTTTAGTGTACACATTAATCATCAAAATAAATATTAAAAAATTTGTACAGGTTTGTCAAAACTCAATATGTTGCTTGTGTACTATACTTTTTAAAAATTTGGCAAAGACCACAAAATAGACACTTTCATTGTCTGCCTCACTTTCAATAACTTGCTTCATTTCTCAATCAATTATTACTCCTTTTATCCTTTCCAGCACTGCAGTGCTATGTCCCTCATGATTTTACACTGCTCAATTACATTTTTTAAAGCTTTGAGTAAACAACACATATCATTCCTGTGAAAAATTGCTCATTCTTCTGATTTATAGACTTAGTCGTTGAATTAGTCTCTAAATTGGCTGTTTGTTCTATATTCCTTATGCTTGCAGTATCAGAAAGAGTGTGTCCTGTCACTTTTATGGAGGAATGTAGTTTTAAAAGGAAATGGATAAAGAAAAAAAGAAAAAAAGAACCCATGCCATATTCACTGCCATAGTCAAACTTGTACATGGGCTGCCTCAGTCAGTCACAAAGTTAAAAAAGAAATTGGCCTTTCTTTCACATTGAAACTGTCTGTTCCCTAAATGTCTGCCTCTTTATCTCCATTTTGTTTATATCTCTGAACTTTCTTCTTGGAAGCTATTGATGTGGTGGGTAGAGTAAAAACTTGCTTTAAGCACTCATCATACAAATTAAATTTTAAGTAAAAGCAATTGGTATTGCTGCTGAGTAAGTTCTTCCTGTAGATTGCTCAGACACTCTGCAAAATTGCCTGCTGACCTACTCCATGGGCCAGAGATGCCAGTGGCCCAATAGCCAATAGTATCTATCATAGGTGACATTTATAGTGGAGAGTTCTGTGCAGTTGTGCCAAAAGTACACAACAACTGCAAACAGGCTATTTGGGATGAGATGATATATTAAATTATATGCTGTGCTTTCAATTGAAAAATGAGCATCCTGGAGAAATAAAATACTCCTGAAAACCAAGCTAGACAAAAATGAAAATTTCAAAGCAGTAACGTACTTTTATTTTGGTAACTGGTTTTGAAAAGAAGCAGAAAGGTGGCATATACACATTTATGAAATACAAAGCACACCCAACATTTTAATCCTCAGATTCATGTTGTGATTTATGTGGTATCATTTCTATTTTACAGAAAAGGAAACTGAGACTTAGATATAATAAAAAAATTATCTGTGTTAACTATTAAAAAGGACTATCATCTTGAAACAAGTACATATTCAGTCTGTTATCATGTTTACAGGTTGAAAAGTATTATTTGGTCCCAAAGAATCTTGTTTATAAATCATTTCCTGGGAGAGTAAGTGATCAAATATATGGAATGATTTCAAGGGTTACCAGAAAAGTTTCTAGTCATCCAAAGCACTCATTATGTGAGGATCTGTATCTAGAGATTTAATGCAAATAGCCTAGGATAGACATAGAATAACATAGGCCTTGAATTTAGATTGTGAAACTTTGAAACTGAAACTGACTTGATGATTCATCTAGGTCTGCTTGTTTCTTTTACCGGTGATGGATTGAAGGCCAAGAGAGATGACATTTTGTTTATTTGAGCTCATAATAATTTTAATTTCAGAATTAGGGATAGAAATGTAGCCTTCGAGTTCTTTGTTCTAAACTGCTTTTACCTTCCTTAACAATCATTTATAAAATGTGTTAGGTTGAGACTTTGGTGCATTCATTAGTGTTGTCTCAGGTTTTTTTAGTTGTGGCCTGGTAGGGAGTCTAGTAAAAGTGATTGTGAGAAACATAATGAAACTTACTGATGTATGAATTAGAAAAAAAAAAAGAATAATTAGAGTGATTCCTTAATCTAAATTTTACTTAGTCTCAAAACTACATTGGAAGAAAAAGTTATCATCTGTTGTATAACTCTACTTATGCCTGTATTTAAGCTTTCAATATGGAAAATGAAAATAATCAGAGACTGGAACATCATTATATGCAATGTATTTCCTTTGGATCTTTACCCAAAATATTTTAGGTTTGACTCTTAAAAAATTTCTCCCAGTGAGAATTCACATTAAATTAAGTCATCTTTTTATGCTCTCAACTAGGTTGCAATGTTTGGAGATGCTTATCTTAGATGTTACAATGGAAAATATAATCATCCAGGGTTCACTCTGAAAATCCATGTGTGGCTTAGAAGAGGTATTCTGCTAGGATAGCAACATAACCATGAATTGCTGAACCTCTGTTCCAACTTTGCCTCCCCAGTATGATTTCCACATTTTAAAATTTAGAAGAACTTATTCCACCACTTCCAATAATTAGATGAGATAAGTTTGGAAGGCTTGGAAACCCTGCCTCTATATCACTTAGAAATGTTGGTGATAATATTAAATGCATAAACTTAAAAAAAAAGTAAATGTTAAATTTGTGAATTCTCATACTCTTAACAAGGCCCATTTTAGACTTATATTAACTTAAGCAAGAAATCTCAATTGTTGTTAACTCCATGATTATTTTTAAAATTATTTTATTTGAGTATTGGTACCAAGTCCTTGCTTCATTTTCTACCTTTATGTAGTGGTTGTGAGTTATGGGATCACACCAAGATTCCCATTGTCCTCAATCATAGTCCACAGGGCCCCTACAACCCTGCTCTCTACCCTCTCTCTCTCCCTCTGCTAGCTTCAATTCTATATTCAAACTTCTAGTGTTTGTTATTGATTTGATTCTATTTGATCCTGTGGTTTTTTTTTTCCCTCTATATTCCACAAATAAATGAAATCATTTGGTATTATCTTTCTCCTTCTGATATATTTCACTCACCATTATCCCTTCTAGTTATTGCAAAAGTTCATCTTTTTCAGTATCTGAGCAATATTACATTGTGTACTATACTATAGTATACTATACTATACTATACTATACTATACTATATATACTATACTATACTATAGCTATACTATACTATACTATACTATACTATACTATACTATACTATACTATACTATACTATACTATATACTATACTATACTATAGCTTCCCAATGAACTCATCTGTTATTGGGCAGTCAGGTTGCCTATTATTTGCTTAGCTATTGCAAATAGTGCTGCAATGAACACAGAAGTTCTTATGTCCCTTTTAATTAGTGTTTTTATATTCTCCAGGTAGATACCTAGGATTGGAATTGCTGGGTTCTATGTTAGATCTGTTTTCAACATTTTAAGAAGCTTCCACACTGTTTTCCATAAGGGATAGGTCAGCATATTAAGGTTGTTTGTTTTTTTTTTTTCCACATCCTTGCCAACACTTGTTTCTGGCCTTTCATGCACTTTCATTTTCTCACATTCATTTGGTTTAAACATAATCTCTCTGGACATTCCTTTCCTCTCCTCTACAAAAACATTAAGTATTCAAATCTCTGGTGAATTTTTTTTGATTTTTTTTTATTGACTATTTCCCTAGGCAGTTAGATCTATTCCCCTAATGTTTATAACCAATTCACCTGACAAATTATATTCCAACTCAATTTATGTTTACATTAGAATCTCTTTTTATTTTCAGATCCAAATAGCTACCTCCTTACATAGTCACTTAAAGTTTTCATGTCGTTGATACTGACCAAGTAAGAAAACAAAAAAAGATAACATTTGTTTATTGAAGCTTTGACTTATCAGTGCTAAGCACAATTTTCACAATAATATCATATACACTGATAATGATAGTCAAATGATAATTAACCAATTAAAGGAAAAGTGTTAATAAAAATTAATAAAATTTTCATAATGAGTTTTTTTACACTTTTGGTGAAACAAAACTTGTTAAACATTCATTGAAGAAACTAAAAATCCCTTCATTGGAGAACTATTTTTCTCAACTGCTAAATCTACAAATAATAACTGTATCTCATGATATTTTTAGTTTCTTCTTACGGAGTAGGTAAGACTTTGGTAAATATAATATATATACCAATATATATTTTAAGCATTATATATTGTTATATATTATACATATAATTCATATTGGTATGTATGTAAGGTGTAATATATACTAATATAAATTATATATAAAACATATGTCCAGAAGGAAATTATATATTTAGGGCCTCCTCTGGTGGCACAGGCAGTTGAGCGCAGCACTGTGAAGCTGTCCGCAGCCTCTGCAGCACCTGTTTGATCCCGGCCGGTCAGCGAGGGTTCCACATGGCACGGCAGACCTCTCCTGTTGTGCCCGCTGCTCCCCTCAGCAGTGTATTTAGTCAGTCTGCCTGTTCTGTTCCCTGCTCTGTCTCTGGTGAATCTTCTCACCCCTACGCATCTAGCCTATACCCCAGTTCTTGTATAAAATACATAAATAAATCTTAAAAAAAAGAAATTATGTATTTACTAAAGCATCTCAGCAATATTAGCTAACATCTAAGTGCCATCACCATTCTATATTATGAGAATTATCACATTTTACTCTCATGACAACTCTATAAGGAAGATGTTATTACTGTGATAATCCGATTTTCAGCCATTAATCTCAATGCGAGAGCTCCTCCAGTGGAAACTTTAGTAAACACATTTTGACTGCTAGAGTTCACTCAAATTTAAAACGCTCCTAGCTGAAAAGATTTGCTTCTCATCATAAAGCCCCATTTGAAATGTACAGAAATTGTTAGTGTTTGTACTCTTTGAATCCTAAGAATGAATAAAAAGCAGAATTCACTTTGAAATAAAAAAAAAATGTTAAGCCTGGCACCTCATGAATAAAACTAAGGTGAAATGGAAATGAAAAACAAGAACTGGGGCTCAGCCAAATACCTTGTTTGCTCATTGCCTTTGAAAAGAATGAATAGAAAGGCACTTGCTTCCACCCATTGCACAGTAACCTGCATATGTTGCTTTGTGCATACAAAAGTGAGACTACAGCACAGAGAAATTTTAAAAGTGACAGGATTAAAAATCAGGTCCAAGAGAAAAAAGAAAAAGTAAAGCTATAAACTCCAAACTTTGCTAAGTAACCTTTAAAAATTACCCTAGATATTATTCTTCTTCTGAAGAACACCATTTAAATTTAGGACATGTTTTATTCTAAGATTGCCTATTCAATATATTTAAAGAGTTCAAAGTGTTGGGCCTCCCTGGTGGTGCAGGGGTTAATATCTCAGTGCTATCAAGCTAATCCCAGCAACTGCCCACAAGAGATCCATCCCCAACCAGGCAGCTAACCCACATGGCATAGCAGACCTCTCCTGTCTCTCCCCACTGCTCTCCTCAGCAGTGTATTTCAGTAGATCCTTTCTGTTCTGCTTCACTCTGTCTCTTGTGAATCCTCTCACCATCCCCCCGCCCCCGCACCTCTGCCTACACCCCAGTTCTTGTATGCATAAATAAAGACAAATCTTTAAAAAAAGAGCTGAAGGTGTTTTGCATGGAATTTAATTATACAAATAAACACAGGAAAAAACATCTATTCAGTCAATAAAAAAGGACATAAATAATATTTCAATTGGATAGGCTATTTTAGGATAGTTTTAGATTTACGGAAGTGTGAAAATAGTAGAGTTCCAATATAATCCCCCCTCATTAACATTTTCTATCATTATGATAAATTTGTCACCATAAACCAATACTGATACATTATTAACTAAAGAACATATTTTGTTCAGATTTCCTTAGCTTTTTTCTCCCCTAACTCCTTTATTTTGCAGTTCCAGGATTTTGTACAGAATACCATGTTCTGTATAGTCATCATATTTCCTTAGGTTTCTGTATATTATAGCAGTTTCTCAGACCATTCTATTTTTTGAGGAACTGACAGTTTTGAGGAGCAAAAAATCCTCTCACCCCCGCATCTCTGGCCTGTACCCAGCTCTTGGATGCACAAACAAATAAATCTTAAAAAAAAAAAAAACCTCCAATGTTCTCTTTACCCAGACATCATGCACTTATTCTTACTGTGACTTTGAATGCAACTCCCCTTGTATTGTGAAGGACTCATTACTTATCCTTTATCCCACCCCAAAAATCCCTTCTAACTTACTTCGCTTGGCACAATCCCTTCCCTCACTTTGTTTCTTATTTTCTATGCCTAAAGTATTATATTTACCCCACCTCAATATCTTTATTCATAGGACTTATCACTTCAAGATATTGTCAAAACAATGCTAATCATATAATAGTTCTCAATAAAATGATGAAATAACAATTACTTATACTCATATAAAACAGTGGGAATATGGACTATTTGAAAGAATGTGGCACACTTTTTAAGCATAAATACTATAGAATAATTAACACTTCGGTAAAGTGAATAAATTCCATTTTGTTGTTGTTAAATAGATTATTTTAATATAATAAAATCCCAAGATAAGTGTACATATTAGGATATTTTGGAAGTACAGAGGAAGAGAATTTTCTTTTAATGTATTTTTACATATGTGCAGTTCTTAAAAGAATGATGATTTTCTGTACATATATATAATTAAATACTTTTTTTGTTTTTAAATATCCCTGTTTAATTTTTACAATATGGAATTTCTCTCTTCAGGTGCTGGCTCCATAGTTTTCCCACCACCAAAATGCCCACAGTCCTCTACTACCCTCCATTTCATTCTCCTCCCCACTTGTCTACTCTTCCCCTTTCTCTCTACCTCCCTCCCCACTCCTGAGGTCTCTCCTTTCAAGGGTCAGTCTCACAGTTTGTCTTTTTCTGATCTCTTGTTTAGTTTCTTCAGATTCCACATATAAGACAAACCATCTGGTATTTATCTTTTTCCTTCTGACTTATTTCACTTAGCACAATCCCCTCCAGCTCCATCCATGTTGCCACAAATGGCATGAGTTTATCTTTTTGGATTGCAGAGTAATATTCCCTTGTATATATGTACCACATTCTCTTGATTCTCTCATCTGTTCTGGGACACTTAGGAAAAGTTAAGGCTATATTTATAAAAACTTAATCTCATCTCTAAAGTCCTGTAACTTAGAAATTTTATTTAATTGTACTTCAAGTCTCATATATAAAATCTTTTCGATCAAAATGATTTCCATTCTAAATTATCTCTATATTGAAGATAAATTCAATATTTAAATATTGTATTTTTCAAATCCACTTCTATGGTTATAATAAATTCCAACTGTTAGAAGAGGAAGATATAAAAATAGGTATCCTTGGGTTCAACAGATTAAATTTACAAATATGGCAGAGGCTCTCAGCTATAAGGTTAGTTAGACAGATAAGGATATGAAGGGCACCTGTAGCCACCTAGTTCCTGTTTACTTTTTATAATCCATCCTCTTAAGTATTGCTGTCTCAGGTTTGCTAATATTTTTAAGGAATTTTGTTTCTGATATTTGCCTGGCATTTTTTAAATAATGTTTTTGTCAGATTTGGTATCAGGCTTATGTTGACTTCACAAAATACATCTGGAAATGTTCCTTCTCTCACATCTGAAGGAGCCTGGTACACTTGGCATTATTTCTTGCTTAAAGGTTTGATGGAATTTACCTGTGAAACTATCCAGACCTGGAACTGTCTTTGTTTGGAGAGTATGTTAACAAAGTAATTAAATTACTATTAAATTACTTTAATAGTTATAGGGTTATTTTATTTTTTATTCCATGTGTATTCCATAACTTTCGAGGTATGATATGTATCTTAAGCATTGTGTCCACATCATCCAAGATAATGGATGTAATGCCATAAAGTCTAAACATCACTTACTATTATTTTGATATCTATAGGATCTGTGGTGATCAGTGCTCTGTCATTTCAAATGTTGGTAGTTTAATACAGTGTTTCCTTTCCCTTTATCTTTAGTTTGCAATACCCTATAAATGGTAACACCATTTGTTAGCAGGAGGAATGTGGAAGAGGCCCTCGATTTGATTTGAGTAGTGAGTAGGGAGAAAACAAGTGTTGTGGTTTGGATGTATGTGTATAAAATCCAGAGGTAGAAATATTTATGTAAGCTGCTGTGTTATAGGAATTTATAGAGGAATGATTTGGACTTGAGACATGAATATTTGCAATATTAGAGCAGAAATGTTATTTAAAATCAGGGAATAAATAGCTCATCTGGAAACAGAAAGGAAATCAGAAGGGAAGGCTCAAGATCAGCTCTTGAAGTAAGTCAAATTGGGAAGCATGCCAAATTCAAATTATTATTTCTAATGAATGGTCTACCAAATTAATTCATTACTTTTAATTCTTTAAATTTACTGATTTTTTTTTTTACGTTGCAATCATCATTGGAATTTTTTAAAAGATTTATTTATTCATATATACAAGAGCAGGCCAGAGGTGCAGGCCAGAGGTGCGGGGGGTTGGGAGGGTGAGAGGATTCACCAGAGACAGAGTGGGGAGCAGAACAGGCAGATCCACTAAAATACACTGCTGAAGGGAACAGCTGGTGAGACAGGAGAGGTCTGCTGTGCCATGTGAGTCAACTCCCTGGCCAGGGATCGAACTCGTGCTGCAGTGGCTGCAGATAGCTTCATAGTGCTGAGACTTAACCCCTTGGGCCACCAGGATGGCCCCAGATTTTGAGAAATGTTACTTTTTCCTGCCCTAGTCTTCCTGCTGCTCTTGTTGGAGACTGAGGGGCAGAGGAATGGAGACAAAGAATGTCTAAAATACTTAAGAAAGGAGAGAGAAAAAGTCTCCCCTTAAAAGGGCAAGTGTGTGTTTGGGGGAAACCATTTCATCCTAGGTAAGAAGGCCCAAAAAAATTCAAATAAAAGGTTGTGAATATCAAGGATTTGCAGACTGAGACATGCAGTACCTGAGGGCACAATAAAAAACAAGGAAAGGTTAGAGAAATAGATGAGATGAAGGATGGAGACTCCTGATTGATAATGAACATCCTAGTGAAAATGGATGTCTGCAAAACTGAGGTTCTGATCTTAGAAATAAACATGGATGCCAGTGTTCTTTCTCATTAGTCAAGTACATGAGGGTGCAAATCATTAAGTCATCTTTTTTTAATATATATTTTTATTTTATTTTATACATTTTTTACATCATTTTTCAATTTTACACAATGTATGCATTTTTATCTTGGTTATGGTTCCCATACAATTCCCATCCCCCTTGTTTTGATCCTTCTCCTGCCTCTTCCTGCCCCTCCGTAGTCATATTCTTTTTTTTTTTAAGATTTATTTATTTATTTATTTGTGCATACAAGAGCTGGGGTACAGGCTAGAGATGCAGGGGGTGAGAGGATTCACCAGAGACAGAGTGGGGAGCAGAACAGGCAGATCTACTGAAATACACTGCTGAGGGGAGCAGCAGGTGAGGCAGGAGAGGTCCACCTCACCATGTGGGTTTATCCCTTGTGGCTGGGGATCGAACTCATGCTGCGGATTGCTTCATAATGCAGTGCTTAACCCCTTGCGCCACCAGAGAGGCCCATAGTAGTAATATTCTTAACAATTAGCTGATTAAAAAAGGATTCTTTTTGATTGTCTCTCTGGAAAGGACTGTTCCTTCTTTTGAGTTGCAATTGTGTGACCATTAGGAGTAATAGTATCTAAAAACACACACACGTGTTCTCTCTATTTCTCACAGGATTTCACAGAATTGATCATGCTGATAGGGTTCTTTTTTTGCTTGCTATATTCTTTCTCAGATCTACAAACTAGTATCCTGGTATAGAGCCCATGCTGCTTCCTTTCTGTTTATTACTCATTTCTGAAATGGGATGTGGAAGAAAATGAGGGCAATCAGCAATTTTAGATTTTAAATTGAAAGTAAAATAATTTCTAGACAAATGTCCCATAATTATTGGCATTTTCTCCTTCAGAGAAAAAAATCAGTAAGTGAATCCTCATGCGCCAGGTTCTCCTTGTTTTATAGACTTCAGATCATCTGACTAGACAGCAACTGCCTAGGTGATTGCTGTCTTTCATCATACCTTCACCCCAGTGTTTTCAGGCAGTTTTTCTCTAGGTCATGAAAACAAACTGTAGGAATAGGAAGACAGCTAGTATGGAGTTACTCCTGTGTTCCTATACCTCTTACTGCGCAGCTGGAACTAGGTCTTTTTAAGTATGTCCTTTGCTTCTCTCCTAAACTACTCATTCCCTTAGATTCATCATTCTAAGTAAGGAACACTTCTTCTTAACTTAGTTTTGGTGAAATCAATCCTTTAAATTAGGTATAGGGAAGTATTTGTTAGGAGGAAGAGTAACAGTGCCTCCCCTACTTTCTATCTGTAGAATCATATTTTCTCCAAATTTCTCCTAATCTGCTCCAAAGTTCACAAAATTTAAAAGACATTTTTCATAGGTTTTAGTTTGGTGAAAAGAATTTTCCCTCATTCTTATCTTTTTTTTTTTGCTGTTGTTGTATTTGATGGGTTATTCTAGGGTGTAGAATAAAAAATGCTTTAATTTGCCATATGGTACCAGGGATTCTAAGAGTAGAGAGGCAGTACAGGTTAATGGCCAAGAAAAAAGATTCAGGAGACAAACTGTCTGTGTTTGTTTCATAACTGAAAATCTTATTAACTGTGGAGAAACCTTTTCATATAATCTCTTTTTATCTATATAAAAAACATGATAAGAATATCTACATCTTAGTATTGTTAAGACTGAATAAGCATATATAAAGCATTTGTCAATAGAATAGCATCTGGCATACAAGAGGTACCATATCATTGTTAAGTATTATTGCTGTTGTTATAATTATTATACTTTAAAATTAATGCTATACTAATAGCTCTGGTTTTAGTTTTCTATTTTAGTTTTCTATTTCAGTTTGTCTAACTGGAGAATAGCTTCTTCAAGACTAAAGGATTATATCTTATTTTCCTTTTTCCTTTTGTTTGTGCTTGCTATAATGTGTTTCATAGTGTTGGACATTCACAAATATTTTGTTGTATTAAAAGAATTAAGAGTCAGTGACAGCTTAAGTTCATTGACTATAAACTTAAGTTTATAGAAAATCTGATCATACATATTTTAAGAGGCCCAGTCCTTCTAAATCTGCAGAACTGGTAACTTTGTTCTTTAAGTCTTTTGAAAGTAAACACATAGGAATAAATACACAAGTACAATATTGAAAATCAGTAGCCCTTTATTTTCCCTTTGATGTTGACTGGTTATAAAATATGCATCACAGGTATAAACTTTAAAGCCTCGCCACAATTACTTGCCAACATTTTTTATAAAAGAAAGTGGTTTGTGTGTTCTCCCCCTTCCCCCACCTGATAGAAATAGATTTTGTCAGAGATTAGTCAGCTAGGAAAGCATCAGATAAAGTGAAAATTAGTTAATTATATTATTTTTATTCTAGAAGAATTCACTGTCAGCCAATTTCAGATTGGTTCTTCTGTGACCTTAAAAATAAGTTCCAGCAAACAAAAATTCCATCAGTCCTCAGTAATAGCGCATTTCAAGGTCAAGTCTTTCTTCAGATAGGCACTGGATTTGAAATATTGAAAATCTTATAAAAGTAAGATTTTTTTTGGTGCTTATCTATAAGTTATGATTGATTGATTCCCCTGCAAAATGTCATTTTATTAGAGCTAAACAAATGGCCTACATTTTGCTTACTGCATTAACTTTAGAACAATTTAATTTATTCACAAGTACTATGAGTTACAGATAGGATTCCAAAACCTAAGTGTGAGAATAAATTAATTTTTTGCTTATGGGAAGGCATTTATATATTGTTTTGGGTTGAGTTATATCCCCCAAAGAATCGTCTGTTGAAGTTGTAGCCTATTCTACCTCAGAATGTGACAATGTTTACAAGTGAAGTCATTGCAGATACAGTTAGTGAAGCTGGGGTCATCTTGGGTGGACCCCCGTGTCTGTTGTACTTATAAAAAGGAGAAATTTGCACACAGACACCACACACCCAAGAACACCATGTGAAGATTGGATTTATGCTGTCATAAATCAAGGAACTTCCAAAGGCTAGGAGAGAGGCCTGGGACAAATCCTTTCCTAAGGTAACTGCCAACACCTTGATCTGGAACTTCTAGCCACTGGAGTTGTGAATTTCTGTTGTTTTAAGCCACTTTGTGGAACTTTGTTATGGCATCCCAAGCAAACTAATACCTATATAATAAATAACTAACCAGTTAACTTTGTGATTCTAAAAATGCTTCCACATGTTATTTAATCTGCAGTCAAGAAATTACTGCTGTTTGGCTCCTGAAAGACTACCTTTTGTAAAGAACTGCATTGAAAGCCACGAGGCAGGTCAACAGTCCAAGTCCCTTCCAACCTCTCAGTCAAAGCCCAGCCTAATCCTTCATGGCACTTGAGTTCCCCCTTGATTGTTTGAGAACAGAAGATATTCTCTAGTTACTTCTACTAACAACATTTAGCCAGATGTTGTGTTTCTCTCAGTTCTTGCTAGATAGCTTTTATTCTTTTGGAAATATAAGAACATTTTTGAAGAACTAAAGCAGCAATTTCACTTTGTATTTCATATTTATAAGGTCCTCAAATGTAATGTAGCAATCTGAGACAATGTTAAGAAAAAGATGTGTCTGCCTAAAATCTGAATAATTTAATTATTTTCCTTTGAATTTTCCAATGAGCAATATAAATACATAAATATTTATTATATAATATATGAACTAGTTATAGATATAAATATACATACAAGTAATTACCTATATTTTACCTTATCTTATGAATCTTTTTTTTCAGTTGTAATAAAGCCTGAAGAGCATTCATTTTAATAAAAAGTCTGACAATGTCTCCATGTCATAAAAGTAGCTATTGAATGTAATGTTCTTATTTGAAGTAGGGTTTCCACCTTTCACATGAGCATATGTTTCAGTTTGATTCTCTAACCAATACAGTTCACAGCATTATTCATTTTGAGTTACATACATCTGTTGTCTTGTTGTTCCACATTGTGTATGTTCAAAGAGATGAAAGAGTAAGTTGAGAAGTAAAAACATCCTTTCTTTTTTTGTGGGACCAACCATCACTGCCATCTACTCTAAAGTTTAGGAAACATTTTATAGGAGAAATAGAAAACCAGCATGTGAAGTAAATTTAAATAACTAGCTCTTACCTATATGTCAGATTCAATGAGGGGAAGTTGCCTTTCTTGTGAATAAACTGCTACACTTCTCTTAGAAGAGAAAATATAAGTATACACTAAAAGGCTCTTTTTTTTAAAAAAAATACAGTGCTATTTTCTTTTACATAATTCTATGTCTTACCTAAAGTTCTGGGACCATCACTTCTACAAAGTGGTAGATGTTCAGTAAACTTTCTGCAGGCTGATAGGTACGAGAGACATGCTGTGGAATTTAACAAGAGAAACTGTAATGATATACTTTGTTGGGGACTGTGAAGAAGACTGGAAGAAATCTTGAAGTCAGAGAAGCAAAAATGCTTGGAATTAGGTGTGCAAGGTGATGTGTGGGAGGATTGTGAAAAGCACTAGGACCCTTAATGGTAATGAGAGAAAAAGCAATATTTTTTTCAGGTTGTTTTTCATTTAGATTAGTGGATATTATAAAACAAATTTCCCGAAACTCAATAAATGGCTTTAGACATTATAACCATCTCTTCCACTTTAATTTTTTTTTTTAAGATTTTTTTTTAAGGTTTTTTTTTTTTTTTTTTATACATGCACTGGGTACAGTCAGAAGTGTGGGAGGGTGAGAGAATTCACCAGAGCCAGAGCTGAGAAGAGAACAGGCAGATGACGAAATACACTGCTGAGGGGAGCAGCGGGCACGGCAGGAGAGGTCTGTCACGCCATGTGGGACTCTTTCGGGTGGCCGGGGATCAAACCTGCACTGCAGAGGCTGTGGGCAGCTTCTCAGCCCAGCACTCAACCGCTGCGCCACCAGGGAAGGCCCTCTTCCACTTTTATTACAGATACAATTGTACTATGTAATTTTATTTTGATCTATTATATAAGTACAATAGCACATGTACAAGAACATTGCTATTGAGAAGACTTTAACTACAAATTATCTCTAGTTTGGTAGGAAAGCGACACTCTTGATAGTAAAAATCCAGAAAAATCTAAGATTTATAATTTTACTACATAATTTTTGTCATCTAAATCATTTCGGCCATAAGGCCTGGTGGCGCATATGGCCCGGTTGAGCGCTGGGCTGCGAAGCTGCCCACAGCCTCTGCAGCGCTGGTTCGATCCCTGGCCGCGGGCAAGGGTCCCACATGGCGCGCAGACCTCTCCTGCTGCCGCTGCTCCTCTCAGCAGTGTATTTCGTCAGTCTGCCTGTTCTGTTCCCCTCTCTGGCTCTGGTGAATTCTCTCACCCTCCTGTGCTTCTGACTGTACCCAGTGCTTGTATAAATAAATCTTTAAAAAAAAAAAATCTTTAAAAAAATAAATATATAAATCATTTGGGCCATAGCAGCTATATAAAATAGAATTGAAAATTTTGTATTTCTATTGTAGCCTTAGCCCAATTTATGGTGAATATTCTGAAAAAATCTAAAATGACAAAAATTAACAACAGAGTGGTAACAATTTATTTCTAGGCATTTATAGGTTAATTGATTAACCGAGGCAATCTTGGTAAAGATTTTCTGACGGGATTTGGCAAAGTTTATATAAAATATTCAATTAATATACTCTTCTCATCATTTTGTTAAATGATATGAAAACCTTAGGTACTGTTTGTCTATAAAATGCATAATTATGTGTGGGATAAGTAAGAATTTACATCCTTTTTTCCCCTTTTCTGCATTGTTTTCTTCCTTATCTTTCATTTCTTTTCCTTCCTCATAGCTTACTATGTTTATTTTATGTTTACCATGTTTATTTTATGAAGTGTTAGTAAATAGCCATAGAATGAAACTGGTTTCTTCTGGTGCCATTTCACAGTCTTGAAAGTCTTTGAAAATGTTCTCTTTCAAAGGAAATTATTATTTTAAAGTAGTGAGAATTCTGAGGCAGAAATTTCCCTAAGGAGAGTGAAGCATTTAAACATTTCCTTTAGCTTATAATTGTCCATCCATGCACAAGAATTGCTGCTCTTCTTCTTTGACCCCCTTTCACATTGATTTTTGGAAGTAGTTGAACAGTCTAGCATTTAATTCTTACAAATTTGCCAAAGTGCAAGCTGTGCACAGTCTGCATGCAATAGCTACTTTTTAGCTGCTTAATGCAATCTCATTTTGAATAATTTTTTTTTCTTTTTTAAAGTAATAGTAATGAATCATTTCCTAAATTAAACTGAGGTATTTAAAAATGATTCAACAAAAATTGTTAAAGGCCATCATTCTGACAGTGTTTCCATAGTTAAGAGATAAGCTTTGGAGACTTTTCTATGAGTTTTATTCCAATTTCTTTTCACTCATGCTTTCACAGTGCTGTTCCTTATTCACAATATAATCCCAAGGAAAAAAATCAAAGACATATATATTAAATTTTTCATGTGCTCATTTCAGTGTACAAAACTCTCATTTCATTTCTTAAAATAGTCTAAAAATTACAAATATAAATTGTGATTTACTTTACTATAATTATTTTATATTTTGTGATGTGCTTATTTTAGAAATGAATTTTTTTCCCTTTCACACATACAAATTCATTCTTTTGTTTGTTTGTTAATGGCATACCATTATTTTATATCCTTGTTTGTTTTTTCACAATGGAGGATTTCTCCTTCAGGTGCGGTCACCATAGTTTTTCTGCTACCAAATCACCCATAGCCCGCCACCATAGTTCATTGTACTCTCCTTGTCATACCCCCACCCTGTTTTTTTCCTCCGTACTCTTTCTCCCCCACCCCTCTCTTATTGGATGCCTCATATCTATGGCCAGCTTTCAAGAGATGGTTTTAATGTTTGTCTTTGTCTAATCCTTTATATAATTAATCTATAATCCACATATAGGTAAAACCATCCAGTATTTATCTTTCTCCTTCTGGCTTTGAATACATTTTTAATATGATCAAGTTGAGTTGATAAGAGTATTACGCTCAATGAATGATTTTCTATCACAGTGTGAAACAACTGAAACTTATCATTCTTTTAAAATGGATGTTTTATTTTTAGTAGGCATTTTATAAGAGAAATTGTTGTGAACCATTAAGTTGTTTCCTTTAACATGGCATTTATAAAGGGTTATGCAATTCCATTGGCTGAACTTAAGTATGGTTTTTATGTTAGAGGACCATAAAATTATTTTTGTGCTGCTAGCTGCTACAAATTGCATTCAAGAGTCACATATCATATAGTCTGAGTAACAAACAAAAACAAAAACTCTGATAGCTTTAGATATAATTTCATTTTACAAAGGAGGTAGAATTAATAGGCTTAATGATGGACAGTTAAATTTTGTCATCTTCAAGCTGGGTATCCAGTTTCCTTATCTTCACACTTTGTTCCATCTTTTCCTCCTAGGATTATGTATATTCAAATACATAACCGAAAGTCAAATTTCTTAAATAACAAAATACATTTTAATTCTTCATGATCCACTCAAATTTCCATTTTAAAAAGTTTTCTTCTTTTTTCCCCATTTGTACCCTAGGTACAAAACACAAACTTTATGGCATTATTTGAGTTTCTATTTATTGGAAAGATTTCCTTCCTCTATGGAATTTCCATTACAACACTGTAGAAAAATTAGTTGACCTTATATATGTGAACCTTTTTTGAACTCTCTATTCTGTTTCATTAGTCGATTTGCTAACCTATTTTCTGAATACCACACTAGTCATGGTAGTGACCATGACCATAGTGAAATACACCTTTAAATTAAGTAGTATTAACCTCCTTTTTTTTTTCCTAATTTTCCAAAGTTATTTTAGAATATTCTAGGTCATATAGAATTTTAGAATTATCTGGTCTTTCCTAGTCTCCCTCCTCCAAAACAAAAAACAAAAAACTACCTGAGACTTTTTATACAGAGGACTTTTGTTTCCTATGAATAAAAACACAATTATTTCCAACTTGTATGCCTTTTATTTATTTAATTTTGAACCATTGAGCTGGCTAGACCTATTACCAGCCTGGTAACCATAAGGTCTTTGTCTTTAGCCTGTTTATCATTGCTTTGCTGTTATCTTTTCTTGTAGAGAAAACCAGAAATCCAGACAAAACTGAAACTGAAAGAGAGATGGAAATAAAACAAGAGTTAAGCCATACCTCTGTAACATGCACATTACTCTCACCATAGTAAAAAGCATGTCCACCAGCACCATGACAGATCCTGTCAGTAACAAACTTGGAAGAAAAAGGGACATGAATGCAGTTTATGGAAAAAATATTATTTCTCTGATAATATTTCTCATATTAAATTCTGCTGATGCTCACCATTTAGCCACACCCTTTCTTAGTCCTCCCCCATACATGACTTTGTTTCTCTCCAATTCAGGGGGATGGCATTTGAGACAGTAATCTGCCAAGTCCTCAGGTTTGCCAGATTCTGATTAAACCTGATTTCCTCCAACACTTGACTCTTAAGTTTTGGCTTATGAATGATGAGTAGCCAGATCCAAAGTCTGGTAACAGAACATTTAATACAATGCTGAATAGAATTTGTAAGGGCAGTTGAGAAGTTCCCTTCTATTCTTTTTTTTTTTTAAACTGAGAGTTTTACAAAATAATTTCTTTACATGTATTTAGATGATCATATGACATTCCTTTTTTAGTTTGATAATATGAGTTTTCACTCTATTTGGAAAAGAAATTCTCTGCCCTGTGTTTCACCCATTTCTCCTTATAGTAGTTATTTTTTCTTTGACTGTGGGTGTTTTTATTGTTCACATGTACTAATCCAGCTGACTACTTGAGGAAGACCCTCTGCAGGCTCCTGGAGTACTTAGGTCTTTCTTTTTCAGCTCCCTTTCCTGAGAACTCTTCTCAAATCTCCATCTGATCTTTTAGCACCATCTCTTAATTCAGAAAGACTGTCCTTCTCCCTACATTTCAGCTTGGAAACTTTCTCTAAAAATAATGGGAATTATAGGAACCTCATCTGTCTGTTATATCTGCAAGATCACTAACTACTTTGATGTTCAATGACTTGTGTACTACTGTTTCATTTCTTGTCAGCTTTTCGATTGTTCCAGCTGCAGGTATATCTGGACCTTGTTATTCCTTCTTGACAAAAAACTGAAAGAGATTTCCCATTAATTTTTTTTTTTAAGAGCAGAGAAAATGAAATGAATTTTTGGAATGGTCACTATCACAGAGGAAAGGGTTGAGGGTAGGAGAAATAAGGAGAGGTTGTCAACTGGGTAGCGGTGGATGATACCTAGACCTTTTATGGTGGGCTTGGTATGTTTGGTGTGGTATAATATTTGTGGAGATGTGAAGCTTTACTCCTGAAACTCATACAATATTCTAAACCAATGCTAACTCAATTTTTTAAAAAGGAGCATAACTGTTGTTGCTTAATCATTTAAAATAATCAAATTGAAAGAGACATACTAATTAGCATTTCTTGGTGTTTTCTTGCTCTGTTCCACTTTTTAAAAATTTATTTCTTTTTTTTTTTAATAGAGGCATGTTATTTATTTATTTATTTGTTTGTTTGTTTGTTTTTTGTTTATGCATACACTGGGTACAGTCAGAAGCGCGGGAGGGTGAGAGAATTCACCAGAGCCAGAGCGGGGAGCAGAGCAGGCAGAAGAACTGAAGTACACTGCTGAGGGGAGCAGCGGGTGGCAGGAGAGGTCTGTGCGCCATGCGGGACCCTCCTCCAGTGGCCGGGGAGCAGCCGGAGTTCGAACCCGCGCCACAGAGGCCGCGGGCAGCTTCGCAACCCAGCGCTCAACCGCTGCGCCAACGGGGAGGCCCTAAAAATTTATTTCTATTACAGATTTTTAAAATTTATTTAAATTTACAACTGCCTTTTGAGACATGTGAAATATGAGTTTCTTGTCTATATTCAATGTATTATCTTAATTCTTGACTCAGGACATAGATAGTGACAGTTCTCCCAGGAAATTTTTCCCCTTAATTTATGCAATATTTGTAACCTTTTGAATGGTGAGTGCTTACATCTCAAGAATGGTTTTGTTTGGCATCTCTTCTTATTTACTATCAAATGGTTAAATCTTTAGAGGTTATTTGGAAGATGTGTTTGATATTTAAATGTATCACATGGAGAAAGTGATAATAGAAGTTTCTTTCAAGGTGTTTTCTGTAAAGGAGCAGTGAAATTTGGTCATAACAAGAGGAAACCAGAAAAGAAAAGGGTTACTTTTCTTAAAATGGGTGACATTTGACACATTTTTTCTTACGGAAATGATCCATAGAGAAAAAGTAGATGATGTTGGAGATAAAAGGGGAAATTGTGGAGCAAAATCTTTGAGAAAAGGAACTTTGGATAGCTCTAGAAACCTATTATAGTTCCCTATTATATACACATTTTTTGGGAGCAACTTTCATTTCTCTAGTTAGTAATATTTTTCAATTTTTCATTTGTTACATATATATATATATCTTTTTAATGGCTATATAATTTTCTAGTGCAGTGGTTTACGAAAATTTACTGCACCGATTCTCTATGACTAGACACTCAGTTGTTCTTGTTATGTTTTTTTTTGTTTTTTTTTTTATAAATAGTGCTCTGATAGAAATTTTGTGTTCTGTAACATATATTTTCACAAATGAATTGAGAAATAGAATATTATTCATACTTAAAGCTATAGTTAAAATGTGCCAAATTATCCATCAAAGGTTTGAACTCCAAACTGTCACCAAAAGTGTATTTTTTGTATCCTTCCTAACATTGAATATTAGCAACTATTTAATATTTTAAAACCAAACATCAAAAACATATGACATTTTAATTATAGTTGTATTTTTCCCAAATAAAATTGTATCATGTTTTAATATAGGAAAATTTAAAATTAGTATAATTATGAGCATAAACTTAATATATGATAAAGGTAATATTTCAAATTGAGAAGGGGAGGAGTATTTTGTGTGGTTATGCATTTTATATTGTCTCCAAATAAGAGTAACAGCTAGTTGCCATTGGTGTCGTGTTATGTATGGATTTTTTCCATATAGGTTCAGGAACCCTCTTTCTCTTGAAAGGCTCATTAATTCTCTTTGTTACTTAAAGGAAGATTTCGATTAGACCAAGCGGTATAGAGATCAAACAAAATTTCAGAAAATAGGCAGGTCAGTAGTTGATATCCTTTCACTATTACCTTTATCATATATTAAGTTTCTGCTCATAATTATACTAATTTTATTAGTATAAATAAAATGTATTTACTTTTCTGTTATTATACTAAATACTAAACACAATTACTATACTCAGTGTTTAGTACCTTATATAACAATAGATAATATATCCTTAAAAATCCTCATGATTTTTCTAAGTTTAAGGTTAACTTATCAAGATAGTAAAACTTGGGACTCCCTGGTGGCACAAGGGGTTAAGCACAGCACTATGAAGATATCTACAACCTCTGCAGCACAAGTTCGATCCTTGGCTGGCCAGGGACCTCTCCTGTCTCGCCTGCTGCTCCCCTCAGCAGTGTATTTCAATGAATCTGCCTATTCTGTTCCCTACTCTGTCTCTGGTGAATCCTCTCACCACCACCCCCCCCCACACCTCTCTCCTGTACCCCAGTTCCTGTATGCATAAATAAATAAATCTTTTTAAAAATATGATAAAACTTGCCATTACACTACATGGCTGGTACTTAGCTGATAGTCTTAAGCAGATATGACTTAGCTTCTGGGTTGAAGCCACACTCCTCCTACGCAACACTCAATCAGTGACTAAACATAATGAGGATTCTAGTATCTGGTCATTCGTGCCCAATGCAGGATTTATATAATATTATGGGCAAGCTTTGCTCTGAAGTTCCTTGTCAATGTGTGTAATATATTGTCAGATATGCGTTGTGGTCTGAAGCTCTCTCTGCTCAATCCTGCTTCTTCCCTCCCTTTCCTTTCACAAGGTATCAGATCTGCATGACAGTCTGAAAGATTTCTCTGCCTAGTTGCTTCTTTTCCATTGTTATCTTTCGCAGGCTAAAATCCTAACAAGCCATTTGCACTCCCAGCTCCATCTTAACTGATATATATGCACCGTGTAAAGTTTAGAGTATTGTTTCTTGTCCTCATGCTGCTTATAGTTTAGTGGCGCAGACACGTACAATATAATAATTACCATTCATAGCAGGACACAATTATCGCTTACCAGAACTGGCAAAGATTTCGGATTTAAAGAGCTCTAATAATTCTAGCAGTGTAAACTTGGGCAGTTTTCTTAACTTCATTAAATTTGTATATCATCTATATCATTGTTTACAAAGTGGAAATAGTTTAAGGTTATTGTAAAATTTACATCATATCACATGTATTATTATTTAGTATATAGTAATTGTTTCAGTAATCAACGCTTATAATTAGTCCCCTAAGGCTATCCCTCCCAAATCCAAAGTTACTTTGTTGTGATAGGTACCAAGCGCATATTTTTATATTTTCCCTTTTACTTTCTCTGACAGTGAGAGTCTGTTTCTCTCATTAGGCTGACCATTAATGTATCCATAATAAACAAGGATGCTTATCCCTTAGTAAACATTTGCATACAGAATGAACAAAAGAGCAATACATTTTTATTTTCTTCACTAACTTTCTTGGGCCCTATATAACTACATCTACCTAGTTAAGAAATAACTTGTGAACATACGCAATATACAGATTACCTTGAAAAGGAAGCATTAAATATTTACAAATTTATCTTTAAATTGATGTTATTGTACTATGGTGACTGATATTCCTTTTCAATTTTGAATTCTGACTATGTATGTCATTATCAATTTCCACTTTCATGTTACATTTTACTGAACTTTTGTTGCTAATTCAATAATAGAAATTTGTGACAAATTGAAATGAAAATGAAGTTATGTACACATTGTCAGTAGATAATGTTAGGGGTAAAAAATGAATTTCATTATTTAAAAAATCAAACAATTCCATGTAAAGTCAACACTTACCAAATCATTTGATTTGTAATTTATTAGTCAACTGAAAGTAGTAAGCTTAAAGGAATTTAAGTAATAATGTCTGACTACTTAGTTGACACAATGGCTTTATGTAATATTTTCTCCAAAATTGAATGAAATTTGAGTGTTCTTCATTACTTTCTAAAATACTTATAAAAATATCTCTATATATTTTCTAAAAAAAGTGTAGGTTTAAGGTAATTTATATTTCTATCCTTGAACAGACCCCTTATCAGGTTAAATATCATTTAATGTCCACCAAAAAGATTTTAATCTATCATTCTGCATTGGTACTTTTGTTGTGAGGAAGCTTTTTACATTTCACAGAAATGTGAGGAGTTTTTGGCAGGAAGTGGCAGCACATTACTAAAAGGTCATTGCACATATTTTCTCAATAGAATTCCTATTTTCTCAGGAGAAATTACAACTCAGAATGTCCTGTTTGCTTGGTCAAAGGAGATTAAAAAAATACTTGTTTATCAAATTGAAATTTATTTTTTTACTTGACTTCCATGAGAAGAAGTTAAATGGTGAAAAAAAGAAAAAAGGACTTAGACTTAGGAAACTCTCAGGCTCTCTTGGATGCAGTCATATTGGGAGAAATATAATAAACATGAAATTTTGGTAGTCATAAAAATAACTGGTTAAATTATACTAATTAGAATAAAAGTCAGATATCATTTCATGGATGGGAAAGACCGAAAAATTCCTTGAGAGTGTTACACAGGTTATGCATTTTACAATTCCTATCACTTAATGTTGGCTTCACAATAAATTAATTCCTTTCAAATCTTTTCCCAGCTCATCAACCAACTAAGGAGTCCCTGCTGTATTTACTTGTATTTATATACATTTTTATTCAAGTACATTATGACATTTTATAAGTTTCAGGTGTACATCATTATAAACCAGCATCTGTATATACTACATTAAGTTTACCACTAAACTGATTAATGATACCCCCTACATTATTGATACATTATATCATCATGTGCCTCATAAATTATTTCCTTCAAATTTAGATATAATAGAACAATATTTACATCTGACTTCCCCTCTCCCCATTTTTACTCTTAGTTATTCTTTGTCTCCTTGGAGGCAGATCACACCATTTGATGAACATACTTGGTCTATGAGAGGGATCATTATTTTAGTACATGTATCTCACACTCTATTCTATTGCACTTGGATTTGTTGATTTTCATTTGAGACATAAGTATTCTACCATAATTTAGCATAATAGTAGCCCAAAACTCTTCACATATTTCTGGTTGCCACATCTCTTCATTATTTCTAGAGTGAATTCTATTTCACTCTAATTTCACATATATTTTCTTTCGACTATATCCACATGTCTCTCCTATTTTTCTTTTTTTGTTCCCCAAATCTGTGTTTCAAATAATTTCTATTGACCTCTGTTTTAATTCAATATTCTTATATCTTGCTAGGTCTAATATGCTATTAAACCCATCCACTAAGTTCATTTCCAAGTCTCTCATTGGATTCTATGTTCTATTCCAATTCTATTGAAACTTCTTTTATCATCCACCTTTTCTCTTGAACATATTATCTCTTAAATTTGTTGTATATTAACTCTAATATTTTGAATGTTTTCTGATATTTCCACTGGTATGCTTATTTTTCTTCTTGGTTATCAAATATATTTTCAGGCAATTTTGATATAATATGGTATATAAAAGATGGTATTGTTTTATTCCAGTTTTGAGGCTTTGAGATTGATTCAGCAAGACATAAAAGTTGAGGATAATCACCTTAACATAATTAAGTACTATTCTGTAATAAAACTGGGTGGCATTGTGATAAGATTTAGTTTGTACCTTTCCCTAAATGTTAAGTGTACAGTCAGTACTATCATCTAGATTATTCAAAAATGCTCTTCTCCCTAAAACAAGGTTTCTCAAACTCAGCACTAGTGATAATTTTGGCCAACTAATTCTTTGCTGTATTGAACTATTAATGTCTTGTGAGTCTGGGGTGTTCAGCAGCTTCTCTGGCCTCTATCCCCTAGATGACATTTGTCCCACTCCACAATTTGCATCAACCAAAATGTCTGTAAAGTTTTCAAATATTTCTCAAGGTTAGGGTAAAACTAATTCTTGTTGAGAATCACTGCTTATTACTTCTTTTCAACATTCTAGTGAAGGTTCTGCCTAGTGCAGTAAGTTAATTTAGTAAGACAATAGAAAGGAAGGCCTCTAGTTTAGAAATTGATAGATATAGATACTATGTGCTTCAAAGGCCTGCAAGCAGTGACACCTCAGTATCCATAGAATACTTTGTGCCACAAAGTATTTAGATAAATATATAAAATATATACTATATATTAATTATATAATTATATATTAACATATTTTAATCATATGATTAAGAAATTTAACAAAAAGTACTTAATATCTTTCAGTGAAAGGTGTAAGTCCTGCTTAATGAAATGGAATTAAAAAAGGGAGAAATTAACCATGCTCATCATAGACCGAGAGATTGCAATCATCCTCAAATTAATCTGTAACTAATAATAACATTCTATTAGGCTTTTTTAGTAGATATCAACAAACTGATTTTTAAGTTTCTATGCAATGCCAGAGGTTTTGAGTAAGGAGAGCAATTTTTAAAATATGGATCAAGAGTGTTTGGAATTGACAAAAAGCTAAATATATCTGGAACATATAAATGGAATAGAAAAAGTTCAGAAATATCCCCACATATAATTGATCAATTTATTTTCCACAGTTTTCAATCTCATTCTATTGAAAACAAAAAGTTTTGCAATTAGTGATGCTGAAACAAGTGGATATATGTATGAACAATTGAACATTACCTCAAACCAAATTTACCTAAAATGTGTAATAATCATAAGTAGAAAACTTCAAATTATATAACTTCTATAAGTAAACATTAGAAAATAATCTCTATGACATTAGGCAAGGAAAGATTTCTTAAATTATATGCAGAATGCATTTGCGTAGGCCCTCGGCGCCGGCAGGATGGGCAAGTGTCACGGTCTCCGTACTGTCAGGAAGCTCAGAAGCCACCGACGAGATCAAAAGTGGCATGATAAACAGTACAAAAAAGCCCATTTAGATACTGCCCTAAAGGCCAATCCTTTCGGAGGCACTTCCCATGCCAAGGGAATTGTGCTGGAAAAAGTGGGAGTTGAAGCCAACAGCCAAATTCTGCCATCCGGAAGTGTGTGAGAGTCCAGATGATCAAAAACGGGAAAAAAATCAAAGTCTTTGTACCCAATGATGGTTGTTTGAAGGCAAGAAGGAAAGACCAAGATCATAAGCTTCAATGGTGAAAAGATGGTAGCAATAAATTTCCACATGGTCAGAAAAAAAAAATTATATGCAGAATGCACCAACCATATTGGTAAACTGGACTTTATCAGAATCAAAAACATTGGCTCTAAGACTGACATTGTTGCAAGAACAAAAATGGACCAGAGAGTGGAAAGAAAAATTTTGCGACATGTGTAACAGACAAGATATTTGCATTTAGATGGTATACTTACAACTTAAAAGAAGACCAACCAATTTTAAAGAGAATTGACACATATGTCAATTAGGACGTGAAAATTACTTAACATAAAACACCAGATGACTTCACTCATATGTGGGAAGTAAAGAAAAATAGAAAAGGGACAGAAAAAATTAATAAAGCAAACCTTGGAATTCTGACTGTAGAATTATGGCTACCAGAGTTGGAGGGTGGAGAGTGGGGAGCAAAGGGATGGGGGTCCAATTATGGGAGTTTTGATGGTGGTTGTGGTGTGGTAACATACATCTGAAGATATGTGAACCTATACCTCTAAATCATATACGGTGTTGTAAACCAACATTGCCACAATAAAATAATATAATTACAATAAATTGCTTAGAACCTGTCACTAGGGAAATACAAATGAAAACCATAATTAGATATCACTATACACCCATTTAAAGGCTAAAGTTAAACAGTACGAGGCTGACAAGCCCAAGTTTTGACAGGGATGTGCTAACAAGATACTTACTTGCTTAAAATACTTAAATGTCAGCCCAACACTTTGAGATTTACATGTCTTAATATACCAGTTTGTCTTGATTTGGTACTGGCCACCTGATATTATTATGCATTCACATTCACTCTAAGTGCAGCACTCTTAATTCTTCCTGGGTAATCTTTTTGCTCATATCGCCATTCCTGTTTTTCTCTTTGGAAAGGATTCCTCATTATTTTTCAAGGCTTGCTTTAAAATGAATTCCTCTGGAAATCCATCCTGGCTTCTCCATGAAGAGTTAAATATTTTCCTTTCTGGGTTATTCTAAATCTGTATACAATTATCTCCCACTCTTTAAGTCATCGTATTACCATATTTCCTCATAATTACTTTAAATGTTTATCTACCTATCACACACTATAAATCTTCTCAAGAAAGGGGTCCTGTTTAATCACATCTATAGCCTTAGGAATGTATAGAGTGCTTGAAACATAGACTTTTATAATTGATTATGGAAGACTATGTGTTCAACATTCTTAATTGTCAAATAAACACAAAGTATTGGATGCATTGGGGCATATTGACAAGAAGATCACTCCAAGAGAAAACTCTTGGAGATCAGAGAAGGCAAGTGGAAGACATTCAGGAGAAGATTATAAATATTTTAATAATAATTATTTGTGTAAAACTAGTCTTTAGAAGTATGTGTGTGCCTTGAGAAAGAGCAGATATTCTAAAGTTTTCATTTTTCCTCAGGTTTATGTCAGGCATTTATTAGTTCAGGAGCTTCTGATTAAATACTTCTTTGTTTATGCTCATACAATCCTATGTATCCTTACATCTCTGTGGTTGATTTAAATTTTAAACTCTTTGAGCTAAGAGTTCAAATCTAGATGCCATTAGTTACAGTGTGCTAATAGTGGGAAAGATTGTGATGTATATTGGAGAAGAAATGAGTTGTCATTACGTCTCACTTTAAAAATACCTAGGATTTGAAAACCTTAAAATATCATGTAATGCTACCAGCAGATTTTTCAGCAGAAGCCTTGCAGGTCAGAAGGGAACATAACAATTTATTCAATTTTTGCTGAAGGAAAAAAATAAAACCCTACCAACCAATAATACTCTTCCCAGAGAAGCTGTTCTTCAGCATTGAAGAAGAAATTAAAATGTGTCACTGACAAACAAATGTAAAAGGAGTTTATGAACACTAACCTAATAAGAATTGTACAAAGGAATTATTTAAGCTGGAACAAAATGGTAATTACTAACATGAAAACATAAGGAAATATAAAACTCACAGGTAAAACTAAAGAAAACTTGCTGAACACATTCTATTTATATCTTGAGAGACAACAACTATATTAAGGATTTGAAAACTCTCTTGTTCAATTGAGGTCTCTTTATATGTTGCTTTGTCAAAGTGAATTTTGTGACCATTAATCTAAAATAGCTTTCTTTCTCAATATCTGATACACTGTTTTACATTTTCTTCTTAACTCATTATATATTTTGCATTGACTTTTTAACTGCTTGTCATTCAAGAGTATGTTTTATGAAAGTAGGAAATTATTCACTGAAATATTTTTGGCAGTGTAAATAGTAGTTACTTTTCAAAACAAGTGTGAGAAATTTTTTTTGAATGAATGACCTGAGATAGTTTAGCCTAAAAAAAATTGCAGATGGAGAACTATTGATTTCATTGCCTAAGTATATAGAGGAATAAAGGATTTTTATCATGCTAAATTATACATGCTCATTAGTTTTAGATAAAGGAAAATTCCTTTATTTTACTCTGAGGCTTGCCACTTTCTAAAGTTTAATTTCTCTATAATAAAAGAAATAAAGATAATTTACTACAGATATTCCAAAGTCACTTTTTGGCCCTTGAATTTTGTCAAAATCATCTCTTTGGTCTCAGCTACAGATTTAACCTTTAAAAGCATGAATAATTCTATGTATACTACAGTACATTTCTGGTGTTCTGAATTTAAGATAATCCTGATCAATTAGAATGTGACTATCATATCAATAAACTTTCATATCAACCATTACATATTATTGGTACAGATAATTTGTGACATTTGAATTTAAAGCTAATATCTCATGATTCACTATCAAAAATAAGTAAGAATTTAAGTTGTAACTTTAAGTGAAAAAAATTTACTGTATGCTTTATGTGTGGAAATATATCAATTAAATGTGGTTTAAAATGAAAAAAATTAAAATTATTGTTAACAACTATAAAGAACTCTAAAATAATAAACCAAATTAAAAAACAGATTGATAGCTATACAAATATTATGAACATATTAGATAAATTTAGAATAATTTATATTTTGAATTGTATGACTGCTTAAAAATTTTTAGTAAGAGAATATATTAGATATCATAATTTAATAATTGTGCATGCTATACAGTATACTAGTAGTTATAATGAACTTTTAGCATTCTATTTGTTTTATAATTATTTAATTTCATTAGGCCACTAGAATATTTTTAATAGTGAATTTGTATTTTAAAACTCCTTTCATTCAGAGTAAATAAAAGTGTAATGTCAATTTCTTAAAAATGGAAAACTTCAAAACTGTGGTAAATAATTTTCCTGATAAATCACCTATATTCTAGCATGCAAATTCATCTTTTATTCACTACATCTTCATGAAAATGTACATATTTATGGGGAATGGTAGAGTTAAAAAAAGAACCCAAAAATAAATTGTTCATACACCAGTCAGAGTTGAAAATGTATTTGCATATATACATTTATTGTCCATAACTAGAATTAGCCTCTGCTTCCATGTATTATTGAAGTATTATTGATTTTCATACACACATATTAAGTTTTTGACCAAAATTACTACTTAAAAATATTTGAAGATTACATGATTAGTCAATATATAATTATGGGTTATAGCAAGTGCAGTTAAGGTAACTTTAGTTTGGAAAATATGAAAAGGTTTACGAGTCAAATAAAGTCTTTTTCTTCCCCTATATTGTCTGTTCTAAAGTAGCAATAAAGAATCTGTTTCCTATTTCTTGCTATTTATTTGTGCATATGTAATAATCTATCACATTTCCAAAAAACTAGCTCAAAAGACACAATCTTTTATTGAACTCTAATGCTAACTCTAACTCAAAATTGCTTCTGGAAAAATGAACTCAAGCTTTTTTAAAATTGGAATGTGTATATTACAACACTGTGAAATATATCTTTTATGAAAATAAATTTCATTCATAAACTGAAAGGTTAAAAGTACATTTGTTTTACCAATTTTTGTAATAGTAAATTATATATGTGATATTCAACTGCTATTTCCCCATTGTTAACAAAAAAATTATTTAAGAAAAAGAGTGTAAAGAAAATTATGAATTAATATTTTCAGAATATATTTTGGTTAGTTTTGTACTTAAAGTCCTGATAGAAGAATGAATATTGATGCATGTTTTGAATTATCTGTTTTCAAGAAGCATTTATTATATTTAAAAATTAGAGTAATTTAAAAATATCAGTTTATGAAAATGAAATAATGTCTATATTATGTTTATAATTTTTAGTAGGACAAAGCTAAAGATGTATACAAAATGTTACAGTATTTCAAATTGCACAAAGTGTTTCATATGATGTCTAAAGGAGTGAAAGATTGTGCTCATTGGGCAATTTTAATCTCTTCAGTAATTTTCCAATGCTCTTCCATTAAAAGAAAGTTCTGTATTTAGATTTGTTTTACTGATTTCATTAAATATAATATCCTATTTGTGTAACATGTGTTGAAGTGACAATGATCATCTGTGTACATTATATTTTAAGTAAATAATTTGCAATTTTCAGGTTTACCATCTGGAAAAGGACATTTACAGAATTTTAGGATGAATATTCTGGGTTTTTGCCAAAAATTCCTCTGATGGACTGTGGCTCCTTGGCATCCCACAAAACATCCTGTGCTGTGTGAAACTGTCCTTCAGTATCACTACTTTAAAAAAAAGGGAAAATAGCAAGAATTTACTGTATCACCCTTGCTAGGAATAAATAAAAAATGAGCAATGTAATACAATGAATTTTTTCTTAGTGGCAGAATTCAGGTCAAATATGTAATTTTATTCATCTCTTTCATATGTAGATAGAGGTATATAAATTATGGACTGTAATACTTAGAAAAAGACAAAAAGAAAGCAACTCTGATTCATAGTTGAAAAATTGCATATATATATGCAATATATATATACACACACATATATATCCAATCCTAAAGATTGATGTTGTCCTAATATAGCCCATGAATATTAGTAAATATTTTTGTTGCCAAAATAATTTTGTCTGAATATTTTGTGATGTATTTATATTAAACTAACACAGGGTGAAATTTTCTTCATGGCGGGAATTGCCTGCATACTCTTCCTTTTGTCTTCTTCAGTCAGTTAAAATATATTTTGTCACAATTGTAATATTGGTCATATGGAGACATGCTGGGTATCTGTGTTGTTTTCCAAGGCCAAACAATAATAAGCATATGATTATGGTTTGCAGTTAACTCCTGTTGGTATAATTATAGGGTTATCCTAGCACTCTGCTCTCACAAAGGGTTATTTTCTTTGTCATATAATTTTTGACAGTAATGTTTTTATATAAATATTTAAGCATGTATCATGAAGACAAAAGGTCAAATGGTCCAAATATGTTCTTGGATTTGCTTACATAAATTAACATGTTTAATTATATTGAGGTCTAAAACTCCTACCAGTATGTCCTTTTCCTCATTTTGATATATAGCCCTTTGTTGAACTGTGTTTTTACTGAACTGATAAAAGTCAGTGATTTTAAATTTATTATGTCATCTAAAATTTTTGAATAAGTTTTAATCATTAATGTTGGATCATGCCATAGATTATTTTATCTAATGAAAAAAAATGCCCAACACAAGAATTTGAGAACATAGTTTCTATCTTTAATACAACAACTTGTTAACATTTTTACAGCTGTCGCTAAGAATAGATAATTCACTCTACATAGACCAAAACAGGAATAAGGTTAAAAAAGAACTACTGAAGAAAGTGACATATAAAATTAAATTCAAGACAGAAATATACTCATCATGGAGAAATTGGTCGTAATTGAATACAGGTAGAGAGCTGAGATCATTAATCAGACAACTGTATTTATTTTATCTAAGATAAAGAGAAAATGGAATGTAGAATGGGATGAAGAAAATGAAAATTCAGTTTCACTGACTAAGATAATTATGCTGCTGGATTATTACCAGATTTTTGGACAATTCCATTAAAACTGCAATAAAAATAAAAATAACTAAAAAGTTGTTTCTCGATGTTTGACATTATAGGAGATCTTATGGTATGAAACCAACTTTTCAATTTTACATCCGACACATCATAAAAAATGTAATCAGGACAATAGTAGGATGCTTTGAAAGAGTACTTACAGTATGACCATATATAATGTAAAAAGTAAGAACTTACCAAGTATTTGTAACTTTACTAAAAATAGAAGTGCTATGGTTTAAAAGATAATTTTGTATCATTTGGGTTTGAAAGTATACTCATGAAAATTCTACAGCTAACTTTATATAATTTGAAATAAATTTTCAGTATATAGATTGAACTCCTTTATGCCTTACAAGAATACTAGTTTCATTGTAGAAACTAAATTAACACTCTATTTAGTATCTTACTTTACACACAGCTTGAATGGACAAGAAATTGTACTGAAGTTATACTTTATTATTTATCAAGAAAGGGTTTGTTATTTAACTTAAGGATTCAAACTAATACAGTAGAAAGCACTTTAACATTATTTCTATATCATTTCAACTATATTTTGATGATATGAAATGGCTAGACAATTTTCGTTGCTACATTAAAAATTATACAATGAGGTTTTCCTTTTCATTATTAGAACATGTTTAGTCTGTATAAAATAAATGTAATTTAATTTCATATCTTAATCTAATTGATTAAAATACAGAAAATGTCTTTCAAAAAATAAGTTTTGCTTATTACAAATATCTTTAAAATATCTTTGTCACCATTATCAAAAATGAGTGTGATATTTGCATTTCACCATACTTAACTAGCAGAAAATTAAGGGTAATATCTTTGACTAAAAAAAGTCTATTTGTTAAAAAGGCATGCTTTTCTTCAAATTTTGAGTTTTCAAATACCCAATATTCAAACACTCAAAATACTTCTTAAAGGTGAATCCATTGACTTAATCATGATCATTAGGAATTAGAGTTTACCTTCACTACCTTACTGACAATGTCTGCTTTAATGATGATTGTTGAATGGGTTAACTATTAATCAAAAAAAAATAGAATACAATATCATTTCCTTTTCAGGGAATAAATAATAAAATTCTTATAATATAAAATTTCTATTGATTACCATAAATTTTCCAAATTGTCTGTTTACTCAATTTTAACTTTGTTTTTATGATAAAATGTGTTTCTGTATAGCAATTGAGTTCAGATGATTGAAAATTTGCACATCTATATGAGGGTCACACATACATTCCCAGAAAATACAGTTATTTATATTAAATTATTTTAAAATGACCATGTCCTTTTTTCTTTTCTCTTTAGGAAATTTTCCTTATTTCATGAAGGGGAGCAAAAGTTGCCACCCCAAAATATGCCTTTTTGATATAAGGACTAATTTAGACTGACTACTAAAAACAAAACAAAACAGCATATCCTCATTTTTCCAACTTTGCCTCCCTCAATTTGCTTCCCCAACCCCATCCCTACATTAGCTGAAGATGAAGATGGTATTTAAGGTTGTGACTTGGTGCACTTCAAGGAATTAACTCAGTTCTCCTATGTCTCTTCAAGTAACAAATATGTTTACAAATTATCACAAATTTGTATTTATATATGTATATATAAAACAAAATTATAGATACAAATTATAACAAAATTATATATACAAGTATGTAACAAATATAAACATATTTGTTATGTGAAAGAGTAATATATATTTATTTTGAAAATATATGCATGCATTTGTTATATATATATATATTAAATTTCTGCTTTTCTCACATTCATCTGTCTTTTATTACCAAAGGATCTATGAAAATGAATATACAGAAGCACTAGTTTGTTTTTTTTTTTAGATTTATTTATTTATTTATACAAGCACTGAGTACAGTCAGAAGCGTGGGAGGGTGAGAGAATTCACCAGAGCCAGAGCGGGGAATAGAACAGACAGACTGGCAAAGAAATACACTGCTGAGGGGAGCAGCGGGCAGCAGGAGAGGTCTGCGCGCCATGGACCCTTGCCGGGGGTCGGGGATCAAACCGATGCTGCAGAGGCTGCGGGCAGCTTCGCAGCCCAGCGCTCAACCACTGCGCCACCAGGAGAGGCCCTACAGAACACTATTTAAATGAGACTGGGATAAGAGAAGACTTCCAATGCATGAGGACTCAGCAAAATAAAGAACTTAACATGTGAAAGAAGTCTCCTTTTTTGCGCAGCAATAGTTGGGTCAATGAGCGAGTATGTACATACACAAATGAAAACACACCCACTGTTCAAACTCCCAGTTTTATTCCCTGAATACTCAAGTCTTATAGCCCTGTAAACCCAGGCTTTTGTTCTATGTCTTTCCATTTGTTTGCTCTTCCAAATTGCCCTTTTTTGGTTTTTTTCTGAATAATCCCATTTTGTTGATAAAGTATTATTTGAGGTCAACAAGTTCCAGGTAATAATGTAGAAGGGCAGAGGAAAAGTTATTTTTCTCACCTACGTTCAGATAGCAAATCAAATACTAAGATTAGTTGTTCATGTGTTACATTTTTCTTTAATCTACATCAATGAAAAATATATAGCAAATTCAATATACCTGCTTTTATTCTGCTGATAAACATTGAATCTTGATGCGTAAAGGCAAGACTACTTGAATATGAATTTTTCTGATACCACAGTATAGTAACTCTAGAATAGGAGGATCACAGTTTTGCTCCAAGGCACTTATATGCAAAAAATTTGATGATTTTGAAGTTTTATAACCTAATTAGAAAAAATAGTGAACAAGAAGAATAGGAAACATACGAAATTTTTTTTTTCTGTTCTTGATCCACTTTATAAGTTTCAGGTGGCTAATTTGTGTGTGGTTTCACCTATTTAATCTTTGGCAGAGTTTTGTAATAATTTTTAAAAACCGTTTTCTAATTTGGCACATAAATTTATATAGACGGACCTTTAATAATCAGTTAAATTTTATCAAAATTTAGTTTTCTGGTTCTGTAAGGATTTGGAAATTGCCACTTGCTCCTGAGAGTTAAAGATTTGAACACACCAACAAATCAACAATTTTTCCTGAATCCTTAGGATGGCAAGGATCCAGGGCAAATAACTAATCCCAATACTGGCAAGACAGACAGGCAAATACAGGGAGTCATGGTTTACCATAGCAGAGACTCATGAGTAAAAATTATACTAGGTTAGGAAAATCTCTGAACTATAATTGACAAATTACTGGAGAACTCAGTGTGGATAGCTCTGAGTTAAAAACTCCAAGGGACCCTGTCATTATCCTCCTTCCCTGATAACTGTGTGATTTATTTATAGGAGTTTAGCTAAATTAAATATTGGAGAAAAATTGTGTGCTTTTAGCAAGGAGAGGGGGAAAGATACCATTTTGAAGTATGCCAGAGCACTGTGTGCTTAAAAAAAGAACTAACCCTAGGAGAAACTAGAAGAGCCTAACCAGTTGTAATATTACCAGAATTGAACTGACTTTTAAAAAGGAAAATGCTCAACTCCAGTCCCTTGGTCACACTGTCTCACTTAAGGGGGAGAAAAAATAATAAAAAAAAAACACTTTTGAATTTCAGTCTAGTATTTTAGGTTCAGTGAAAGACTGAGATGAATCCTAAGACAATAATGCTTGCTTTCTTCCGCCAAATCTCAGCACCACATTACTAACACCTACTTTCAGCAGGTCTTTTGACCCAATACAATATTTCAGGCAATATCAAGAAAAAATTACAAGGGGTACCAAAAGGAAAAACATACCAACTGGGTACTTAAAAAGAACCAAGTTGGAGAATTTCAAGATTTACTAGGAGATAATCATAACCAAGAGAGCATGATATTAGTGAAAGAATAAACACAAATATCAATGATTCTCACTCAGAGCTCAGAACTAAAAATTAAGAGCAAAGGCAACTTAATTGTAAGAGGATAATTTTCCAACAAATGATATTAGACAAATGGATGTTGTTATGCCAGCAAGGTCAGGGCAAATGGGAAAAGGAGAGTCCTGGAGCACGCAGTGGCTTTTTTTTTTTTTTTTTTTTTTTAAATATTAAATTTTATTTTTATATTCCCCCATACAATTGCAAATGCCCCATTCTGACCCCAATCCTTCCCCTCCCGCCCCCCACCCCCCAAAAAGTGTCTCTGGTTCATAGTTTTTTGTTGATTTTGATTTTCACTTTCTTATATTCATTTTCCTGGTCCCTTATTTAAGTTTTCTAGATTCCTGCTATGAGTGAGACCATCCGGTATTTTTCTTTTTCTTTTTGGCTTATTTCGCTGAGCATGATCCCTTCCAGCGCCATCCATGTTGCTGCAAATTGCATGTGTTTATCTTTTTTGAATGCTGAGTAATATTCCATGGTATATATGTACCACATCTTCTTGATCCAGTCATCTATTTTTGGGCATTTGGGTTGTTTCCAAAGCTTAGCTATTGTAAACAGTGCCACGCAGTGGCTTTTACAGGCTTTTGATGATCATTTATACCATTTGTAGTAGGCTGCACCATTTAAGTGGGCTCTCGGCTTTCTGCACTGCATACTGCTAAATACCCATGCACTCTGCCACACTCCACCACACTCCACTGCATTCTGCCCCATGGCCCTCTGCCGCCCCTGTGCTTAGTCCCTTTGCTCAGGTTGCACACTTACACATGCCCACACCACACTCCAGGTGTCCACCATCAGGCAGGCACACCCCAAGCCCACGCTCCCAAGCTTCTCCTGCATTCAAGGCCGCAATTGATAGTCACAGAGGATGTAGGGTAAGTGAAAAATTATCAGGCTTTTCTGCCCTCCTGCCATTAGCATTAATGATGGATTCCTGGGGTCCTACACGCATGCCTGATGGCGGACAACTGGAGTAGGGTGTGAGCACACATAGGTGGGCACACCTGCCCTGAGACTGGGCTTATGAGGGCAGTGTCACGGGGATGCCAGCAGAATGAGAGTAATAGAGTAGAAGAGCGAGAACTAGAAGCAGCAAGGGAACGAAAGAAAAATGAAAATGCCAGAGAGCCCAGAAAGAGAGAAGACTTGCCTCCCAGCCCCGCAAATCCCCTGCCTTGTAAAGAGCTCTCAACAAAAGTCTGAAAAGCCACCGAGGGCTCCAGGACTCTCCTTTACCCATCTTCTTGGATCATAGAGATCCTGCTGTGTTCCTTGCTGGCACTACAGAGGCCAAAGGCGAAAAAGCCTGAGCAGTCTTCATTTACCCTACATATGTCCACATACAAACACAAATAAAAAATTGTATATTATATAAATAACTCAGAAGGGATCATAGACCTACATGATAAAAGCAAAACTAAAAATTCTGGAGAAAATCTGTCTCAAATGTCAATTTGACAATGAATTATTAGATCAATTTCACAAGTAAAACCAATGAAGAAGAGGAGATATTCATTTTTCTTAAAATGTAAAACTTTTGCTCAGAAAAAGATACTATGAGAATAAAAAGACAAGACACAAACAAGCCAGTTTTGCATGTTTACAAAACATGCATCTGATATGTATCCAACAAATAACAAAGAATTCTTAAATCAGCACTAAAACAACCCAGTTAAAACATGGATGAGGTACAGAAGCCTGACAAAAAAAAAAATAGAGATCTTAAATAAACATATGCAATTATGCTCAGCATCGTATGTCATTAAGGATTTGAAATTTTAAGCAACAAAAAGAGTACAAATGTATTAGAGTGACAATAATCAGACAAAACTGACAAGTACTGTCAAGAATGTGGAACACTGGGTCCTTCCTGGTGGCGCAGGTGTTAATGTCTCAGCTCTCTCAAGCTATCATCAGCCACTGCAACATGAGTTTGATCCACCAGGGAGCTAACCCACATGGCGCGGCAGGCAGACCTCTCCTGTCTCGTCTGCTGCTCCCTCAGCAGCATATTTCAGTAGATTCACCTGTTCTGCTCCCCACTCTGTCTCTGGTGAATCCTCTCACCCCCCGCACCTCTGGCCTACACCCCAGTTCTTGTATGCATAAATAAATAAAAATAAATCTTAAAAAAAGAATGTGCAGCGACAGGAATTGTTATTCACTGCTGGCGGGAATGTATGTAGGGTAAAGAAAAATGTCAGGCTTTTCTGCCCTCCCGCCATCAGGATAGATGATGGATCCTTGCAGTCCTGAATGCATGCCTGATGGCGGGCACCTGGAATAGGGTGTGGACATAGGTAGATGGGATTCACCTGGGCTGAGACTGGGCTTTTAAGGGCGGCATCACAGGGACGCCAGCAGAAGCCGAAGAGAAGCCAAGAGAGAAGCAAAGAAGCAGAAGCAGAAGCAGAAGCAGAGAACACCAGAGAGCCCAGAGAGAGTGCGGATTTGCTGGGGGCTGGGAGGACTGCCAGCCTCCTGGCCCCCCACCACTCCTGCCTGCTGTGTACCTGGTAATCCCAATAAAAGACCTGCAAAAAACCACTGAGGACTCTGACCCCGCCTTTACCCGGTCTGCATGGGATCCTAGAAAACCTGCACCATGTCCATTCCTGCCTTTACAATGTACAATTATGTAGCGTATTTGAGGACAACTTGGCAGTTTCTTATAGTACTTATAGGGTAAATGAATTAATCAGGCTTTTTGCACCATTAGCCTCTGTGGTTATCATCTGTGGCCTTGATCATGTTAATACAGAAGGAGCTTGGGAGCGTGGGCGCAGGGCTCGTGTGCCTGATTGTTGGCACCTGGAGTAGGGGTGTGCACGCATGTGTTAAGTGTGCATGCCCGAGTCTAGAAGCCAATTCTATAAAGGCAGCGTCACTCAGAGAGTGAGTTCAGCTATGAGAAGGATGAGCAGTATGACTACGGAAGAGGCAAAACCACAAGAGAACACCAGAGAGAGCCCAAAAAAAGTAAATGTTTCTGGGTGCTGGGAGGCTCCTTTGCCTGCCTGCCTCTTAGCTACCCCCTTTCCAGCCTGTGCCTGCCTCCTTGCATGCCAGCCTCCCTGCCGGGGTGCCTGTGTTCTTGGTTCCTTGAGAGAGTATTAAAGCCTGAGAAACCCATGGAAGAGTCTGGAACTCTCCTTTATCCATTTGCTGGAGTGCACTTGCCCTGTGCATCCTGGCACAACACCAAACAATTTTATATACAATTCATCAGTTGTGCCCCTTGGAAATTACTTAACTCTCTTGACAATATATGCCCACACAAAAACTGCACACAAATGTTATTAATAATATTGTTCATAACAAAAATTTGGAAGCAAGCCAACATATACTTTAGTATGTGAGAATATGCACTGTCATATAGCCATACAATGGAATATTCACCATCTATAAATAAATGAACCGACCATTAAGCAATGAAAATATAAGGTTCAAATTTTAAATGCATTTTGCCAAGTGAAAGAAGTGCGTAAAGCACTTAGCGTGAGGTTTTATTTCTATTTGGCTATGCTGTATTTTCATTTGCTATAGATACAGTGATCAGAAACTGAAATTTTCTCTCATGTCTTCGTTTTTTGTCTTCCCTGTTTTAGGATTCTGTAGAATGTACCTCTTAATTAACATCTGAGCCCTAGTTTCTGTTTTTGTTTTGTTTTTTAGTTTTAATCTTCTGTTACTACACAGGAATTCTATAGAGATGGTGGTATGGCTTGGGGGATGGGTAGGAAATATTGTATATTTCTCCAATATGTCTGAATCTTTGGTGGGTGAATAACCCTAGCCCGTGACCTTCACAAGGGCCTGTTAGCTTGGTAAAACAGGAAAGTAAGACAAGAAGATTCAAAAAGGCTGGAATTGGGTATTCCCCTTCTCCTTGGCAGGTTAAGGTCTGGCAAAATGTTTAGGCTCTGGTAAAGACTTTCTTTTGGGGAGAGGCCTTCATGGTTGAGAATAGAACATTCTGGGTATATTTGAAATGGCTACTTTTACTCTCTCCCAGCAGACCACAGGAAAAGGAATCTGATAAGGTTTTTGGTATCAAAACAGATGAATATGAGGGGCATCACCCTAAGCCTGAAACTTCAGGAGTTTTTAATTTCCAAATTATTCCTGACTCAGTCTCTAGCAATTATATGATAACCATTTAAGAGTTCACAGTAGCTCCAGCTGTGGTTCTGCTCCCTATAAAATCTGATTGCTTGTCTTCCCCTCACTGGTGTCCCAGTCGGTGATCAACCCTGTGCCCTGATGTCTCTGAGAAAAGTTGTCGATTTTCAGTTTGCTCAGCGTTTCTCCTCCTGAGGTAGGTAGAGATGACTTTTAAGTTCTTTATATACCAGATTACAACTATTTTATTGATTTTTAAAGGTGGACTTGTTTTGCTACAGAATAGGAACTGAGATAAATAGGTATTTCATGTGAGATTTTATGGTAATTGTCTAGGAGTTGGCTATGTTAATAACTGACATAGTTAGACTTTGAGGGCAAAAAGGGCAATGCCTAAAGAAAATTAAACAGTCAGGTATACTCAGGACCCCAGGAAACACTTAACTAGAGCTGACAAACCGGGGAAAGCCAAGAAATGCTCAGAAAGGGAAAGCAGTCTGCACCCCAACCTATAGTCAACCCAAGAAGAGCAAGAAGCACCCAGAGGGGGTGAATTCCTTGAAATTGGTCAGTTTCTCAAATGATAAGACAATTTCCCTGAATAAGACAAGTAATACCCAGAAAAAGCCTAAATGTTCTCCCTCTTCCCAGGGCAGGGCAGAGCTGGTTGACACCAAGGCAAATCAGGCCAAATGCTCTCCCCTACCCCAACCTTCAGCCGCTATCCCCTGAAGCCAGGACTGATAAAACTATACCCCTGTATTCCACACAAAAGGGGAGTGACTTAAAAACTGCTACCTGGACTGATAAACCAACACCCAGGGAGTACCTAGCAGATCACCCCAGGAAGGGACAGAGCAAGCAGTTCCTGCACCCCATTTAAGAGTAGATCCTCCATTTCCCCTTGAAGTTGTTCTTACCCAGGACTTTCAGCCCAGACCTCTTTCCAGATATAATTTCATTCTGTCGCTATACTTTTTTTTTTTTTTTTTTTTTTGCTTTTGCTGATGACGTGGCTATGAGTTCTTCTCACAGCATATTCAAGCACTTAGGAAACCCAAAATCCAGGAACCCCAAAACCTAACAACAGTGTCTTTATGATATGTCAAACAGCTTTCGGAGGCCCCTGTCTTCATTGTAGTCTGATTTTTCTTAGTCTGCACCGTGCAACTCTTTTAGCAGTAATTAAACCACAGTGATATAGGAGAGAAAAACTGTTCTATAATCCTGGCTAAATCTTAGTTTTGAATGAGTCTGTTACTTGGTTTCTGATAAGTTTTCCCCTCACTATTGAGACAGTCTAGGTAAAATAAAGTGTGAGCTGGTAGGATGAAATGTCCCCAGTCCCGTTTGAACAGGTGGACTAAATCATGGACTGGCGAGTCCTGTCCAGACATTGCAGCCCAATACACTGACCGTGAGGATCTATGACAGGTAAAAAGCATTAGATCTTGACTGATTGTCTCACAATTCCCTGAAGGGAGAAACCTGTGAGCTCTGTGCACTGTTGGAATGTAACCCATCTGCTACCCATCTGCACTTGCTAGTCCTAGCTCAACCTAGAGCAAGCTATGAGGTTTCACTCCTTACCCTTTAAATATCTCCTAATTCCCTTTGGGGAATGCAGGTTACATTCTCCTTTTCCAAACCCTCAGGTATGAATTGCTCTAATAAAGCCTTGCTTGACTCAACAATACCAATCCCTCTCTGGTGAATTCTTTCCCTGGAGGGCAAAGGACCCACCCTTTGGAGTTGAGACCCTATAAATAGTAAGGTGAGGTGGGGCTTTTCCTTTCCCCCAGATCTGAAAAGTTTGCTCCAGGCTTGTTGGCTTTTGTTATGGAAAATGCTCTGAGAGCTTTTCAGATTAAAAAGGAGGGTTTGTTTCTTAGCTCTTCACTGTGAGAAGCTGGTGGGTTTCCTAAATAGGAAACCCACAAAAGAGAACCTGGGGTGGGGATAAGATTGTGACCCCAGGAATTTCTCTCTCTCATGCTATTTCACATTCAACCTCCTACAAGGGCCATTCAAGGGCCCCTACATGTTTTTACCTATATGATCATTTCTCCAGGTGAGATCTCACCTGTGTGCTGATTTCAGGGAAGTGGTTTGCTCTGCATCCTTAATTTTCTCATAGGCCCAAGAAATCTCACTGATTTTCACTGCAGTTCTTTTATTCATATCTAAAAATCATCTATTTTCCTCCACCCTTATACTCTTTAACACTTCTTTCACCCTGCCCATCTGTTATACTCAGAAGCTGCATTTATTTATTAGATTTTATTAGAATAATATTTTGCTTTGTCCAATCTTCTGCTATGTTGGAGATTTTTGCATCAATATTAGGGATGTTTGTAGTTTTCCTTATCATGCTGTCTTTGCATGGATTTGGTATTAAGTAATGTTGGCATCATAAAATGCACTAAGGAGCACTTCCTCTTGAAATTTTAAAAATTATTTGAACACGATGTACATCGATTCTTCAAAAGTTAAAATGAAAGTTGCTTCTAAAGCTGTTTGGCTCTGGGCTTTTAATTTAGGGAGAGATTTTTGATAATTCCATGGTTGTGATTGGTTTATTTAAATCTTCTGTTCATGTTTGATTTATGGTTGATAAACTACATTATAGAAATCTGTCCATTTCTGCAAGGGTATTGAATTTATTGATTATTTGTTTATAATAATCTCTTATGATTCTTTATATTTCTATGACATCTGTGGTAATTAGTTCTTTCATTTCTAATTTTGTTTTCAATATTTGCCTAGCTAAACGTTTACCAATTTTATGTTCTCAAAGAACCAACTTTTAGTTTTATAGACCTTTTGTATAGTTTGATTTCTATTTCATTTATTTCTGCTCATATTGTCTTCTCTAAGACCACTTGTGAATCTCAAAAAAAAAATCTGATAGCTGTACTCTCATTTGCATTCGTGTCAAGATATTTTTCATTTCTGCTTTAATTTCTGATTTAAAATTAAGCATCCTATTGTTTAGTCTTTGTGTATTTATGGGTTTACCAGTTTAATAGTTGATTTCTAACTTCATGTCATTATGAACAAGAAGAGGACTTGATGTTATAGCAATCTTTGTTTTATTAGTAATTGATTTGTGTTTTAATATGTGGTCTATTCTTCAAAATGTTCCCTGTGTACTTGAAACTATTATATATGCAATTGGGGGTAGAATGTTCTGTTGATGTTTTTTTTTTTTTATTGTGTAGAAATTCCTTTTTTATTGCCTTGATTTTCCCATAAATGTAAGTGGAGTATTAAAATGATGTTGCCCATATCTCCTATTAATAATGTACATCGGTGCTCCATCATTTGGTACATAGAAATCTGTTCTGTTTTTATTAGGCCCTTAGTCATAATGTCCACCTGTAGCTTCCCGTTACCTACTTTAATTGGAAATAAATTTAATCTGATATGTAGAGCTGTGCTGACTTTTTGTGATTGCCATTTGTTTGTAAGATTGTCTTCCAGCCTTCATTTCTAATCTGTGCTTGTTTTTGCTAGTAAAATAGATTTTTTTTTGTAAACAGCAGAGGGCTGGCATTTGTTTTGAATTTCACTCACTCTCTTAATTGGTGAATTCAAGCCACTTACGTTCAGTGTAATTATGGAAACAAGTATTTATTGCCATTTTATTTTAATTGTTTTTGGTTTCTTATTTTTTGACATCTTTTATGTTTAGGTTCTATTTCCATTGCTTTGTTTTCTCTTAATTGTTTGAAGGTTCTGCTGTAGTTACTATATATTGTGCTCTTTTGTGACTCACAGGATGATATGATCCCAGATTTGTTATTACATGGGGCACTTTAACTCTCCTTCTTACATAAATATACAATTTAGGTGTTACCTCTAGATTTGTTTCTTGTTGCTTAGTATTATCACATTTAATATTTCTTTCGTATCTAAATTGTTGCTACATTCTTTTAGTTTAGCTTTTCAGTGAAGCTCCTTACCCTTTTGTCTTGAATGATAATCTGGCTGGGTAAAGGTAAAATATCTTTTTGTGAATATTTGAATATCCCCTGCCATTCCCTCCTTGCCTGTATGGTTTCCACTGACAGTCTGTGGACAGTCTAGTAAGTGTTCTCTTTAGGTTATTCCTCTTTCTCTCATTGTTTTTAACATTCTGTTCTTGTCATTGGCTTTCAACAATTTAATTATAATGTATGTTGGGCTGGTATTTTGTTTGGAATGCTTTGGACTTCTTGGATCTGGACATCTGGTTCATTTCCCAGAATGAGACTGCTCTCAGCAATTATTTCTTTAAATAACTTTTCTATGCCTTTCCCTTTCTCTTCTTTTTCTGGAACCACTATGATAAGGATTTTATTTCTTTTGGTAATCCAAAGACCTCTTAATCTGTTTTATTTTTTCTTTTGTTGATTTATGTGTTATCTCCCAATATGCATTCATGGTCACTATTCTTCATTACTAGTTTTTGTTTACTGTTGAGACCCTGTATTGTCTTTTTCAAATTTTGCAACAGTATTTTTATACACATTAGTTCTGGTTGGATCAATCTTATTTTTTTCATCTTTTTTGTATTCCCAGTTTTGATCATCCTTGTTTTTGTTAATTTAGCAAGCACGACTATAACTGTTATCTTAAACATCATATTCTGCAGTTCTAGATAGAGTCTTTTATTAGTTTTTTTTTTTCCACTTCATCTATAATATTCTGTATTCTTTTTTTAATATGGGTTGTAATAGGGAGTTTTCTTAACATTTTGTTTAGATGACCCCCACCATGCCTCCTACAAGAGGCTGGATATAACCTAAGTCTCTTACCCAGAATCTTTTAGGGATAATAAGTAGGAAGGAACTAGGGCAAAGTGTTGACTCTTTAAGGAATCAAATGTTTGTTTTCTATACTCTTGTTAGGTAGCCAAGTTGTTTGCTAGGTATCTCAGGGTTTCCCTCCCCTGTGCTAAACTTGGAAAAAGGTTGACCAGCCTTGTTTCAACCTCAAGCTCTAGGCTGTGGTTGAGCAATAGATACAGTGCTCTGAGGGGACTTTAGTTGATATATGGTCACAAGTGACAATTGCTGTCAAGTCTGTTGCCTTACCATGGGATGCTTATTCTGATTATACATGTGTTTCAAACTCTGCTTAGTGAAATCATTCAGTTGTCTAGGTCTAGACCATGGATGGGGTCAAGCAGGTGTTTGCATACTAGTCACAGACTGTAAACCACTCTTCTATGAGGAGATACTGGTGATCCAGTTTGGTCCATGAGGACACATAGGTGACCCAACTTGTTCCTCCATGCCTGTTTGACTCCTAATATTCTAGTTTGGAAGTGTAGGTTCAAGAAGGTATTAGCACTCAGCACCCTAACTTACGTAGTTCTCCAGTGATGTGCTCTCCTTTCTGTAGACAACTTTGTGCACCTCCTTCTCCAGTGTAGTGCTCTGTTGTTTAAAATATTTATATTTATGCATACAAGAGCTGGGGTACAGGCCAGATGTGTGGGGGTGGTAGTGAGAGGATTCACCAGAGAAAATGGGGAGCAGAACAGGTAGATCTACTGAAATACACTGCTGAGGGCTAGACAGTGGGCTAGACAGAAGAGGTTTGCTGTGCGATGTGGGCCAGCTCCCTGACCAGGGATCGAAATCATGCTGCAGTGGCTGCCAAAAGCTTCATAGTGCTGAGACTCAATCCCATGCACCACCAGGAAGGCCACCTATTTTTATAGTTCCCTGTGTGGATATTTACCTTTGCATGTATGTGTACCCTTGAGTTAGCAGAAGGGCTCCATACAGTTGCTCTCTTTCAGCTGAGCTGTTACTCTTATGTGATAATCATCTGTTAATTTTTCAGGGTGTCTTTGTTCAGCTGTACTTTGACATATGTGGAGGGGGTAGGTCTGGTGTAGGTCTGGTGTCTTCATTCTGATACCACTTTAACAGTAGCATTTTTTTCCTTGGTAAGGACAAGAGTGAAAACTTCCGTCACATGTCTGATTTAAAAGCTGAAGTTGAAATACTTTATTAATTGTATATAATAAAAGACAAATTAGAGTTTTCATGAAAGTTAAGATATATTGAAAACATAGGTCTCATTTTTAATGAAAATGGACTAGATTTATATTTTTACCACCAAGTATTTAAATATTTCAAGTTAAAAATGGGAAAATACAAAGTTCTTTTGTTACTGAAAAGGTAGAAACTCATCAACATGAGAAGTGTTGAAGCAGAACACATATAAACATGACTACAAGTAGAAATAAAAGCAGAATGTATGCTGTCTTTGGTGTGTATAGTGAGGCAACATATATCTGAAGGTCCTCTGTGTCTCTGGAGAAAAGGGTTTTATAAAGCATCAAAATAAAGGCACCAAAAATTTATTAGGAAGCAATAGTAGAACACTGTGAGGCTAGATTCAACTAGTCTCAAGAAGGTAGGAAATCTGTACTGACCAGTAAAGCAGTAGGGATTTTAGGATTTTGTCCTTTCTGGGTGGTGAGGGATCCCTCTTAATTATACATATCTTGTTCCCATCACTCCTCCCCATTTTGGACCCCTCTCTCCCTCTTTTCAACTGCAGGAAAAACTGTAGTTATGATTCTTCCCAGGCCTCCTATACCTACCAGAGCTTATCTGGTCCTTGAAACAAAGTGACAGCCCCAACTTGACTGTGGGGTGACAAAAACACAGCTGTGCTCCACTGGGGAAGTGTATGAGAGCTCTTTTCTAGCCCTCTGAATCATAACATGGTATTGTAAACAAATGATACTTTGACACTAATAAAAATACAAATTATTACAGAAACAAACTATACAATTTCTATAGCTCTCCAGCATAATGAAACATCTATATGATTTCCAATATACCAAATTAGGGAAACTTGACTATGATAGAACTGTGAGAGTAAATATCAATTCTAGATATGAAGATAATTACTTTTTTAGTAAAAACTTTAAAATAGCATCAAAGTAACAGGGAAATTTAAAAAAATCATAAAATAGACAACAGAAGATATGTTTCTTATATACTTATACAAAGGAACAGAGTGTATTTCTGAAAATAACATTCCCATTATGATTGAATGTAAGAACAATACACAAATAGAACATTATAGATTTTAAATCACTATTACTCAAAGGAAAGCCAGAGAGGATTCATAGTCTTTAATTATAAAGGTTTTAATGTCTGTATTTAATTTTGAATCAAACCATTCAAGGATATCTTTCCAAAATCAGTTGTAAGACTAATGACATTTATAAATTTTGAGCTCTATTTTTAATCATTATGAATTAAAAGAAATCCATAACACATATCTAGGAAAAATCAAATTATTGTATAATTATGAATGAATATAATATCTAATCTCATGGGAAGTATTTGAAGTCAAATTTAATTGGAAAAATCTACAGCCTTTTATTTCATTTTTAAAAATATTCAATTAAGTAAGTGTTCTGTATAATCATCTCAAGAAGCTAGAAGAATGTCAACAAATGTGTCTAAGTAAAAGGGGAGAAAGATTTCTTAACTCACCAATGGATTATGGAGATACTCAAGTAGATTACTGTTAGCATAGACCTATGTTCAAAAGATACTGGGCTTGAGAAATTTCAAAGGAGCACTTTAATTTGTGAGGGGAAAAAAGGGAGAATTTTTATTCATTTTTTTTTTAAGATTTATTTATTTATTTATGCAAGCACTGGGTGCAATCAGAAGTGCGGGAGGGTGAGAGAATTCACCAGAGGAGGGAACAGAACAGACAGACTGATGAAATACATTGCTGAGGGGAGCAGCGGGCATGGCAGGGGAGGTCCGTTCTACCATGTGGGACCCTCACGGGCAGCCAGGGATTGAACCAGCGCTGCAGAGGCTGTGGGCAGCTTCGCAGCCCAGTGCTTAACCGCTGCGCCACCAGGGGAGGTCCCAAAAGGGAGAATTTTTAAATAAGGCCTTTGCACGAGGAAATTAATCTCCATTTCAGGACATATATTTCAAGAGGTTTTGTCCTACGAATTAGCTAGTATTGTTTTTGCAATTTGGTTTTTGTCAAGAGGGCTGAGAAGGAACATTTAGGGCTATATCGCAAGAGGTTTTGTTCCGTGAATTAGTATTGTTTTTGCAATTTGGATTTTATCAAAAGGGTTGAGGAAGAAGATTTAGGGCTAAGCTCACATTAAAACCTCAGTTCTTCAAATATTTCTTACATAATAACTAGATTTAAAGTTGTGCCTTCTGCCATGAACCTGACACGGTATTCATGTCTTCGCATAATGTAATCCCCTCCCACTGAGTGTGGGAGTGCTTGTAACTATTAAGATATGCCAAAGGTGATGGAATGCTACTCTTGTGGTTCTGTCATTTTATAAAAGACTTCATCTTGCTGGCAGACTCACTCAAGATTCTCTCTCTTGGTATAATAGAACACATGGCTTGTTGGAAAAGCCTTGGTGGCAAAGAACAGCAAGAATTCTGTAGGAGCTAAGGGTAAACTAAAATGATAGAAAGAGGATGATGTACTTGCTCTTTGATTTGCAAAAAATCAGTGCTGTAAATTTAAATGGATTTGAGAACACAGATATGCCGGGGAACATATACAGTCCAGGCAAGACTTTTTTTTATTTTACTTTATTTTATTTCATTTTATTTTATATTTTTTATAATAAATTTTATTTTTATATTCCCCAAAAAATTGCAACCCCCTTATTTTGACCCCAATCCCTCCCCTCCCCATCCGCCACCACCCATAGAGTGTCTCTGGTTCATAGTTGCTTGTTGACCTTGATTTTCACTTTCTTATAGTTATTCATTTTCCTGGTCCCTTATTTAAGTTTTCTAGATTCCTGCTATGAGTGAGACCACCCGGTATTTTTCTTTTTCTTTCTGGCTTATTTCGCTGAGCATGATCCCTTCCAGCACCATCCATGTTGCTGCAAATTACATGTGTTTATCTTTTTTAAATGCTGAGTAATAGTAAATGGTGTGTATGTACCACATCTTCTTGATCCAGTCATCTATTTTTGGGCATTTGGGTTGTTTCCAAAGCTTAGCTATTGTAAACAGTGCTGCTATAAACATAGGGGTGCAAGTGCTCTTTGGAATTGATGTTTCTGTGTCCTTTGGGTAAATACCTAGGAGTGGAATTGCTGGATCATATGAAGCTCTATGTTTAGTAGGTCCAGAAATCTCCACACAGCTCTCCATAGTGGTTGGATCAGTTTGCACTCCCACCAGCAGTGCAGGAGAGTTCCTTTTTCTCCACAACCTTGCCAAAATTTGTTGTTGCTAGTTTTTTTAATATGTGCCCTTCTCACTGGTGTAAGATGGTATCTCATTGTAGTTTTGATTTGCATTTCCCTGATTACAAGTGATGTTGAACATTTTTTCATATGCCTGTTGGCCATTTGCATTTCCTCTTCAGAGAAGTTTCTTTTTAGCTCTTCTGCCCATTTTTGGACTGGATTATTTTCTTTGTTGAGTCTCATCAGCTATTTGTAGATTTGGGGGATCAGTCCTTTATCATTAGTGTTGTATGCAAAAATGTTCTTCCAGTCGGTGGGGTTTCTCTTTGTTTTGGTTATTGTCTCTTTTGCTGTGCAGAAGCTCTTTAATTTGATGTAGTCCCAGCTGTTTATCTTTGCCTTCACTATCACTGCTTTGGGTGATGTGTCTAAAAAGATGTCTTTGATGTGCATATCACGTAGTGTTTTGCCTATATTTTCTTCTATGTATTTTATGGTTTCAAGTCTTATGTCTAGTTCTTTAATCCATTTTGAGTTGGTTTTTGTGTATGGTGTGAGGTAGTAGTCAACTTTTATTCTTTTGCATGTAGCGACCCAGTTTTCCCAGCACCATTTATTGAACAAACTTTCTTTGCTCCAATGCATAGTCTTTGCTCCTTTGTCAAAGATTAGTTGACCATAAATCTGTGGGTTTATTTCTGGATTTTCTATTTGATTCCATTGGTCTGTATGTCTTTTCTTGTTCCAAAACCATGCAGTTTTGATGGTTATGGCTTTGTAGTATAGTTTGAAGTCTGGGAGTGTGATGCCTCCATTCCCTTCTTTTTTTTTCAGGAGAGCTTTGGCTATTCAGGGTTTTTGGTGATTCATATGAATTTCATCAATAATTGTTCTATTTCTTTGAAGAATGCCATTGAGATTTTGATTGGAATAGCATTGACTCTGTATATTGCTTTTGGTAGGATGGCCATTTTAATAATGTTTATTCTTCCAATCCATGAGCAGGGGATGTCTTTCCATTTCTTTGTGTCTTTTTCTATTTCTTTTAACAGTGTTTTATAGTTTTCTTTGTATTGGTCCTTTACCTCTTTTGTTAGATTTATTCCCAAGTATTTGATTTTTTTTTTGTTTTTATAATAAAAGGGATGTTTTTTTTTTATTTCTTCTTCTTCAGATTTATTGTTTGTGTATAGGAAGTCTACTGACTTTTGCATGTTGATTTTGTACCCTGCCACTTTACTGAATTGATTGATGAGTTTAATTAGTTTTTCTGTGCAGCCCTGTGAGATTCTGAAAAGAGTTAGGCTGAACCCATAGAAATTATAGAAAATGAGAAATAGAAATTATAAGATAATGAGTTTCATTTAAAGCCACTAAATTTTTGGGAGTTTGTTATTCAGCAATAGATACCTAATATAAAATCAGGCAAAGCAAAGTAGGACATCATAAAATTATTGAAACCATATTGATAAAAATGTATCTATTCTCATGTATAAATTTTCTAAGCACAAAGTAATAGATGAACACAAATAGTTGTAAATTTGTGTACATAAAAAGGAAGTGCCTTAAAAGAAAACATACACATTAATAATCAAATAGCAAGTAAATGTATGTCATAAAAATTTATATTTGACAAATGTATATAAAAATGAACAATAAAGATAATTCAGCTTCTGAAACTTTGACCATTTCACAGAATTTTAATAGGTGTCAAAAGTTAAATCAACTTGGAAAATTAAATAGAACTGATAATTAAAATAAGATAAATCATCATGTTTATAAATATATGTAGAGATGATAGTTATGCCTATGAAATTAACTAATTTTAAATGATTTCTGGTTATAGTAGATTGCCACAATTTGGGGGTGGTTTTATAACATGTATAGTTAGCCTTAAATTATAGCACATCCACTAACAAAAGATGTGGAAAATGTCAGGAATTTATTTCCATTGTATATGGATAACAAAACATAAAGTGGGTGTATACATATGATCAAATATTATGCATTCACGAAATGTTGAATTTTATAGGGTCTATTTACAGGAATGAAGAAATATCAAATTGAAAGGAGAAGCAAAATATTATCCTAATTTAACAAATGTACATATATAGAAATAAGAGTAGAAAAAACATGCAAATCTTAACATTGGTGTAAGGTGATGTTTTTGTTTTTTGCATATTTTATTTTTATATGTCATGAGAATCTTGGTTCTGAAGGTCATTGACATTGATAAAAACAGAAAATGCTTTAATAATCCATATCCATATTTTATACATGGCCTTAAAATAACAATGTTGCCAATATAGATATAGAACAAATTTAAATATGTTCCTCTCATTTTTAAATACCTGTACTATGTATACATTGTTACATATGTATACATTGTTAGAATACCTACTTATTAACTTTCCATATACTCTCTCTTTTAAATCTGATCTAATCTTAAATGGTTGTGGCAGTAATAATTACTGCCTGCATATTGTGCTTAAAGTAATGTCTGACTACTCATTCTGGTTTTCTGAGGTATATTTTTGGGTAGATGTCTCATGAAATTTTTAAGCAAAGAATCTGTTGATTTCTGCATGTTGTAAGTTTGTTTCACTATACTTGATGAGTTTTGTTGATCTGAAACTATTTATATAATTTTTAAAGGTAAATATTAGAATTTTTCTGTTTTTTTTAAACTGTTCTTAAATTATCTGATGGTAGTATAATTTTCTTTATCTTACATGTTCTAGATAGTAAAAAATATTTTTTAAAATTTCCCAATAATTTTGTCAGAATATGCTTTGGTATTGGCCGTTCAGGTTAATATTGAGATTTACCAGGTTGATCTCAAAATATAGTTTCCAATTTCACTTAATGACAATTTTCCTTCTGTTTCATTTTTGATATTGTCTTCTCTCTTAACTTTGGCTTTTTTCTCCAGGGACCCTAAATATTCATATGTTCTAATTCTTAGCAAGTCTTTAACATTCCTTATTTTCCCCAGAATCCATTTTTTTTAGCTTTCTTCATTTATTTTGTATTTTTTAAAGTTCTCTTGCTTTAGTAATTCTGATTTGCTTAGTACATACTTTTCTGCTGTATTCATTTACCTTTGTGGTGATGCTTCTACTATTTGCATTGAATATGATGCTATAATGCTTAATTTTCATATAAAAGATTATATAAGCTCATTAAAATACATGGAACTATATGTACACTTATTTTTAGGTATATAATAAATGTGTATATATACTTATATAAGTGTATATTTATAGATGGTAGATTAAAAATTTTATTGCCATACATTCTTAAGATATAAGAATAATAAAAATAAAAAAAGTTAGAAATATTTTGTGTAGCAAATAACTCATTTAATCTTCACCAAAGCCCTATGAAGCAGATGATGTTATCCCCATTTTGCATCAGATAAATAAGGAGAAAGGCTCGGAAATAGAACAAGGTCTTATTTCTGGAAGGTCTTAGAATGATTATATAAATATTGTAACAAAAAAAAAAGCATGGTATAAAAGTGATGACTTGCACTGAGATAAAAGAAAAACCCAGAGAGAATGGGTTCTAAGAATGGAAAATGCCAGACCTAAACCTGCATCTTTAACTGTCAAAGTAACAAGCTGCTTTATAAGATAAGGATCATCATGGTTTCTCATGTTTAACCATATTTCTTAAAATCATGCTCTGTGAATTTCATGCATTTACATTAATATCACATATTTAATAAAAAATCAAAGGAGCCTTTGTCATATCTATTATATAAAATTTAGAAAACTGCTGAAAGCTTTAAGAAGTTTAATGCTTAATTTTAAATGGCATAAGACTCAACTATTCATTGTTAAATTGCAGCATGTTTAGTTTTTCTTCTCTCCACACACACACATTTATATATTTTTCTTTAGAAATTCACATATAACACCTAGTTTCTTAAATACATAAACACATAGTTTCTAATCATCTAAGTTAATAATGAAATGTCTTTCATAAGTATTATAAAACCATTGGCTTTTGGTTTGTGGAATGAAATGAAGACACATACATATTTTGAAATTATTGGCCAGTAGTTAGCATGAAACTACTAGTGGGGGGGTACTTCTCAAGGATAATATACAAACGAATGTCAAATAGAGAATCCTTGGCAAATACGAGGACTTAAGAAGATAATGGATAGGGTAAAAGTTCCCATGGCCACTCAGATTAAATGTCAAGGATTATGAAGAAAAAAATCCAGATGTGGTTGCCAAACAAGGAAGAATTATGTAATATAATGACAGATGAAGTGTCAAATGTTGCAAAGAGACCAACTAATTCAAGTATCAATTGAACTACTTAACAACTAGACACTTATCAACTAGACTCTCATCACTAGTCTTAAGAAAATTTTCAATAGAGTGGGATTTGGGGTTGGGGATGGAGGTAGAAATGATACAAATTTGGAGATGAGAAAGTAAGGAAAATAAATGGGCTTAATGTGAAATGGAGAGCAGGATTTAAAGACTATAGGAAGATAATTTGCAATGGGTAACACATCAATTGGTACATTAATTTAAACCAGTGTTTAAATTAAACTCCAGAATTCTGTAGACATAACCATCATTCTAATTAAAACAAATAAGGGTCAAAGGCAAAAAAGGAAGCAATTGTTATATAATTTTTATTTTTCTATATATTTACAACTAATTTGAATTATGAATATTTTTTGATTCAGATGTTTCATTCCATTATTAGCCTGAATGTCTGATGATACATGATATTTAATTTAGAATCAACTAGCAAAGCTCATATTTCTTTATCTTGAGTAGAATCTACTTTGAGTGGAGGAAAACATTCTTTAGCCTGTTAGAATTGCTCTATAATTTTGTGCTCTAGCTTTTGGCAATAACAAAGAAAAGCTTGTTGAAAGCCTATGATTATGGGAGTTTTATTAGGACAAATAATGACTGATGATTTGAGGCTATTAGGCCCTTTTCATTTCGATAATTAGGTATTTAATGCTTTGTGAACATTGCCAAATTAATCATTAATTAGTCTATTTTTTCAAGTCAGGCCATTCCTATTATATATTTTTGTTTTAAGAACAAACTTACAAAAGATGAGTATTTTGTCTTAGATCTCATAAGTAGTGATACTATTTTTGAAAATAATCAATACTGAAGAATAAAATAAACTGAATTCTCTGAAATAAGTCTAATGTACTTGCCCCTTGATGCAGTTTGGGACAATTCTGGAGTTTGCTTCAGAATCCACTTCAAATATTGGCAGGCAGAGATTATCTTTATAAAAACTATGAACTACATATCAGAATTATTTTTATGAGTGGCTAAAATAGCTAGTTTTCTGTATAAATAGATTTGAGAGAATTCTAGGAAGAGTTTGATCATTATAAAGATAACAGTGTACAGAAGGAAGAGTGAAAACTCTTTAGAATTGCTGGGGAATTGTTGGTAGTTAAAATTCATGTAGTATGGTAGATAGATTTTTGTACAGATCATGTTATCTTACACCACTATTAGGTAAAAACAAAGTGATAGTAAAAATCTGTACTTCATTTTAGTATTAACATACAAGCCCTTAGGTACCAAGATCACTCCCTAGGCACAAACAATAGCTGAGCTCATGTTAAATACTTTGGTTTTCAGTAACTTTAATTTTGGAGCATAAATTTTTCTTGTGTACATGATTCTATCCTGAAAAGTATTGAAAATGCTTGTATTTTCATGCAGAATTTTAGCTGTCTCTAGGTTTTCAGATTTTGTTGGCTTACTATATTGTTGTAAACATAACCCAGTGAGTATTTTCAAAGACAGTATACATTTATAATCACTTTAATATCTGTGCTCTATTCTATCTTCAATATTTGACTAGTAGTTTCATTTCCTTTTTGAAAATTTAAAATGTTGCCACATTTTACCTATGATAAGCATCTGTGGATACAACACACTACTAAGAACATTTCTTGTATAGAATCTGAGACTACCTAGTAACTGCTCTGGGAAGATATTTTTCCTTCTCATGAAAATAGATGCAATTAGCAGAGTTACCATTGTTTCTATAGAAAGTAAGCCAAGATAATGTGTGCCATTTTCAAGCAATTGGCTACATAATTGCAATGAGAGAAGAAAACTTACAGTGTGATTCTGTGTTGCTTATGAATCATCTTTGCTTGATTAGTTGGTATTTTCATCTGTTATTTATAGAAAAGATAGGGGAATTTTTATTTTTAATTTTCCCAAATCAGTATTTTTTCAAGTTTAGGCTAAAAGTTATCAGAGTTTTGTTTCCTAAGTGGGGGGGAAAAAGGAAGAAAAAATATAGCTTCTCATGTTTATAACTCAAACTGATACTTGGTCATCTTTATAGGTACTTAACATTGGGTCTTGGCAAGCCTCGTTACTAATTGCTACCATTGCTATTTCTAAATTAATTTATTCTTCACCAGGGATCTGCAATTTATAACTGTGAGCCAATTCCAGCTAACTACCTATTTTGTATGGCTCCTGGTTTGAATCATTCACGTATTTGTATTTGTCAGAAATGTGAGGGAAAATATTTCACAAAATAGAAAAATTACATGAAATTCAAATTGCAATGCCTGTAAATAGTGTTATCAGAACACAGGCACCGTCATTTGTTCCTTTAGTGTGTATGACTGCTTTTGTGCTACAACACTGGAGTTTAATAGTCTCCACAGAGACATCTTGGTCTGGCAAGCACAAAATATTTATATATCAGGTTCATTTATTGAAGTCTACTGAACACTGTTCTATAGTAACAATGGATCCTGTGACTGTGTCAATGAAAACTCACCTTATGAGAGCCTGACAGGATAGGTAGTTAATATTTTTATGATAATTATTCAGGAAATAAAAAGTGAGTGAACCCTTTAACCTATCTCTCCCTACAGTCACATGCATTTCAATTTGTTGTGACCACAGTACTAAAATTTAATATAGTACTGAAGAGTGGCAAGCGAGATGATATTTCCTAAAAAACATTTTTTTGAACTTATCTGATAATTCCCATAAATTGCCTTTCTGAAACCTGGACCTTAACAAATATTTTGAAAGCTAATTATAGGTGCAAATGTAAGGTTATCAATACAAATTTCTCACTGACTTGTAAAAATAAGTGGAGAGTTTAAAAGGGACTTTTTCCCCACACTATGACTAATTTTTATGTGTGTGTGTCCATTACAATTTTAAAGTTAAAAACTTTATGTTGAACAAGACAATTTATATTTGCTTCTATTAATATTACTGTTTCTTTAATTGTATGCTTTACCTGTGTTTACTAGATTTGATTAATATTTTATGAGAAGTGCTTTAAATCTGTGATATCATTCTGAAATTATTCCTTGAATTAAATCACACAATAGGATATCATTTTATGACCAATTTCAATTAAGCAAAATTCAGTCATACTAATTTAGTTTCAATATTAAGTTTAATGGGTCTGTGCCTTGTATTCTGACAATATATATCACTGTGGAATATAATATCCCTGCTTTCTATGCTCAAATATCAAAAGTACTACATTTTACTAAATGTCATCTGCTTGATTTTCAACTATATTGTAGATGGGTAGGTATAGATGTTGATAGATATACATATACACATACATATATATTCACTCTTCCAGTGAATCTTTGACTCATTCTTTTTATTTTGATTGCACTAATTTTTTTTTTTTTAAGATTTATTTATTATTTATTTATTTATACAAGCACTGGGTACAGTCAGAAGCGCAGGAGGGTGAGAGAATTCACCAGAGCCAGAGCGGAGAGCAGATCAGGCAGAAGGACTGAAGTACACTGCTGAGGGGAGCAGCGGGCGACAAGAGAGGTCTGCGTGCCATGTGGGACCCTCCTCTGGTGGCCGGGGAGCAGCCGGGAATCGAACTGGTGCTGCAGAGGCTGCGGGCAGCTTCGCAACCCAGCGCTCAACCGCTGCGCCACCAGGGAGGCCCTGATTGCACTAATTTAACCTAATCTTTAATGATCAGTTAAAGAGAACCATGATATAATAAACTTGAAGCAAGTGTGAAAATTCCATTTTAATTTAATGATTTACAATATTGACCCAAGTCTGTAGATGAGACCAAGGTAACTGTTTTGCAAAACTTAATCAGAGCATTTCTGAAATTATGGCCCAATTGTATCAGAATCCCTAGAAATTGGAATCTTCTAGGGTTAAGGCTCATTTTCAGTAAGAAACAATTCTTTCGCATACCAATGTTATTGTACCAATTTAATGGATATCTCCATTCTCAAGCTTATGCTCTTGCCATGTTATCTATTTATATGGACTAATATGTATTAAATGCTTATTGTGGGTTTTGTACCACTATGGAGATGATTCTTATAACAATGTTTATATATTTCTGCTGCAGAGGTATAAACATAGTTCTTTGCTGAGCCATGTTATAAATCATCAATTTTTAATATAGTCTTCTAGAACTTCGAAGTTAATATAGAAATGCCCTATGGGCTAACACTGGGAACAGATGCAAAGACACTTAGCTTGTACTCCCAGTCTTTAGCCCATATTCAGAAAAAAACAATGTTGTTTTTATATAATTTGTTTAAATACTCCTTATATGTTTTATATTCCATTTACAAATTCTTCTAGAATCAGTTGTGCTAACAAGGGAAACATTTCTGAAAATCAGTTGATAGTCACCAAATTTTAATTTTAAATCTACAAATGCTATTCTCTTGGAAGACAGAAAATGAGTTCATTGCATTGAATTGATTTTAGCAAACTATCTGAGCAGAAGTACATCATTACATTGACTATTTCTAGGCATGTTTAGTTCAATCACCTGCCTTTGCATTCTGATTCAGGACAAGTGCACTGAAATCGCCATGCAATCAAAACTTCCCAGACATGAATATGACTATTAAAAGTGTGTAAAAGTCTTTGGCAAAGTTTTCACAAGTGTTACTAAAGATTGCACTGCTGGTTCTATCTGTATAGACATTCTGATTTTAAATCTTAGAGTAATGTTTTTATTTTTGTGTGTTTTTTGTTATTACTGCAGGAGAAAACTTATCATGTCAAAAAAAAGTTTCCAAAACAGATTTAATTTTACCACACAGAGATAAGGGTTAAATCTTTCATATAAATTCTATACTCTTTGATATTTTTAAAAATTTATAGTGTTTCTCATTGCTTGCATATTTCATAAAAACAATGAATATTTTCTAAGACCGTATTTTATAGGTGGCATTTTTGTTTATATTTAAGTAAAAAAAATTAAAAGGTAGTCATATCTCAACACATACCTTTTCATTTTGCATAAATATCTTTGTATGTTAATCAATTTTTAGAACATAATTTTTACTGCCTGTATTACCTTCCTTTGTTTTTATGTGCCTTGATTTATTTAGGATTTATATCTCATTTGAAATTCAGATTGTTCCCGTTGCTTCAGTATTATAAATATTGCTTTGATATACAACCGTTTTATTTGTTTACACATATTTAATATATTTTTCTTAGAGAAGGACCATAAGCTTAAATTGCATACAAAATTATGATTTTTAGAATACCTTGCTAATTGTACCACAGAAAGTTTGGAACAAATCTCTCTCACCCACAATGAATAATACTGAAGGTAGGTTTGGATTCCCAATAAGTAAGATAATAATATCATGAACATGGTTAAAATTTTAATGGTAGGTGATTTATTATATTTTATAGAAAAGTTATTTGGCTGAAAATTCCCCTGGCAAATGTAAAAATTTAAAAGGAATATCCGTAAGTTTTCATTTCTTTTGCTGTGCTGTTACTTGCAATAGAACAAAGACTCATTTTTAATTAGATGTCAACATTTTTCCTAATTAAGAAATATAAAGAATTGGAAAAAGTATTGTGATATGTATATTGGAGGAAAATATACCTTTCCAAAAAGCAATTCCTTTCTACATTTAATTATTTCTGTCTTTTTAAAGTAGTTCTAGGGGAGAAAACACTTATAAATCTGAAGGTTTTTTTTAAAAATTCAAGTTTGTAGAACTTGAATTTTGCTGTGGTAAGAACCCTTGAGTCATCTTGATAGTAATTAGAAAAGGTACTAAGGAAATTCTCTGGTAATAAAAGTATTTGTATAGCTTTTTACCTAAATATATGGAAAACATCATAGGAAAATTATCCTCAGAATTGTCATTCTAAAGTGGTTTCTTACCCAAGTAACACTCTGCCAGAATTTTTATGAATAGTCACTTCTATTAACTGTTGCTTAACATTCTTAAGCAGGTAACATTAAATCAAAAACACTGTATTTAGTTTCATTTTTTGCCTAGATGTTCATTATCTTTAGTCATAGTGAATATATAAGATATTTTATATAATAAATGCAACATATTAGCCATCCACTAGATATATCTTTATTATTTAGATGTAAAAAAGTACTTTCACATTAGTTTTAATTTTTTTTTAAAGTAGGAAATATTTCAAACAATGACAATACTACCCTGTACCTTCAATACTTGAGTCTATCCCTTTGTTATTTCAGGGCTATGATCGAGAATAAGACTGCCCTATGGATTTAAGAGAGAGAACTGAGATAGGACATTTATAAACATGAAATACATCTTAAGTATTACATATATGTCATCTTAAGTATGTATATAAAACTAAGTGTAATTTGGAAGCACTCTGTCTTGGCAGAGGTTAAATGGAAACCCCATTAGCTGAATTTTTTCTTTTGACGAAGAGTAGAAACCACTAAGCTTAAAATTACTGGCAAACTGGAATAGACCTGTTTGTTTCACGTTATTTGAGCGGTCTCTTTTAATTATGCAGATATTAAGTTAGATAAACAGCCACTGATTCTGGATAAGTACACAATAACAGTGTGTGTGTGTGTGTGTGTGTGTGTGTGTGTCTGTCTGTGTGTCTGTCTCTGTCTATTTGCTGGGTACAAACTTCCTCTTTCCTTGATATGATAAAAAATTCATAAAGAATGTGAATGAAGAGACCAATTGTCTTTTATCAAATTCTTCTATTGAGGAAGATCAAGAATACAAGAGAATGATATTAATTACTTGGCAATTAAATAAGACCCAGATCTCCAAAAATGGGCCTAAGAACCTCAAGTGGATGATACGGACAGTGTGGCTCTAGTAGCTTTTTGTTCATGGCAAGTGACTGAGGCACTTTGGTAAAGGGTATCTTCTTTGGGGAGAATTGATTGAATTTATAGAGCAAGAGTTGAAAACGATAAACCAGAACACAAGTGTGAGACATCTGTCAGACTTCTGAGAATGAGCCTTAAGGAGGAACTCCATGTAGCAATGAGAATCAGTGTCTGTCTATATTTGACTTATGTAGTTTGGGTGTTCTTACATGAGAACCAGCCTCCCACAGAGTAGGGTTCTTGGATTATTAAGAGTTGGAAAAACCCTATAGGTGAGATAATGGCTTTTTTGATAATAGCACATGTGATGCTTGTAGCTGTGTTTGCAAAGGTTATTACGTTGATTATAAAGAAAAGATGGAGAATATAATTAGTAGGTGATGGATCAATAACAACTGTTAAATAAAGGTCATCAAATGAGTATTACTTGGAAAATGAGATTGGCATTTAGAGCTGGCATTTAGGATCTGTCAGCAAATCTGACAGGTCTCTTTTATCAGTGTCCTTGCCACATTGTCAATTTCCACATATGTTTCAGTGTTAAACAAATTCATTTCTTTTGAAAGATTATTTGAGGTAATGTTGGTTTTTACAACATTTATGATTTAAGGGTATAGGTTTAAAGGGGTTACCTATGAGAAAAGGTAACTATCCTTAAAACTATCCTTAAGATCAAGCATAAGGAAAACATGTTCAAAGGACACAAATGGGCAATTAATTTTTGAAAGAAAAATACAATTTGCCATGAAATATTTAGAAAATAATGTTTATCCTCATTAGAAATCTGGCACCAAGCTCTGAACCTCTTCATTTTTGTGACTTATGTGCACCACTTTTTTTTCTTTTTTAACTTAAAGGACTCAGTTTTTTAGTGTTCACATTTTCAATGATCTCCACTTTACTGCAGTGTCTCCCCTGATAACATTCTCTGAGTTTTCATATCATCAGTGTTACTTCATCTCAAAAATCAGATAATTTCTTAAGGAAACAGCCTTCTTTCTCTTTGGTTATTCTACCTCTCCTTCCTACTTCCTCTCATCTTTATCTCTATTTCCTTCCATGTCTGACTTCTGTTCTAAGCTCATTGTTTTTTTAGTGTACTTAACCCTACTTTAACCCTAGATCAATGTACACCCCAGTCTTGAATTGTTGAGCAGACGTGATAGAAGACTAAGAAATATGCATATTGGTGTTTTATTTAACTGGATTCTTTGTTTGAAAAGATCAGAAACCATTTCTGACTGATTTGAACAGTCTGGGAATATAATAAATAATATTGCACAGATCATAATCTCCAGGATATCCTGAATTATGGCTATAAAAAATGTTCAGAGTCATGCTGTAAACCTATTCATGTGAAAACACAAGTGTTTCTTCAACCGACACAATTTAGACCACAGGAACCACTAACCTAGTGGATTCTGATCTATTGACTATGCTGGTAAAACCTTTTTCATAACTTTCTTCAAATGCTAGGTATAGTAATAGATTTATAGGAGAAAGTTGAGGTTAAAAAAAATCTGAGTCATCCAGAAAAATGTGGATTAAATCATAATTTTATTTTAATGCATCTAAGCTTTCAAGAAAGTATTAACTCTCAGGTCCATCTAATCACCCTAGAAAAAGCAGCAAAAAATTCAGTTAAAAAGGTATAAATAAGCCAAGGAAGGACAAATGACAGCCTAAGAGGCAAACACAAGTTAATCTACAGTTTACAGGATGGAGGGCTATGCACCTATTCTAACCCCCTGGGGTTCACAATGAGCAACTGAACCTCATACCCATGAATAAAGTGACATGATGAAAACAATATCATTACTGCTATATTTCCTGTTTTTTTTTTTTAAGATTTATTTATGCATACAAGATCTGGGGTACAGGCCAGTGGTGCAGGGTGTTAGAGGATTCACCAGAGACACAGTGGGGAGCAGAACAGGCAGATCTACTGAAATACACTGCTGAGGGGTGCAGCGGGGGAGACAGGAGAGGTCTGCTGCACCATGTGTATAGCTCCCTGGCCAGAGATCGAACTCATGCTGCAGAGGCTGTGGATAGTTTCACAGTGCTGTGCTTAACCACTTAACCCACCAAGGAGGCCCTATATTTCCTGTTAAATGAGATTCTCTTAGTGTCTAAGATATGACTCTAAATGCTAACTTTGATGCAATATAGACTTTCAGTTGAGAAAATAATCTTGTATTAAAATAGACAATATGATATATATTGAGATGATGTTTTGCCATTTATAGTTTTTAATTATCTGGATTACAATTGATAGTATTTAATACTTTTCAAAAGCATTGCTTTTGAGCTCATTTCTAAACATTTGGAAAAAACCCACAGTTGAAAGACATGCAGTCAGTGGCCTATGGTATTTATCAAAATCTCAGCTGACAATGTCTTGTTATCATGTTTTCTTAATTTGTAAACTCAGTTATACTTCACTGTCTTTAACAGGCTAGGAAAAACTAGTTTGTAATTTATAATCAAGAATTTGTTCATCTTATATAGCAAAGATATATCAATGCTGATATCATCCTTATCCTGGATATTACAGAAATTCTCAATAAGAATATTATAAAAGTCATCCTAGACCATGTCATCATAATGACCGTATTTTCCAGTATTCCATGAAAAAATTGAGTCATGATTGAGTCATAACATTAAATTTACCTTTTTGTTTGATTACCTTTCCTTCATATTTTCCTTCTAAGTTGACTTGTTAGGCTGGATTAATTGTTAAATATTAAAAACATCCTCATTATTCTGCTTGAACTCTTTATACTTGCCAACCTATTTTTGTATATGAAAGAAGACTCTGTTGTGCCCAAAATGCAACCTTTGCATGCTTTAAATTGTATTAATTTCAAATTGTTTTGTGAGTAAATGTCCCTGAGAGAAATTGACAATGACAGTGAATTACTTGTAGATGGATTTACTTATGAGATTAGTTTTCTAGCTAAGAAAACGCCTTGTGCCTCCTTGATGGCACAAGTGGTTAAGTATCAGCACTATGAAGCAATCTGCAGCTACTACAGCACTTTGAATCCCTGGCCAGGGAGCTGGCCCACTTGGCACAGCAGACCTCTCCTGTTTTGCCCACTGCTCCCCTCAGCAGTGTATTTCAGTCAGTCCACCCGTGCTGCTCCCCACTCTGTGTCTGGGGAATCCTTTCACGCCTTGCTTGTACCCCATAAATAAATCACACGAGTTGGAGTCTTGTTGAAAAGGAAGCAATGAGAGGTTGGGTGGTGCGGTATATGTTGATGAAGTGAATATTTGGGTGCATAATGAAGTCCTAAAAATGCAGGTAGGAAAGACATTTCCATATTTACTGTAGAGTTACACCGACTGGAGTTTGATATCGTACCTAAATTATAGGAGGCACTGACAGATTTTTAAATTTTTTTCTTACCACCATTTCTTATGCCCTTTTGATCTTTTATCCCTTTCCTCTCTCTTTAAACCTCAGGCACTTCACTTTGTTAGCTAACTTTATATGTATATTTTTCTTTGAATTCTCCACTGTGTAACAGTCCAATATTTGTCTTTGTCATTCTGATTTGCTTTACTACACATAATTTCCTTGAATTCTTTCCATTTTTTCTGTAAATTGCAACATTTCATCTTTCCTTGAGGCCAAATAATTTGCTGTTCTGTGAATATACCATATCATAGTGCAATTCACTACCTGTGGGCACTTAAGTTGTTTCCATGTCCTCGCTATTGTAAATAAAGCTGCCACAGACATTGTAAAGCATAAAATGTTTTAGTTGATGGCTTCATGTTCTTTGGATAGGTACTTGAGTGGGATTGCTTCGTCATACAGTACTTCCATTTTTACTTCTTTTAAAGGTGGGAGTTTGGCAGCCCATGGAGGAGCAGAAACTTTCCCTAGTAAATTGAGATATGGCTGTATGTCACATGGGTGTAATTCCAATTGTTTATACATTTGAATCACAATTATTTGGATTTTTATTGTTTCTCACCTTTTGGAGACAAGGACCAAAAGAAGCTGAACAATGGGTTAGGGACAAAGAACATGGACTTGACTGATGTGTATTGAATAGTTACAGGACACTTCATATGTGAAGTATGAAGAGACTTTTCTTAAAATTTATAAGGTGATAGTTGGATACCCCCACCAAGTATTACCACTATAGTGACCCACCACCAAATCACCTATATTCTAGCACCATAGACCATTGTGCTGCCTTCTTTCTTTGTTCTCGACCCTTCTCCACCTCCCTCCATGCTTCAGCAATTTAGTCAGCTTTCAAGTGTTAGTTTTAAAGCTTGTTTTTACCTCTTAGTTTAGTTACTTTACATTCTACACATTAGTGACACCAACTGGTATTTATCCTTTTCCTTCTATTTCACTTAGCATTATCCCTTCCAGATCTATTCATGTTGCAACAAATTGCATGAGTTTATCTTTCTTGATCACTGAGTAATATTCCATTGTGTATATATACCACATCTTCTTAATCCACTCACCTGTTTTGGGGTACTTAGGTTTTTTCCATAATTTAGCTAAATAGTGCTGCAATAAACATGGATGTGCAACTTTCCTTTTAAATTAATGTTTTGAATTTTGTGGATAAATGCTTAGGAGTGGAATTACTGATTTGAGTATCAGATCAATTTTTAATGTTTTGAGATACCGCCACACTGCTTTCCATGAGGGTTCTACCAGTTTGCATTCTCATCAACAGTGTAAATTTGGATGCCTATTGCTATGTCTCTCCTCCTCTTGGTAATCCCTTTTTCTCTCTGCATTCTCAGTTCTCAGCCAGCCTTGGAGCTCAACTCAAAGTTGTATTTAGGCCTCAACTTTGCTGTGACTGTAAAAGCAAGTCTCAAAGAGAAAGATTTTTTTTTTTTTTTTTTTTTTTTTTTTTTTTGCAGTCTTAGGGTCTGAGAGAAATTTACAAATTAGCCTCAGGCCTAGTATCACAATTTATTTATACCTTTTACTATCCCTTTCCACCAAACCATTGCTCCTGATCTATGAGATAGTCATCTATTTTTCTTTCAGGGAATGTTGTTTTCATTGTAATTTGGTTGTCAACATATGGAAAAGGGAGGCCTAGAGTCTTCACTGTGCCACCATCTTGCCAGACTCTCCTAAAATTTTGTTGAAAAAAAGTCATCTTTCATAACTTAGTATCCTAGAAAGTATTCACCATGATATTGTAGGACTGATGATATTTAAATGGTATGTGTGTGTGTTTGTCTATATATGTGTTGAGAAGACATTTTATATATGTGAATGGTGTGGTAGGAACAATATTTTTAGGTTATTTGTCTTTGGGTAACTTGTACTTACTGAGAATAAACTGCAAAAATGTCACTGAGAATAAAATTAGGCAAAACTCTCAGGGATCAAATGAGATGTTTTAGTAGTTCCTTGTAGAAGTCTCACAAGGAGAAACTTCCTAATGAACGTATATTAAGCATTTAATTGAACTTGAAAAGGTGCATCATCAGGAAAGTCATGTCTGTGTTCCTGTCACTCTTTAGGCACTTCTGAGTCACTTGGCACAATCATTGTTCTAGTGGATAAGTGGTTTCATTGTCAAGTAAAAGCATGGAAAACTAAAAGGAATAAGTATACCTGGTAAATGTTGAGATATGACAGTAACGGAGCAACTTCAACAGTTGTTCCTGTATGAGCTGGTCAAGTATTACTAAATGTCCTTACTTTAAAAAGAAAAACCAGAATAGTGACACTTAAAATTTTTTTGATGGCATAAAATATATATGATGCAAAACCTTATGAAGTGTAGAGAGTTTTATTTGTGTATTTATAAAGGGAACACGTCAGGTATTGTCAATAACCTTGGAACTATTGTGAAGTATTATAATCATTTTACCTTTTGCTTATATAACAGAATACACACATAGATTTTCTAATTTGTTCAAATGCTTTGCTCAGCTATGAATCTGCAAAATATTTTCCCTTTGCACATTAAAATACTTAACGATTTTTCTTGTTGTGACACAGAACTCCAAAATCTTCTTTTCTGACTTGTGACTAATGCATTATGCAAACTGCTGACATAATTCCAACCTTATATCTGTATTGGTCAGTGCCAGTTACTGATGCATCTTCATTTTCCAACACCCTTATCAGTAGCTCCTGAGTCATTACCTAGGTCACGTTTAATGTAAAATTTTTGTCATAAGATTATTTAGACAGATCTTTAAATTTCTTACAAAATGTAGTTAGGTTTTTGTTATTAAATCTTATGTGTTCTCCAATATAGAAAAAAAAGAATAATTTTTCTTTTCTTGTCTTTTAGATTCATGTGGATAATTACCAGTAATAAATTTCAAGTCATGATATTAAGAAAAATAAAATGAATTATTTAATGTTATATCACAATTTTCACAAAAATCTTAGGTAATATTATATCCTACTATTTCCTTGAAAAAAAATGTCAAATACAAAATTGAATATTACTATGTATTTTAATCACATTTTCATACTATAATTTCCCTTCTGGATAGCTGCTTGCTCTTAACTTTGTAGTATTACATTAATGGGCATTTGAGCTCCCAATTTTGGGCTAGTATTACAAACTGTTCTATATGAACATTATTGCACATGCCTTTTAGTGAGAATGTATATACATTTCTGTTAGGTAAAGGAATATAGGATTGGAATTCCTGGACATGTATATTATCCAATCTTTCATTTCTTTGGTAAAATTTATCCCAATTTAATTCTTTAAGGTGCAATTATAAATGGGACTGGTTTTTGTGATTTTTTTTCCCCCCTGTTACTTTGCTATTTGTATATATAAAGAAACAGATTTTGTATATTTTAGCCTGCCAGGCTTTTTATCTATGGTCTTTGGGATTTTCTGTGTATATTAGTAGGTCTTTTGCAATTAGTGATACTTATACTTCTATTAAATTCTAGTTATCTCTTCTATCCTTTTCTTGTCTAAGTATTCTTGCTAAAACATTCAATACTTTATGAATAATAGGTATGAGGATAGATAACCTTGTCTTGTTCCTATTCTTAAAGGAAAAACTTAAAGCTTTTCACCACTGAATATGATATCGACTGCAGATTTGTCATATGACCTTTATTATTTTGAAGTATATTATTTTCCCATTTTTGAGAGATTTTATCATAAAAGAATGTGAAATCTCATTAAATGCTTTTTGTATCTATTGAGGTGATCATATAATTTTTGTCTTTTGTTGATGTGTGTTTCTATCATGCTTATTGATTTGTGTATTGAAGCATTCTTGCATCCCTTGAATAAATCCCACTTGATCATGATGTATGATTCTTCTATAGTTCCCAATATATGTTTTGATGTGTTTTTGAGTTCAGTTTACTAGTAATTTGTTGAGAATTTTTGCATCTATGATCATCTAACATATTTGTAGTTTTCTATTTGGGGAATGTGATTTCTAGTTTAGTAATCAGGGTAATATTGACAAAAACTATATTTAGAACATTCCCTCCTTTTCTAGGTAAAAACTAGTGATTAATGTTATGCTAAAAATGGATTAATGGAGGTGGATATTGCAATTCTTTTTTTTTTTTTTTTTTTTTTTGCTTTTGCAGGTTTTTATTGGGATTTACCAGGTACACAGCAGGCAAGTGTACTGAGGGGCCAGGATATTGAAATTCTAAATAGTTGTTCTAGGATATTCTCCCAGGATGAGTTAGATGAGATCAACAACTTCTGCAAAATGAACTAACAAAAGTTAGTTGAAGTTTCATTTTGAGAGCTCTTTGATTCTGAGATAATTATGAACCATCCAGTGAGACCTAAATCCAATGACAGTGATAAGTACAGGTGATGATTTGATAGAGAGAGAAAGAGACATGCATGTGGTCATGGAGGCAAAGATCAGTGTTAGTCACACACAAACCAAGGATATTTTTTCAAAATATCCAAATGTTGGTTTCATTAATTTTTCTAATTGTTTTCTAATTCTTATTTTATTTATTCCTGCTTGGATCTTTATGATTTCTTTTGCTAACTTGGGACTTACTTTGTTCTGCTTTTTCACTAGTCTGTAGTTAGGTTGCCTACAGGTATTTTTTGATTTCCACTTTGACTTATTCATTGACCTATTAGCTGATTAGGAGAGTGTTTTTAAATTTCCACATTTATGAATTTTTCATTGTTACTTATTTCTTATTCCATGCATTGTGGGTATAAAAGATACTTGGTATAATTTCAGTTTTCTTAAATTTATTAAGTCTTGTTTTGTGAACTAATATGATCTATCCTGGATAATGTCCTAGGTGTTCTTAAGAAAAATGCTCATTTTCTTAATGTTGGGTGAATATTTTGTATATTAGATGCATTTGTTCTACCATATTCATGTACTGTTTTCTTACTGATCTTCAACTAAGGGTTTCCATCTATTAGAAAGTGGTTTCTATAACACTTCCATTGTACTGCTATTTCTGCTTTCAGGTTTGCTAGTAGTTTTATGTATTTCAGTGTTCTGATGTTAGGTGCACATTTATTGATAAATGTTTATTCCTTATGAATTGATCTTTATCATCTAAATTTTCTTTTTATCTATTTGATAATCTTTGACTTAGTCTATTGTTTTATTTCATAGTCAAACTATTTTTTATACACTATTTGCATGAAATAATTTTTTTCCATCACTTCCCTTTCAGCATATGTGCATCCTTGAGTCTAGACTGATTTATGTCACAACTTGCATTATTTTACATTACAAATACATTAATAAATTTGCTTTTGTAGCAATATTATGGCATTTAAAAGTATATTTACCTTTATCACTGCATTCTATGCTTTCATGTGCTTTCATGTTGTTGTTTAGTTCCTTTTGTTTCAACTTGAAAACCTCTTATAACACTAATCCTGCAGTAAAAACAAACTTTTGTTCTTTAAATGAGTCTTTATTTCTCTCTTTTTTTTTTTTTTTTTTGTAGACAGTTGTGCTAGGTGCAGTATTCTTGGCTGGTAGTTTATTTCAGCACTTTAAATATAATATCTCATTTCCTTTTAACCTGCCTGCTTCTGCTTTAAAAATCCACTAATAGTTAAGAAGATTTTTTTGTTGTTATCAGTGACTTTTCTCTACATACTTTCGAATTCTGTTTAACTTTTGTCAATGTATACTGAGTCTCAATGTGAAATTTAGATTAATCATTTTAAAGATTATTTTTTTCCTGCTTTATGAATCTGGATGTCAATTTTCCTATCCAGATTTGGAAAGTTTTGGCCTTTATTTCTTTCTTTAAATAATTTCACTGACTCTTACTTCTGGAACTCCCAGGATGAATATATTTATTCACTTATTTGTATCCTTTAATACTCATTGGATTTCCTCTTTTCCTTTTTCATTTTGCTCATGTTTACTGATTATGTCTTCTTGATCATGTTTATTGTTGAAGCTCTGTTTTTGAAATTTTGAATTGAGTTATACTCTCCAGTCTGGAATTTCTGAATGGTTCATTTTAATTTCTATTTCTTGATATTCTCATGTATCATTTTATGATTTTGTTGAATTGTCTGTGTTCTTCTGTAGTTCATTCAGGTTTTTCTTAGATGATTATTTTGAATTCTTTGTCAAGCAATTCATAGGCCTTCATTTCTTAGGTTGGTTACTGAATATTTATTATCCCTTTGGTAGTATCATATTTTGCTGATTACTCATGTTCCTTGTAGTTTTGCATTGGTCTACAAATTTGAAGAAGCAGCTACCTCATTACAACTTTATTGTCTGGTTTCCATAGGGAAAGACCTTTACCAGTCATTTCAACTAGAGACTCTGGGAACCTCTGAAAACTTTCTGTGAATGTCTGTAATCCATTCCTTTCTGTCCCTGCTGAGAGAGAAGTTTTAAGGTTGAGTGAGTTTTTCCAATTTTAGGGTCATTTAAACTGCCTTAAACCTCCTGCCCCTTTTCTATAGATCAATGCTCAGTGATATGTGCAACATTGGGTGCAAGTTTCATTTGCTCCTTTTGTCTTAAAGGAGATTCTGTGTTTTGTGCTGTCTTCATATTCTACAATAGCTGTGCTGGCTTCTGTGAGCCCTCCTTCCTTTTTCCCCATGTGGCGCTCTGAAATGCCATGTCATTGGATATAAGATTCACCTCTTTCTTCTTGAAGGAAAACTTTCAGGATTATATAGTCAGTTTGAATTTTAGAATTCTCTTGTTTCATGATGCTTCAAGGAGACTGGCCCAGTTACTCTTTAGCGTAAAACCTGCTATACATTCTTGCTGATTATTCATTAGTCATTTCCAGTCTCTATGAATCCACAAAATCCTGTTAAGGAGTGTTCCATCCTCACATTTATTCTCCTTTTTTCTTAGTTTGTTGTTGAAACTTTTATATATAGATTGTCATATCTATGGCTTTAGACTTCTATCCCAACCCTTCATTACCTTAACTGAAATTTGAATTATGTTCTAACTCAACAAAGATATTAAAATATCTTATATTAGTCTTAGAAGTTTTCTGAGATCTTATAAATTTTCATTTTTTGATAACATAAGTGAAGTAAATTGCAGTAGCATCTCTGAACTTAAGTGCTATTTCACAGTCTATAATAAGATCAACCCATTCTAATTTGAAACACAACACTAGATCCATGGTTTCCCAACAACAAGAAGGTACCATCTGGCACACTATTAGTGCAAGACACTCAGGTTTTATGCAAGATGCATATTATTGGAATATATGCAAGTTTTCCTCCAAAAGCTGACATTTTACTATGATTAGTTTGTCAACTTACTACAATTCTATATAAAATAGAATTCTACAAAAATGCAAATAATATAGCAAGATAAGTGTCATTTTCTTAATAAGAATAATTATACCACATTCCCAGAGGACAGATGTGTGAAAAGTTTAAAGGAAATGAACAGACTCTTGTGTGCAAAAGTAATACCATAGTCCTATTATCTAACATGAAGTACAGAAAAATAGGTATTGTTGATTTCAGAAGTTTTAAGAATCACTTTTAAATCCAGGAAACAGATATGACATGACAGTCTCCCTAATTCAAAATCATAATTCACCATCTCTTTCTTCATAATTTGTTCATATCTCCTGTGGTCAACTTTTTCAGTCTCAGCGATGGCTAAGTAGCTGATCTTCAGTGCTTGATTTTTCCTCAGAGTACTGAAATAGGTGTGACCTTTTAAATTTCCCTGCTTCATCTTGATTTCTATGGCCTCATCCATGAAGTTTGGAAAATATTAAGAAATTTGAAAAGAAACATTTCTAATAATGGTGTTAGATAGATATACAATTTGTTGATTTTATTTTATTGACAAAATGATAGCATTGTTAACCTCTACATAAATTATTTGAAACATATGGTTGTCTAATGCTTACTTTTTTCTAGAGTGCTATAAAAATAGAGGTAAAAGTTGTTTTTTTTTTCCACATAATGTTTATCTGAGAGGTAAAATGGCAAGAAAATACTGATAATTTTGCTAGAATAGCATATAAGCAGCATTTTCATAAATCAGCATTTCCCCCCTACATTCATATCTAGAAGTAAAAAGAATTAGAATGTAAAGCAATAATTGCTTACTAATAAAAAACTTAGTTGGTGCTCATTTCTGGAAATTAGATATTCTGGAAAATAGTAGATATTTACAAAGCTTGATGTATTTAAATTTCCTTGTCAGCTATCAAGGTGACACAATAGACCAAAGCAATGGATTTATTTTAGAGCTTATATCAGCAATTGACCTCATACTTTTCCTATGCTTTATTTTCCTCTCACCAGATTACTCTTTATATCTTCCTCTGATTTTTTTCTCATCCCACTCTTTTAAAAACTATTTTTTATTTGTGGTAACATTGTTTTATAACTCCCTCTTTTTAACTAGCTAGAGAGATGGACATGTTCTTTCCCCAAGAAGTTCATAATTTTTTAATACCTCTCTTCTGTCTTAAACTTTAAGGTACATGAGATTACAAGCCAGTTGTCTGTCTTCATTGTCTCCAAAATTAGGAAATATATTTGTAAGTTGAACAGTTAAATATTTTCCTGGTTAAGTTGTCACTAACAGGATAACTTACTCCAACCTGTGTGGAACCTTCTGATAATAAGACCAAAATGGGTTTGTAAACTTTTGGTGGAAGTTATTTGGCCTTTTATCTAGTGCATGTCAAAATGACCAATCATTAACAATTTTAAGATACAATCTTAGTAAAGGCAGTTCTCATAAAGTCATAAAGTCAGAAGAAAAACTCTTTATGCATTAAAAATTTTATGGGAGGCAAGGGAAGATAAAAAAATGGTGATATGGGATATATATAACTGAAAATAGTGGTCATTGAATAAGCTTTCATTAAAAAGTTACTCAGCCATTGGGTAGCTACAATGTTGGAAATGTTTCTTTATGATCAAGATCAGATTCAGTTGACATAATCAATGTCATCTTAGTCACTTTCCTTTAAGTTATATATCCCATATTAGATTTCTTTTTAAAATATATCACTTGGAAAAAGAAATGTGATATGAATGACGTAATTTCATTAGCTTTCTGTTGACTTCCATAGCTTTATTAAGTCTAAAACTCATGTCCTTAACTTCACTTTGACTCCCCTTAATATGATCAAATCACCACTTGGTTATTCGGTCATTAAATTGTTCCTATCAATGCCTCTTATTCTTCTCACAGTATTACAAAGTACACTGTTTTTTTTTTTTTCTATAGCTGTTAACCTATGTTCATGTTCTCCTAGTAAATAACATGTGTCATTTTACAGTAATATAGAAACTCTTAAATATAAATGGTCTTCACCACTCCTCTCTTTTTCTACCCAATAAATTTAACTTCATCACTCATTTTTATCTTCTATCTCATAGGAGGTAGCAATCATCCTCCAGCAAGGCTAAGCTTTCAGCTTGTCTCCTTGAACCTATTCTTTTCCTTGTGATCTCATTTTTTTCCAATTTCACACACTTGCTTCACATTCACAATCTCCCTCCTTCCCATCTTTCTTTTCTGCCAATATACATATACAGAAACAACTCCCATTACATCCCATATCACCAATAGTCTCTCCTTAGCCAAGCATCTTGAAATTGTAGATTACATTACTCTTTACACTTCCTTGCGTCCTATAAGCTTTTCAATACATAGAGAATTAACTCTGACTTCACCACCTTATGGGAACTGCTTTTACTAAGATTGAGAGTATCTTCTAATTGTTAAGGCCACCGGTTGCTTTTTAGTTTTTACTTGATATCTCTGCTGTATTTGGTTATTGAGAAATCTGTTCTTGAAATTCTTCACTTTTATTCTCTTGGATAACATAAAGTATAATATTCGTATTTTGGAAACATCTTGTTATGTCGCTGGCTCCTCTTCTGGAACTTACTCGTAAGACAGTATTTCCTTGGTTCTATCCTTAAACCCTCTTCTCATTCAGTGTGTTTGAATAAAGTCATTTTTAGCCATGATATCATCAAAATACATATGCTGATTACTCCCAAATATACTTTGTGATAAAAATTCACTCATCCAACCTATTTTTGTTATATGAACCTGGATATATGCTAAAATGGTTCCTGTATCCAACTGCAGTGTGGATGTATGTGGAGGCTTCCCCATACCAACAAGAAATTCTTGGACACTGGCAGGATGTCTAAGAATTGAATCTAACTCAGCTCAAATCTGACATCTAAGCAGAGAGAGTATCTGTTTCTAAAGGAAAAGTGCACAGTCTCCCAGGACTAGACTCCACTTAAGCCAATCCCCAGTCCAGGTTATTACCTGTCAACATGCTTTATATCAGAATTCCCCACAGTGCTCTCCTTGGGTGCAATTATTTTGCTAGAGTAGCTCATAGAACCCAGGGAAATATTTTACTTACTAGATCACTGGTTTATTGTAAAAAGATATAACTCAGAACAACCCAACAGAAGAAATGCATAGGGCAAGGAATGGATAAAAAGCCTGCCATCTTTGGGTGTGCCACTTTCCCCAAATCGCCACATGTTCACCAACCTGGAAGCATTATAAACCCCTACCTTGGATTTTTGTGGACACTTATCACATAGGCAAGCCTGATTAAATCATGGTCCATTAACCCTCACTCGACCTCCATATTCTCTCTACCCAAGAATGGGAGGCTGAAAGTTGCAAACATCTGACCACATGGGTGGTTCTTCTGGCAACCAGACCCTTGAATGCTTCCAGAAGTCACCTCATTCACATAACAAGCAGAATCTCTATCACTCTCAACAGTGGAAATTCCAGGTTTTTTGTTTTTTTTTTTGTTTGTTTTTTTTTTTTTTTTTTTTTTAAAATTGTGAGGCAGGAACTGTAGAGGGAGAACCAAATATATATAAGAGAAATATATATTTCTTATAAGTCACAGTATTGCAATTTACCAATGCACTGCAAATTATTGTAACCTTTATGTACTAGTTTCTTTAATATTTTACTATTCGTCCACCTTCCACATTTAAAAAATAAATACCTAACTCTGTACTTGATGCACTATAAGAAAATATTACCTGAAAGTTTAACTTATTATACCTATAGCCACATCAGTCTCCTGTGTTTGTCTGACTGCAACACCTACATTTCCACATGGGAAACCATATCATTTAAGCTTCTTTAGTCTGCTCTTCCCTGTTATATTCTTGCTCATTTCTTTTACAACTACAGAGCTTTATCTTTATTTTTTTTTATATTGGTAATTTTTGGACAGTATTTGATTTCTCCCCTCAGGTGGTGTCCCTGTAGACCACCTACTACCATGTGCCCATGATCCATCTCCACAATCCCTTCTGTTCTTACCTACCCTGTTTTTTTCTAAGGATTTATTTATGCATACAAGAACTGGGGTGTATGCCAGGGGTGCGGGGGTGAGGGAGAGGATTCACTAGGGACAAATGGGGAGCATAACAGGCAGATCTGAAATACTGTGCTGAGGGGAGCAGCAGGAGAGACAGGAGAGATCTGCTGTGGGTTAGCTCCCTGGCTGGGGAATCAAACTCATGCCACAGTGGCTAGTGATAGCTTGATAGCACAGACTTTAACCCCTCTGCCTCCAGGTAGGCTCTTCTTCTTTATCCTGTTTTGACCCCATTCCCTCCCTCTCTCCTCAATGATGCCTCAGATCTGTAGTCAACTTGCAAGTTTTGTCTTTTTCCTGACCCTTTGTTTGGTTTCTTTATATTCTGCATATAAGTGAAACAATCAATATTGATTTTTTTAAAGATTTTTTTATATTCCCCATACAATTGTACCCCCCTTATTTTGACCCCAATCCTGCCTCTCCCCATTCCCCCCATAGTGTGTCTCTGGTTTATAGTTGCTTGTTGATTTTGATTTTTTTCTTTATTATAGTTATTCTTTTTTCCTGGTCCCTTATTTAGGTTTTCTAGATTCCTGCTACGAGTGAGACCATCCGGTATTTTTCTTTTTCTTTCAAATTTATTTTGCTGAACATGATCCCTTCCAGCTCCATCCATGTTGCTGCAAATTGCATGAGTTTATCTTTTTTGATTGCTGAGTAATATTCCATTGTGTATATATACCACATCTTCTTGATCCAGTCATCTATTTTTGGGCATTTGGGTTGTTTCCAAAGCTTAGCTATTGTAATAGTGCTGCTATAAACATAGGGGTGCAGGTGCCCTTTTGAATTAACGTTTCTGTGTCCTTTGGGTAAATACCTAGGAGTGGAATTGCTGGATCATATGGAAGCTCTATCTTTAGTGGGTTGAGGAATCTCCATACAGCTTTCCATAGTGGTTGGACCAGTTTGCACTCCCACCAGCAGTGCAGGAGAGTTCCTTTTTCTCCACATCCTCACCAACATTTGTTGTTGCTAGTATTTTTAATATGTGCCATTCTCACTGGTGTGAGATGGTATCTCATTGTAGTTTTGATTTGCATTTCCCTGATTACAAGTGATGTTGAACTTTTTTCATATGCCTGTTGGCCATTTGCATTTCCTCTTCAGAGAAGTTTATTTTTAGCTCTTCTGCCCATTTTTTGATTAGATTATTTTCTTTGTTTTTGCTGAGTCTCCAAAAACCCCAAATAACCAAAACCCTCCTGAAAAAAAAAAAAGGGGATGGGGGCATCACACTCCCAGACTTCAAACTATATTACAAAGCCATAATAATCAAAACTGCATGGTATTGGAACAAGAACAGATGCACAGACCAATGGAACCAAATAGAAAATCCAGAAATAAACCCACAGATTTATGGTCAACTAATCTTTGACAAAGGAGCAAAGAATATGCACTGGAGCAAAGAAAGTCTGTTCAATAAATGGTGCTGGGAAAACTGGGTTGGTACATGCAAAAGAATGAAAGTTGACTACTTCCTCACACCATGCACAAAAACCAACTCAAAGTGGATTAATAATATTTATATTTTTTTCTTATTTAGTATTATCCCTTCGTGCTCCATCATGTTTCCTATAAATGGCATGAGTGTACCTTTTTATAACTGAAATATTCCATTGTGTATATATACATATTCTTGAACCATTCATCTGTTTTGGGGTATTTAGGTTGTTTCCATATCTTGGCTATTGCAAATAGTGCTGCTATAAACATAGAAGTGCAGATTTCCTTTTGAATTAATGTTTTTGTGACTTTTGGGTAGATTCCTAAGTGTAGAATTGTTGGGTCATATGGTAGATTCATTTTTAGTGTTGAGAAACTTCCACACAACTTTCCATATTGGCTGGATCAGTTTGCATCCCCACCAGCAGTGTAAGAAGCTTCCTTTTCCCACCACATCCTTGATAGCATTTTTTTTTACTATTATTAATATTGGTAACATGGAATTCTCACAGGTGCAAAATGATATCTCATTGTGGTTTTGATTTGCATTTCCCTGATAATGAACAGTTTTTTGATATGCCTTTTGGTTGTTAGCATTTCTTCTTTAGAGAGTATCTTTAAGCTCCTCTGCCCAGTTTTTGATTGGTTTGTTTGCTTTTTTGTTGTTGTTGTTGAGTTGTGTAAGCTCTTTGATATAATTTTTTGTCAGATGTATGGTGTGCAAATATTTTCTCCCATTCAATAGGGGTCTCTTGGTTTGGGTTGCTGTTTCTTAGTTTGATGTAGTCCCTAACTGCTGAGTTTTCTCTTGTTTCAGGGTACCTATATTAGTTTTTCATAAGTGTCATAACAAATCACCACAAGCTTAGTAGCTTAAGAAATGAATGCATCATTTAACAGTTTTGTAGGGCAGTCATCAGACTCTGGATTACTGTGCCAACATGAAGGTGCTATTGGGCACATTTCTTTCTGGAGACTGTTAGAAAGACCTGATTTCTTGCTCATTTAAGTTGTTGCTAGGCTTCATTTCTATGCATTTGTGGGAGTGAGCTCTCAATTACCTTGTTGGCTGACATAGGAGGACCAGTAGGACCCCCAGACTCCATTCATAATTGTGTGAATATAATTCCTACATCTCAGAAACAGCAATTGGACATCAAATCCTTCTCATATTATAATCTCTCTAATCCAGCCAAGAAGTGTTCCTCACTTTTAGGTACTCAAGTGATTAGATTAGACCCACCTTGATAATAAAATGTCTTCATCTCAAGATCCTATTTTAACTATATTTGTGAGATATCTTTTCCCATGGGGTTAACATATTCACAAATGCCAAGGGTTAAGTAAGGGACATATTTGGGGGGTGTTTATTCTATCTACCATAGTTTTCCCTCTGGTGCCCAAAGTTTTGCACCCACCACAAATATGTCTGTTATATCCCAAAGTCACTTAAAGTCTCAACCCCATCGTATCATCAACTCAAGATCCAAAACTCATCTAAATCTCATTGGAGAAGTTCCAAATCTCCCCGTGTATGTCATATAAATTAGGTGTAGATAAGAGGCTGGTTATACATGCAGCACAATTAATCATTACCTGTGAACCTGTGAAACTAAAGATTCTACTTCCAAATTATGTACAGGCATAGGGTAACACTTATAGGCATCCCAGATCAGAGAAAATGGAAAGATAAAAGGGCTTATGGTCACAAGCAATTCCAAAATAGTTTCAAGGAAACTACTGTGTAGTCAAACCTGAGAACAATAACTTAGCTCTGTGGGCTCAGGGGCCCCTCTGTGTCATCCTTTCTTGACCATGAAAGCTACCATATATTTTCAGCTAATTTATCAGTCTATCTTCTGTTTGTAGAATTCTGAGGTTCTGTCTCTTTCTCTCTGTCATTTGAATATTGCAGTGCTTCTATGATTTTACAAGAACTTAGTGGATTTTTCTGTGTATAATGTATTCAAGCCATTAAATCTTTTCTAGATAATATTTTTAGCATTTTCTGAGATGCTGAGATAATGACTTTAAGCTTTCTAGATACACTCTTGTTTAATTGAAGTGATCTAAGTTACGCCATCCATCTCTTCAAAAAAACCTTTTTGTGTTACTTAATGCTTGTGATCTTCTGAAGCAAAGTTTGAATAGCCCCACACTCAACATTTTCTCTAAAGCGCAGGTTCTGGATGGTGAATCTCTTATTTCAGGAATCTTTTTCCTTCAAGATAGGTTAAAAATCACAACTCCTGTTTTGTTTGATAATCCGTCAAATTATTTTCCCCCTTTACATTTTATATAAGCCAGAAAAAAGCAGCTTGTATCATCAATATTTTGTTAAAAAATTTCTTCACTTCTAGTAATTTTTATATTCCATTGTTATTTTTATTTGTAGATCATATCATCATATCTCCCTAGATTGAGTGTCCTGTGAATAATGGGTCCCAGACCCATATTTGTATTTCCAGCACATCATTATTTAATACTTTAAATGTAACATTTAAACAACCCCTTTTCCATTTCCTTCTCCCACTGGTTATATCCAAATATTTCAGTTGAGGATAGTTTTAAGGATAATCTCTCTACCTTGATAAGTATGCAAAATTTGACATTACAATCTAAACTGTATATGAGTGTTTTATTCAACTAATATAAGTGTGTGTTAAAATTATATTCCCTTCTTTGAAAATGCTACATGCTCATTTTAAAGAAACCTTTAGATCAATACCAGTGTATTGTGTTGCTGTCACAATAAATGTTGGATTTTATGCAGTTGTATTCTTTTTCTGTTAACACCAATTTAAAAAGGATTTCAATATTCAAAGAAGAATATGAAAAGTACACAACTGAGCAGTGTTTATCAGTTGAGTTATTATCCTTTTATTCCCTATAAAATAAACTATACTGAATTCCTTGAACCTTTTTCATTTCTCAAATGATTATTTCTATATTAAATGTAGAATGAAGTCATCTAGTTAAAAGTAATTGTGTCATTTTTCATAACAACTTCTTAAAAATTAGCATTGAGTAACTCTATGTAATATATGTAAGATTTTTCTGTGCAAAATTCAAAATAATTTAGAAATGGACCAACATTGATATTTATTGAGTGCTAAGGAACAAAACCATAATAACATAAACCTCTTCCAGACTTCTTTAAGTCACTGAAATGCTAAATATCTGCACAGAAGAGCTGTATTAATCAACAAAGTAGCTTGTGAGGTATGTAGGATAGTTTAATATATACCTGCCAAAGAATACATCAGACTTTTGTTCAGCAAAAATACATCAGACTTTTGTTCAGTTTAAAATATTTTGTTCATATTTATACATTGGTCAGTACAGCTGTTAGAGTTAAGGAATACAGTTTCATTTCAATAAATTTTCTTACATCAAAATAGAACTGAGAAAATTTTAAAATAAACTACCATAGATATTTCATTTTCAGAAACATCTTCAAAATATATTAACATTAATTTCATTCATGTTCCAGGATTATAACTTTATATTTACTATTAAGAGTATATTTACTTGAAAATTCATGTAAAAGAGTAGCATTTTAGGTATTTTAGATTTAGATATTTTAGACATATAAAATATATTTTAAATGAAATTTTTAGATTATTTAGGAAAGTATCAGGATATAGCTTCGTTAACCGGGCTGTCCAATGTAAAACATGTATGTTTTTTATATTAGAATCTTTCAGTTAATAATCTAAGTTGATGTTTGATTATGCAGTACTAAGGCATGAATAATGGTGATTATTAATTTGAGTGGATTCAATATGATATAAATCTGGGAGAATGAAATAAATGGAACTAACAAAGAAAAAATTAATGGAAGACAAAAGGTTTTGACCTTTCTTTAGAAACAGTTAAATGTGGAAAATTTAAAAAGAATATCTACATTGAAAAGGACGTCTTTCTTGCTACTGAATATGTTTCTTAGTTCAGAGGGGGTGGCATTACATCCTACATCCTAGCTCTACTGCAATCTGTTCCTGACAGGACCATCCATCTGTTTAAGCCTGAACAACCCTGCAGTTGCTTATGTGCTTATTCACAGATGTAAGTAGGAGGTTGACTACAGGTTTTTCTGACTTATACTTGAATCCAAGCTAATGTGACACATTTGCAAGCATAGCTGCACATGTTCTGGTTTAATTGGGAAATCTCTCCTTTGACTTTCAGAATAGCACAGAAGCAGAGACTGAGTCTAAACATGCCTACATTTTGAACAGAACTGATGCTGCTTGAAGAAGCCTGGAGTTGTGGTAAGGAAACAGGGGCTGTCGGAAAGCAGAAATGGCTCTAGAAGGGGTGAACAGCTGGCCTCTTTTGTAAGTTTTCTCTTCAGCATTGATGGGAGGTAGAAACCTGGGAGGAAGATGATTGGTTTAACATGGGCTCTAAATGATCCAAAATGTTCTAAAGTTACAAAGTAATTAGGGCCTACTTTGTTCTCATAGTGTGATAGACACTCTTCTAAAATTCCTATAATACTTTAGATGCTTTCATTTGATATTTTTGGATCCTAGAATTATTTATACAGTTGGAATGGTATTTTTTGGTTAGAAAATTTAAATATCTGAGGCATAAATCAGTCGCTGGACATCATTCACACTTCTCTAGGTCTTAATCTATAAGCTATGTTGGACATCAGAGACTGTTTACAAGTGAAAACTGTACTGAACGTGTCAAGCATTTAAAACTGCAGCAGTGGAGCAAACCTCCAGCATGACTTATAGTGCATTTTGCTTCCTAAAATGTTTTGACTATTATGGTAATTGCTTTACAAGTGAAAACTAGCCTCCTCAGTTTTCAGAATACTTCTTGTAATCCAAGCATATCACACTTTTACATCTTTTTCTCCGTACCTTTTATCTTAAGTTATTTAAGTAGTTTAAGATTCAGCTGAATGTCATCTACTCTATGAAGCCTTCCTTGATATTCTCAGTCATATTAATCACTTAATGTCAATGTTTTCCCATAGTGCTTTGCTTTCATGTGTTATGCATCACAGTTGAATTGTTCCATTGTTACATGTTTTTATATTTCTTTTGTGTGTATGTGACTATTAATAAGGAACTTCATGTCAATTCTCAATAACTATTGATTGGGATGAATTTAGGTATTCATCAAATGCATGTGCAGGTAAATCTTTTATATCATTTTATTATTAGGTTTAAAAACTACTGTAGAGATCTTAAAATACTTTTGACACTTTATATTTCTTCCCTCTTTATGGTTTACAAATACTTTTTTAGTAAATATATATATGCAAATATGAGTACAATAAGAAGTCCCACTACTGAAGTTAGGGTGGGTGATATGCAATGTTATCTGGGAAGGAAAGAAAAAGTAGACATCTCTAAGAAATGGGCAAATAGTGTTTTTCAGGGAGAATTCAGAGTATAAGTTGTTTACTTCCTGAAGAGTATTTGGTAAATCCAAAGGGAGAGCGGGAAGTTGGGGAGGAGAGGACAGAAAGAGAGGAGATCTACAATAGCAGCAAAGTGGAGACAATATTATTTCTATCAACCACAGCAAGCATTCCATCTAAGTTTACGGTAGTGGAGAATCATACTTCAGTAGTTCTAACATTTTACTTCACATTTACTGTGAAGTAAAAAACAACAGAAAGAGAGCACTAATTTCTAAACCATCCTTTAGGAGGCAAACTAAGGATTCACCAAGATATAATTCATCATTTCCCAAAGGAAAGGGAGATGAAAGGGTAAAATTCCAGATGTCTTTCTCTGAAACACACACACACACACACACACACACACACACACTCCCTTCAAATTTTGCAGTTCTACTTATAGCTATGTTGAGCTCCTTCTTCAAATATATTTGAAGAGATGGTTCCCTGAGTGAGAAATACAATTTTGAAAGTCACTGACCTAAAGAGCATAAGGGCACATTTAACAAATTCTTAAGTAATATTGTGTCACTGCAGCTCTCTAGAAAGCAAAGCTGAATTAAAGATTGACTTTCTGAAGATTTACTAGGGATATTTAGCACCATTGAAAGAGAGGTAAAACTAGGAAAAATGCAAAATAATGAGAAGGATGACTCCTTATAATGAGTCACAGAAACTAGGGTAGTGACTCGGGAGGGGTGAACATTTGTTACTGGGATGCCCCAAAGATTCCTTGAAGAGCAAAAGGTGGGAAAGTCTACCTGCTCATCCTCTCTTTCACATATATTTCATTAACTTTTATCTCATGGGGAGCTTATTGCAACTCCAGGTTGCATCATTTGATACTGTGGTAGTTACTCAGAAAGGCAGTTCCCATGCCATGTGCCAGTCTCCATTTCATTTCTCCAAGTCTTGAAATGAAGAGGCAACCCAAACAAGTGGAGTTTCAGCTAAGGAATGAAGTTGAGGGAATATTGGAAGGGGCACAAGCTCTGTGTCCAATGCAAATATAATTTTTAAGAAACTCTGAATTGTAGAAATGAGCAGTTTTACTTGAATAGATGTCAGACAACATAAAATTTAGACTAACATTAAATGGATGTAGAAGAAATACAGGTAAATGAAAAAACACAATAGAAGTCATGGATGTATAAGAATAATACCTTTACTAGGAGTGTGAAGTCTGGCTTGTATTCTTGGTGATACCCTCATTTTATTGAACAGAATCTAAGAAGGGGATAATCATTGTGTGTGTTATGAATTCCTAAGTTCATATAAGGCATCCCTTTAACCCTATGTCTGGGGTTTACCTAATATGCTTATTGAAGAGAATGATACTTGCTGCTCAAGATTCAACAATGTATTAAGTACTATGCAAATTACTGGGAATTCAGATCTGAACTCATAATTATTACCAATATCTTTTGACACTCCAGTATACATAGAATGTGTCTACCCATCCCACTGCCATATACTCAGTTTCTCACATAATGTCTATTAATGACTTAAAAACAAGTTGGTTTTGGTCCAAGTCCTGATTCTTCAATTTTGAACATGCTCTAATCAAGTATCCTTTCATGTGCACATGCCATTTCACTACCAGTGCACATTCCCTTTGATTGGTTTCTCTCTGCCCTTCCATTCCCAGCACCAAATGTACTCTCAAACCCTGCTAGCTGAACAAACTCTTCTATATCTCCAGGATTTAAGTAAATTGGTTCTTTTATCTTTTTCCTCAACGAAGCCCCAGATCTGTTTCACGAGTGCCATTAATTCTGTTACCTTCTAGAATGGAAATGGTTTAGTCTCCCTAATATGCCATAGGGTCAAGGAGAATTACTTGTGTGACCGCAATCAATTCTACACTTTTTTTTTCCATTTATGGAGTTCCCCTTTATTGAGATTCATGACATACAGCATTAGTGATTTCTGAGACCTCTCTTACTTTCTTCTCTAATCTTCCAATTACATTTTTTTTTTTCCTATGGCAGAGGGAAGTTTCTACTTACAAAAGTCTTGATGTCACTTCCTACTATCATCAGGGAAATAATTCATCATCTATGTGGGAAATATGTCTGTAATAGCTGTAAAGGCTTAAAGCTATAACCCAGAGTCTATTTCAATAACCAATTCAAGGACATACCATGGAACTTAGTGGCACCAGGAAATCTTCCACCTTTTTCTCTTAATATATAAAACAAAAATAGACAATTCTCAAATGATACTGCTGATGAATACTCTCCAGAAATTGTAATGTCTTATAAACTGTATCAGCACAACTTCATGGTGTCTAACCTATCCTCTTCTCCCTGGTAAACTTTCACTATCCCTCTCTCTGCTCAGGAAACATTTAAGATTTTTGAATGGCTCCCTCTCTGACTCTCCAGGGTATTTATTCAAACCTTCTCAGAGCCTCCATTTCTCTATTCAGCTATCCTATGTCACTCTCACCATGTCCTGTGATGAAAGTATGAAAATCTTTGATCTTTTTAAGAGTGAAAATTACTTCATTTTCCAAAGCTAAAAGCCTTATAAAATGGATCACACCAGAATTCAAGAAGAGAATACCTCAGGAAATATTGGTTCCTGCACAATGTTTTGTAAAGATATGGCAGACAGGACCATGTGTGACTGGAATATAATTCCTTTGGTACTATCTGGCAGAAGAGGCTAGAGGGTAGGCTGGACTCAAATAGAACAGATTTCAACTTGATTTGTTCCCTACACATGCATTTCACAAAATAAATATTATCTCTGTGAACTTCCATTTATCCATATGAGTAAAGTAAATTTATACAGGTCAGAAAAAATATTGGATTAACAGCTTGGACATTTTAGTAACAGGGAACATTGGAGGATGTCAGAAGAAAAATTATCAGTTTACAAAGAGAAAGAGAAGGGGGGAAAAAGGAAGGCAATTTAACAGCCTATTATTTGAGGCCATTTCAGAGTAGTTATTCATTTAAAAGGTCAGTTTGCAGATTTACTTTGTAAATGGAACAAATTTAGCAAATGATAGGCTGAGAGGAGATTATACACTGAATGTTAGCATAGGGTTCCTGCCAGCAGGGCACTGATGAGACTTTGAATAGAAGGGGATTAGGAAGTGATTTTTCAACTGTTAAATGGTAGCAGAGCAGGTAAACATGTAAGGTTGTGTAGTTTGGAACAAAGCTTCATGAATAGTTTTTTTTTTTTTTTAATGCTTAATCATTTTTCCTTTTGTTAACGCTCTGTTACTAAGGCCTGTACTGCTATTTAGTAATTCCTTTTAATAAGTCTTCTCAAAGCATCTTTTAAATTGTATTCCATTTGAAATGAAAATAAGTGACTACAAAAGAGTTAGGAAACACTGTGTTAGAACCACATGATGAAGCACAATCATTTTGTTCCTTTTCTGCTTTCTAAGTTTATTACTTCCTCTTAAGAAATAAAACTGACAGAAAAGCAAAAATTGGCCAGTTTATTTTAACATATAAAAGCTAAAAATAATTTTGAAGCAATAAAACAAAAATATAGTTTGATCAATCGATATAGCTCAGAGCATTGTGCCATGTGACACGTGTCATGAAGAGGACTCAGCCATGTTACTGTTAGAGAGTATCTTAGCTGCTAACAGGGGTTTTTTTTGTTGTTGTTTTCAACTGAAGTGTCACTAACTAAATTTATAACAGTATATCTTGTACTCTACCAATGACCAAACAGGTGTAATGTTAAAGAAAACTTGGAATAAATTGGTGCTTTTGTAACAGGGTGGTCCCCAGGAAAGGGGGAGGTTCCCTGCCCCACCCAAGGGAGGGTGGAGCTGAGCAGGAAGAGGAGAAGCTGCAGAAGAGACTGAGGAAGGAAGCAGGATGGAGCCAGGAGACCTGGAGGAGGCGCATGGAGCCTAGAGACACGTGAAGAAACTGTGCTTGTCTTTTGGTCGTGGACTGGGTGACACAGATGTGGGTGAGACCCGTGGGGAGGTGACAATGGCAGCTTTTATCTTGATGTTGATTTTGCTCTTTTCCTTCCGGGCTTGTCCGGTTGTTTCTGACCCTTTTCTGTGGGTCCCCACTGGAAGATGCTTTAGACTTGTGGCAGGCTTTGGGGCCTTGCTCTGGGCCGATCCCATATGGATGGACTTTTACCCACAAGGGGATGGGTAACTTTGGGTGCTTCATTTAGAAACTAGATTCTTTGCCTTGCCTGTATTGTTTCCTAGTTTTATTAAAGTTCCTTCCCATTAAAGTCTCCTATGTTTTGTGTTGATGCGGCGGATGGCAGAACCCATTTAGAATAGGCAGGTTTGCGGGGTTTGGGCTGCCCCTCTCCCTGTCCTATAACACTTTTAATTTTCATATGGTCTAATAGAACTATTAGTGTCCAGCATTCATTCATCTTCCTATTGGTAAAGGCTCTCTAGATTGTCCTTGAGGATCCAGGCATTATTAACTGTCCAGGAAAATCAAGGGGACATTGTTTCCAGGGAAGACTGTAGGAACAATGCGTGGCTAAGTAGAGCATTTCATTATTTTAGTTATAGTGATTGGATCAAACATGTAATCCATCACATGATTCAGAACCAATGAGACTCAAGTTATGAACTGATCTGTGCCTAAAGAAAATGTTAAGACAGGTATTATTTACTTAAATCAATTTGAGTTGATTATCTTTCTTAAATGAAATCCTATACATTAATTTTACATTTTAAATCATACACACACAAATACAAAGTTTTAAAATATACTCTTGAAGGGGAATGGGTTCATCCCACTCACCTCTTTGCTCACATTACACTATTTTGGGGTTCTGACTATATAAAAGAATATTTAGGGTGACTGTATACTCCCTTATAATATCTTATTTATGAAGTTGAATTTAAGTAAAAAAAATTCAAAGTGTTGGTTTTAAAACGTCACTTGGTGCAATTAATTCATGCTAATTTTAATGTTAGTCTTTGTCCCCTTCTGCCATGACAAGTTTTATTTACTTTATTTAGTTACCAACATGATTCAAAATGTAATCAAAGCTTTCAATAGAAATTATGCCAGATATTATCATATGTTGTATAGTAAATGAAGTATAGAAAGACCTTGAACTATAAGAGATGGATTATTAAAGCAATTGTTTTCATACAATATGGAACTAACTACAGGATCAAACCAAAGGCAGTTTTCTTTATGCAGACAAAGAAGTACAACAAATCAACAAAAGAAAATGCAAATAAAACTAACATCTGTAAACTATTTGAAAGCAAAACCCAATGCCATTGACCAGTGTAAAGTCATTGAATGTTTCTGCCTAATGAGATATAAATCTTCAATATCCAGTAATAACATTGACAATGACAAGGAGAACAGGGAAACATAGAGCCCACAATGAAACTTACTTTACACTACTTTAACTTAATCTACTCTTACACCTCTTTGATAACCTGGAGGAAATGGAAATTGATTCCTTTTTGAATAAAGCTTGGCTTTCAGACAAGAGTTGGATAATTTTCCACAGGATATAAAGTGGTGAAAGTAACCTTTTAAAAAAGACTATACAGCCTGCACCTCATATTTCTCAACCAGTTGGAGAAAGAACTCATGCTGCACTTCCATTCAAACACACTTCATAGTAAGCTTCCTGCTAAGTTCTTAAATTAGGAATTGAATTTTAGGAATCAGATCTAGAGTCCTTCTCCTCTAATGATATAATATGACCCTTTTCTACCAGTTTTATTACCACCATTACCATACCTTCATTAGTGATTTGATTTAATTTTATAACTCATTAATTTTAATCCTACTAAATATACTCTCCTGATACAATTCAAGTGATTCTGTAACTACCATGTTGTCTAATATATAGATTTAACATAAATATTAAGTGCTTTTGATTTTTTTGTCTCTTTTGAAAAACAAAATAAAAATCATATAACACTGTATATATTCTTTAGTAGAAAATGGAATGGGAAATAATTAAAGCCCAAGATTTTGACTAACTAGGATTTGAATCCTGGATGTAACTTTGAACAAATTACTTGATATGTCAATCTTACTGTCCTCAACTGAAATATGGGCACAGTAACTTTAGTGTTTTCCTGGTTTAATCACATAATCCAACCAAAGAATTTAGCAAAGTATCTGATC
>NW_026555331.1:39031609-39050609 GCF_014898055.3 Talpa occidentalis | reverse complement strand
AAAAAAATCAACATACATACATGAGACCTGTATATAGGATATTATATATACTATAAACATGTATACATGAGACCAAGGAAAAATTAGTAGCTCCTTGAAATGACCCAAACCATTCTCTTAAATAACATCTTCAAATAAAGACAAGAGATGTTGGGTAAGAGGCGAAGACCAATTATGAATGGATACCAGGAGAAGTACAGTAATCAAGGGTATGGTTACTGTATAAATTTAAGCCACGTTTCTCTTCATTGATTAGATATTCTAGAGATTTGGTCATCTCCAACTTTCCATCTGGGGAAAGGCCCTTAACAAATGAAGCTTTTTCCTTACACACGTAAACATACATTACAAAAGTGTATCATTTATTCAGATTTCAGTGTCTTTTCTATGCATGCTGTCTTTTTTTTCTTTTTTTTTTTGGTGGGACCCTCGCCGGTGGCCGGGGAACGAACTGGCGCTGCAGAGGCTGCGGGCAGCCTCGCAGCCCAGTGCTTAACCGCTGTGCCACCAGGGGAGGCCCTGTATGCTGTCTTTTTTTAAAAGTCTAAAATAATCCTTATGCCAAAGGAAGCTATTTTGGGGGTGCAAATTTGCTCCCCTGTAATACATCATAAATATAGGTGGAAATTACAGTCTTTTGTAACCAACCACATTTATCTCATCATCCCTATGGGGTCAGAATGGCCACCAGGTGGCACTCAGACTTCAAATTGCTGTGTAAATTAGATAAGGGACGTAATTTCCCAAAATGCTGATTGTCCCCTAAACTTTGTTATAATGCAAAACAGCTATTTCTTTCCTCTTATCTTTCTAAAAACTTGGAGGCCCCATAAGTTGAATTTTCACTATATAATCAAATATGCAGCATTTTAATTGCAGGTTTAATTATATATAAATTATATTGTGATTATATTGTGATAAATAGTAATTGCATTTTCATTCTGCAACCCAAAATATTTTAAACTAAGAAATTGTCTTCAATATATTCCAAAGATGTAAGTCTTAATATCAGTTTTTCTATAATAAAACTGGAACAAAATCATCAATTAGAATAATTAGAATTTGAAAACCTACTGTTAAAACTTTCTCCTTTCATGTCTTGATTTCTGCTCTTTGACTTGTAGCATTAACAGATGTGTTTTAAACCATCATTGCACATAATGATTTTTTGGGGAATATCTACTACATTGCTGAAACTGTCATATTTAAAAGATAAGTCTAGTGTATGAGGGACATGGTTCAGTGAATAAGAAAAGAACAATAAAATAATAAAGCAAACATATTGCACTTTCTGTTTCAGGACTGAATGAATTTGAGGAAATTGAAAAGGAATTTTCAAATGTCAGAAAATGCCAGTATAATAAAAATTTTAAACAAGGCATAGGCATTAAAGGGATGTTTCAGTCTCAATAAATATACCAAGCCAATATGTATAAACAATTCAAGTCATATGCTTATTGAAATCTGCCTGCATTTGAAATTGGATAATTATATTTGTAATTTATTTTTCCAGTCTTCAAAATTTTATTAAGAATCAAATGTGCCAATTACTGTCTAAATTTTGGAGAAATAAAGGTTAAAATACAGCCTTAGTTCATAATTGACATAGATTTTATTGGGTTCATGGGCAGTGATCAAGTAAACAAGTTAATTTCTAAAAATGATAAGTGATATTTAAAAAGTGCTCAGACGAGAAGCTTTTGAAAGTCTTATATTAAGCTAGGATATATCTGACCAAGAGGAAAAATCCACTTAAAGTGCAATGGATATTCAGTGCAATGGATATGGCAAAGAGGCAAGCCGGATCTGTCATATATAGACAGCAGCAAGAAAGGCTATGTAGCTGGAACTCCTAATGTACCTAATGCTAGTTAAAGAGAGTGGTAAACAAAGACTAGATCATGGAAGAACTAGAAGGCACTGAAGCACAACTTGATTATCTTTATTGTCTTCATTGTATGATGTACATTTGGAACAGGACAATGCCATAAATCTGAATTATAAGTTAATTTTATGTGCAACTGAAGCAGTTTAGATGGGAATTGATATTAAGCAGGTGGCAGTAAGATGGAGAAAGAGAACAATGGTTAGTTTGAATAGTTTCGGCAGACTCTGGGGTGTAGGGTTTGTCCATATTCTTTAGCACCTGGCCCTGTGGAAATTAGGGCAGGGGGCCTTGGGCCGTGAGTGTAAAAATCCTGTAAGAATCTGCTAATAGTGGTGGTTGGGGGTATGGGCTTTCGATTTGTTGGTTTATGAAAATCTCACTCACAGAGGAGTCGTTTGTCAGCTTTAGGAATTAGCTAGCTCTGAGAGGGGCAGTTTCTCCTGAGTCATCAAGGCTTTAAGGCATCAAAGCATCGTAAGATACAGAAAATTAAAAACATGATTAATACATAAAGTTTTCTAAATATAGAAAATATATTTAGAGAGAAAATTGGGAATACAGGAAATTAGGAAAACATGGTATCACAGGAAAATAATTGAGGATAGAAGGAAGTTTTAGCTAGCACAAAAATGAATGAGTTTAAAGAAAGCAGTTGTGAGACTGAAGTCTATCAGAATGAATTGAGGATACAATGGGGAGAGGTGAAAGAGAATCTTTGAAAGAAGGGAACAGAGAAATGGTGCATACGATCACTTAAGTTTGTTTTACTACCCATATCTCAAATTTGCCTGGTGACTTCTGTTTAAATGAGGTGGTTTTGTCAAAAGATCATGAATGCTGAACCTGTCTCCAGCTCTCTTTGCTCATTCAGCTTCCAGAACACTGACACAGCCAGAGTTTTACCACTAAGGATATTGGAGCTGTCTAGCTTGAGGGAAAACCTATAAAGCCATTGGTATTTGGGTTAGTAAACAACCTCAGATGATCCTATAGTGAAGCTCATACTGTCAAACCCTACATGTATACCCAGAACTTCCAAATAAAATATTAATTACTGCATCTTTATGCAGTACATACCATGTATTATCTCTCACCTGAGTGGTAATGTTATAATAGTTAAGACTCCAATTTTCACATCTAGACTATTTATATTCAAATTATAAATTTACTACTAATAATATGGTACCTTGGTCCATACAGATAATTTTCATATATCTAAAATGAAGATTATAAAATTCTTACCTCTAAAAGTTTTGTAGTTAGTGAGTAAAAGTCAAGGAAGTTCTGTTTAAACATTTTACCAATGCCATCAATCCATATTATTATAATTTTATGAGTACAGATGGGACAAAACAAAGAAATAGCTTGGAGGAAAAAAGAATATTGAGGAAAAAAGAAACTGAAACCACTACTGTAATTCTCAAAGCAATAAAAATGAAAAGATGCACTGCATAATACCAGAGAACAAAAATTTACATTGAAACTTAAAAAATTAGAGTATAAATGAAAAACTTAGTTCATGAGAGGGAAAAAAGTGTCCATATTTGCAGACTTAGAAAGGTAAAAAGAGAATACTAACTTATCACAATTACCCCAAATTAAGAGAACACCAAACTTCTAAAATTGACACTTACTTTGCTGCAGAGTAGGTAGCCACATAATTTTCCTAATCTAGGAAAGTTCCAAAGCAGTCAATATAATATACATGTTCTTTCCAATACCATTATGCTCAGCAGGGACAGAGGGTTACATTGTGGAGCCATTAAACTTAAATTAAAATTACACCTCAGAGTGAAATTCTGCATTAATGTACATTATGTTACTTAGGGGGACTTCACTTTCTCTCTTCATTGAGTTAAATATACACTTGGTTTCATTGGGAAATCTTCTTAAGAGAAGCCTCACAACATTACCAGCTCTGTTCTATTTTGTGCTGGGCAATCTTGAGATCTGAGCATTCTGTGAAGGTTCTGCCTTAGATCTCCTTCTCCTGCCCCAAGTATGTGGGTTCTCAGTTAACAGGGGAAGGAATTATAACCTGCTATTCAAGACCATCATTTAAAAGGAAAAATTGTGATGTGATTTACTTGAAAAAGTCTTTCTCCCATGATGACTAATTATAAAGGTGGTTATACTGTTGCAAACTTTAGGACATTTTATGGAAGTATGTGAATTATTTTAAGTTTCTAAGTATGTGTTCCAGATTTTCTCTCCATGTGATTTGTGTTCCAGATTTTTTCTCCATGTGATTTAACCTGGAAGTTATATGTAAAAAGCAGTTTCTTCTGAGCCATATTTTGTAATAAAATACAAAATGGTGTACACACGTATATATATACCTGCTGTACATAACACCTACATAGATAAAGTGAATAATTGTTCCATATGTTAGTAGTATTCAACTCTTTTTTTTCCACATTTCTAAAAGGACAGGTTTATTAGGAAAAGGAGAAAGAAAAAGAGAGGCACCTGCATAGGCACAGGTGGGCAAGAGAGCAGCTCAGGTGTATTCATACTTACACATAGTTATCTAGCATTTTTTCCTCATGTCATAGCTGCATGTACATGGAATGAATAATTTTGGCAACCTACGAGTTAGCTTGACTTCACAAGAAGTAGGCTGCCTGTTTGCAGTCAGCTCCTCTTATCTGCAAATGATTTATTTAATATTGTCCCAGATTAATCTAAAAAAAAGCACTTTATAATTGAACTAATGGAACTTTTCTATTAAAAGGGTAAGATCTGATTTGGTCTATTCCTCCACTTATAAAAACATCACTCAAAGTTCACTTTCACTAGGAGAAGTGAAATTATGGTTGCTCTCTTCTGCACATTTTAAAATGTTTTTACTGTCCTTATTTAGCTGTTAAAAAGCTATTTTATGTGATGAATTGAATGAAATTCAATTCAATTATTAAACCAAGAGAAATTACTGGAATCAGTGTTTTTCTTATCTGATAAAAAAGTTTCCAAAAACCATAAAATTATATGTAACAATAACAGTGTTCAAAATATCTAAAATGTTTGTAAGAGGATAATTTTAAAAAGCAAGTGTTTAAAAATGCATATTTTTAACTGCAGTCAGCAAAAAACCAGAAACCTTGGGTCAGGAGCCATGTGGCTTTTGCAGATTCAGTGGCTATTCTGGAAATACTGTCCCCCGCTCCATCATCCCCCCAAAAAAGAATAGAGAACAAGTCATGTTTCTAGGGTTTAGGAGTAAAAGGGGTCTGAACATAAGTTCAGCCTGAAGGAGCTCTACAGCTTTTTTGCCATCAAGGTTAAAGAATATATACATTAAAATCCCACAGAAACTAAACATTAAAAAAGTAAAATTTACTATTTGTTGATAATACAAAATAAAACAGGAATTCCTCTAAAAAATGTATTTGGCAAAAAGTAACTTACTTTAATATAGTCTCTTCTCTGAAAACCCCACTTATAAGTACCTCATTGGAATATCCTCCCAACTATAATCCTTAACACAACTCTCTTCTACGCTTTCACAATTCAACTTCCATGCTGCCTACAGTATTAATTTTTTAGAGACAAGTATAATATGTCAACCTGTGCTTTATAATATCAGTTCACCCTCAGGCTTTTCATTAGGTAAGACAGACTGTATGGAGACTTCAGTGTTTATTAAAAAGCCCTTCTGCCTCACTCCTGTCCACAGGCAGACTTTAAGTCATGTGTAATCTGTTGCCCAATGAGTACACAATTAAGAGTGAAAAGACACTCAATTAATAATTAAACCATGACAACAAGTAAACTGGAAATGTTTATTGAAACTTTACTGGTCTGTTAAATCCAAAAATAAGAAAATTAGTAATTTTCCATTATTTATTTAGTATTTATATGCACATTTACACACATTTATGAATGCTTACAGAATTCCAGTCACTCAGGTAAGAGATGTGACCACAAAGATGAACAAGTTTCAGGGCCTGTCTTTGAGAGGCAAGGACAAGCATCTGTATAATTGGGGCACCCAGGGCAAAGGCTCACTCATTTTCTTGATCTAACTCTCTCAGGAAGTACCTTATACTTTGTCTAACTGCCTTCCTCCCTTTCTGATATTATTAAATTCATACCCTATGTCTTCCAATTTCTTTGTGAACACATTCACATAATAGTATTAATTATAAATATTTCATTTTAGTCACTGATTAAATTAAGAAAACACATGGTATAGGTAAAATGTAATCACATAGGAATATTCCTTGAGGAAGAAGAAATTAGGGAATAATGTAATAAACACTTTCACTGTTTTAACTCTGATGCAATAAGCGGGCTTATCTTAGTAAATTTTATTAAAGCTCATCTTATGTGTAATCTATTAATTTTAAAGGAGATATAAAAAAAGGGAAAAATACGTCAAATACACAATCACTATCAGTACATTTTTGGGTCATTTCTATCCAACTTGGTTTTTTTTTAATTTATATTTATTTCACCAACTTATAAATACAGCTTCTCAAAAACTTATATATTTTGTAATTAAAAAATTAGTTATGATAAATATTTATACGTTCCTACATATTGTTTTATTATGACAGTGCTTTTGTTATATTGAAAGTCGATATGCTATATTTTATATTATATATTATATATTATATTCTTACTTATTTTAGGTCATCTGGATCATTTCTATTTTGTTTTCTATGCTATAATAATCAGTGTGGTGGATTTCTCTGTGACTATTTTATTTATAATTTACATTGTTATTTAAAGTAGACTAAATTATGAACATTTTGAGTTGTAATTTTTTTCAAAAGTTATGGCACAAAGTTACATAGTCACAAGAAATGCCCATGCCAATTTTAATAATTTCATAACAATCATGCACATACAATGCTATAATTATTCTAATATTGTATGAAAAATGGTAGCATATTATTTCAATTTAGGTTTCTCTACTTTTTTTTTTAAGAGCCATGTATTTTTATTTATTTATTTATTTGTTTGTTTGTTTATTTGTTTGTTTGTTTATACATGCACTGGGTACAGTCAGAAGCGCTGGAGGGTGAGAGAATTCACCAGAGCCAGAATGGGGAGCAGAGCAGGCAGAAGGACCAAAGTACACTGCTGAGGGGAGCAGCGGGCGGCAGGAGAGGTCTGCGCGCCATGTGGGACCCTCCTCCGGTGGCCGGGGAGCAGCCGGGGATGGAACCGGCTCTGCAGAGGCCGTGGGGAGCTTCGCAACCCAGCGCTCAACCGCTGCGCCACCGGGGAGGCCCAGGTTTCTCTACTGTTTTATTCAAAAAATACTTCTCCATATTTTGTACCTTCAATTTTTCCCATTTGGTATTCCTTAATAAATGTCTATTTAAAAAGCAATCAACACTATATTCTTATTATCTTTTTTCCATTAGTGGATACTATGATAATGAAGATTGATCAGGAACATAAAACACGGTTCAAATAATTATTTTATGAAAACGTGTAATTAATCATATGTTTATACTCCAGTAACAGTGTGAAAATACTTAGTATTTACCTGAATAATTTTCTTTTGTTAAGAGCAAATTTATTTTTAAACAATCAATTTTAAAAGGAATTCCCTATTGGGCCTTTTAAAGAATTTTGTGTAGCAAAATATGTATGATTTTGCTGAAAAAGCCAATGACCAAGACATCTCTTCATACAGAAAACTTTAAAAAAATTCTCACTCTGTTAGCAACAATAATCAAAATTTATAGGATATACTGATAAAGACTGACAGTTGGACAATCAGTACTTTTAGTGAAGGAAAAAAAATCTACTTGATTTCTGCATAAAACACTGCATTATCATTTTGCTTCTAATATTACAAAAATGTGACTTCTTTATATTACAAAACCATTGTGTGCCATTCTGGCATGTCTGCCTATATTGTCTACAATTGTCTAACTTCAACTCACTAACAGCAGTTACTTAATAGTAAATGTTGCTGTCCATTATCTCATCCATTAAATGAGCAATTTGGCACTGAACTAAATATTGTTCCCACCATAAGTGGCTTCATTAGAGTCTTCACTGGTGCCAGTCATTTCATTTTACTATATAATTCTCAGAGAGACTGACAGGATATGATGTGACATGGTGGATGAAAGAGCTTACTTATTGCTATACAGAAAGCAAAACTACTGACTTTTTAATGTTATTTAAATAGAATGTTTACTATTTTGTAAAAAATAACATTGATTATCACCTGTGTGTCAGTCATCTAATTTAAGAAATGAATAAAACCATCATTCTGAAAATTCTCATGTTCCACATTTTCCTGACATTACCTAATGATCCCACTACTACAATGTGATAGGATAATTGTATATTTGGTGTACAAGACTTATTACCTATCCTGGTTATACCTATACCTGGTATTATTCAGTTTTAATGTTAGACTAGTCATGGATATTTTAATCCTTGATAGTGTCAGTGAGCAAAAAACCAAAAATCATATAAATGACAGTAGTGAATGATCCTTTATTTTACAAGCATTGTGTCCCTCCCATGTGCAAGTCATTGTGTTAGACTATATAAAATATATGTACATTAAGTGCTATCAAAATCAGCAAGGTCTAAGCCCTCATTCCAGAGAAAATAAATTATGGATTAAAATGACAGTCAGTTGATATGAAGTATTGACCTAGTTAGAGAACTAAAATAATCTTTTCTGTTTGTGAACTAAAAGCAGTCCCTTCTATAGAAAACATCATTAGCAGGATAAATATCTGTATAAAAAAAACCCAAATTAATGTTATAAATTATGCCATTAAAATCAAGTTATTGACAAAGAATTAGGATAGATTTATGAAGCTGTCAAAGGATGTGAGGATTAATAATTTACTATTTTTTCTAAATAATTATAAGCCAAATTGTATTTTAGTGATCTCTATAAAATAGAGCTTTCTGACATTTGATCCTTGGGGGTAAACAATGAAACTTCACTTTTGAATTTTTTATTTTTCTATTTCCCAATTGCCATGGAACAATTACATGCTTTTCTACATTTCCCTGTATTCTTTATGTTCAAATTTCTAAGTTATTCATACAACTATTGCTGTAGTACATCTTTCTCAGTGGATTTATGACATTAAATTTACAATCACTATGTTTACATGTCTGCTTTCCCCATTACACAAACTGTCATACTAATTATTAGATTGTCTATGACAGGGCCAAGAAAACAGTTAAAGTTCATTACTTGTTGAATAAAATAGTAGCTAACAGAGTAAAGAAAGAATGTTTCTAAATTACTGTATGCTAAAAATTTAAAATAAACAATGTATACATATTGGATGCTATAGATTGCATTTAGTTCTCTACCTTTTTATCTCTATATTTATCAGATATCTTATCCTTCTACATATGCACACAACGCAAACACACACACACACCACAAACATACCAAAAGCAAGAGTAGTTAAAAAAGTGGAAATACTTTGAAACCTCTCTCATTATCACTTGTCATCAGGAATGGAAATCAAAACCACAATGAGAAACCATTCCACACCTGTGAGAATGGTTCATATCAAAAAGATCAAAAACAACAAATGTTGATAAGGATAGTGAGAAAAAGGGATTCTCATGCACTGTTGGTGGGAATGCAGACTGGTCCATTCTGGAGTATGGCAATTTCTCAAAATATTAAAAATAGATCTACCACATGATCCAGCAATTCCACTCCTAGATGCCAACCTGAAGAATGTAAAAGCACTAATTTGAAGGGATTTATGCACTCCTGTAGCATTATTTATAATAGCCAAGTTATGGAAACAAACTAAGTGCTCAAGGATGGATAAGTAGATTAAGAAGATGTGACATATACACAATAGAACGACTACTGCTCAGCTCTAAAAATGATGAACTTTTGCCATTTGCAACAGCATGGATGGAATTGGAGGGGAAAGTGCTAAGTGAAACAAGTCAGAAGAAAAAAGACAAACACCAGATGTTTTCAATTATATGTAGAATATAGAGAAACAAAACAAAAGAATAGACAAAACCAAACCAATAACAAACCCCAGAAATTCTTACTATAGAATTGAGGCTACAAGAGGGGGAGAGTGGACAGTAAAGTAGAACTTTCCCCTGGTGCTCAGGGAGGGTTGATCTTAACACCCAGCACCCCAGCCATAAATACCATAGCAGAAACAAGCTCCAGGGACTCCTGCAGTGAAGTTCAGAAGGAAGTATTCACAGGAAAGCAGAGGAAGAGTAGAGACTAAAAAACAGCCCTTAATAGGCCCATGAACAGACTCATTTGCCATGAAACTCAAGGAAATCACATTACAAGGCAGCCTCAGGGGAATGGAGGTTGACCTACACATTTATGAACATAGAAAAACTAAAAGCAGACACACAGAGAGAAATTTTTATAAAGAGGAGAAGACAGAGTGGAAAAGAATATTAAATAACTGATACATGGTAGGATGCTATCTCCATTCCCCACCCCAGCTCTATGTGGAGACCAGGGTTGTAAGCTAAAGCGGGAAATCATGAGTGTGGGCACACACATATTCAGCATTTTGACTGAAATGTGGCCCTTCAGTCCCATCCCTAGTTCCCAGCAACTCCTTCCCTACATTCAGGAAGTCTAGTTAAAGGCATGCTGGAATTTGTGATGCTCAGTGCCTGCAAACTCAACTACACAGAGAAGGAAGTGAAGTCCAGAAAGCTCCACCTTCATTATGCAAATCCCCATTGACTCACAGTTTGTCCTCCACTGTTCTTTTAACAATAACACCAGTCTGAACAGCAGCCAACCCATAGGTGAAGGAAGTCCAAATACTATCCTTACAGTGCTGGTCTGGAAGGCAAGGAATACTGGGATATATTCCCAGGCCTGAATCACCAGCAGGCACCATGTTGGCAACCCTTCACAACCTTGCTGATGACAAATTGGGTGGGAATCATCTTGGAACTTACCTTCCCTCGATATTATTAGACCCTGAGGTCAAATACTTGATGAGAACTATAGCCACCCCAGGAAGTAGCAAGCCAGCTAGTGGTTAAAAAACTAAAATCAAGGGGATCCACCCCTGGCACACAAATAGGCCAGGTCTCTGCTAGTTACTACCTGCCTGCTGACAAGCAAGCCACACTTCTGCAGCCAGCCAGCAAGCACCACAGGACCACTCAAAACATAGATGACTGATGAGCAGACACTGCTCCCAGATGCCCTCTGTGAGTACCCTGCCAATGCCAGCTAAAGCATTGCAGTACCTCTGCGTATTCCCCCGCCCCACCACACAGATCTCAGCTAAGACAGTGCCAGAACCCGCGGCTGCTTGTGTGGCAGCTGAGGTGACACAGCAAACCCTAGCCTGCAAGGAATACAGATAATTCCCACCCATGTCGTCATCAGCAAGGTTGTGAAGGGTTGCCAACATGATGCCTAGGGGTGATTCAGGCCTAGGAATATTTCCGAGGATTCCTTGCCTCCCAGACCAGCACTGTAAGGATGGATTTTGGCTTCCTTCGCCTATGGGTTTGGTGCTTTTCAGACTGGTGTTATTAGAGCAACAGTGACGGAAAAACTGAAACTGTGAAAAGCCCCTGTATAATTCCTTTGTGCTTTATGACCAACTAGAGAAAATTTTGAGGGAAAATCCAGCAATAAACCAATTCTGATATCCTTCTCTATAATAATTACCAACTTCCAGTTTTCATTGAAAAATATAGTTCCCTAGGATATTAATAAATATTTATTTACCATTGATGTTACTGCCTTTCATTTCTATGATTGATTCTGGGGAAAACTGGAATAAATAAAGTTAAAGATGTTTCTCTACTGCAAGACTTTTTACACATCTTCAAATATTTTGCAATCTTCCAGGAGGATGAAAAAGCATGCATTTTACCCCAAATAATATGACCACGGGGCTCATTTCAGTTAGGATTTGGGGTGGGTGATCAGGTGGGGCAAAGTATCTCAGGAGAAAACATACTCTGGAATTTAATTTTGAAAAACACACATCTGCTTTCCAAAACTATTCCTGGAAAACTGATGAAGTTATGTTTTTACCTGAGGATAGCCAAAAATGATTTAAAGTATCTTATGCTCAAAAATACATTTTTAAAATGCTGAACAAAATTGTTGGATGTTCCTATGATTATTGTGTGATGATTTAGAAAATTTTAAACATTTCTCTTATTTCTTAATATTAGAAAATAGCATACAATAGTTTTATTATTCAGCAATTCAGCCATGTTATTGTGGGGAATCAATATTTTTATTTGGATTGGTCCAAAGATAACCACACTTATATTACCTACCTTTCAAAACTACAATTTCTAAATTATCATTTCCTGGTAAGAAATTCTTTTTTTGAAATGACTTTTTTCATTTTTCTTTCAAAGAACTTCCATGTACTGTATTTATTTGTAAAATATTCTTTCTCTCTCACTGATAGGTGTAGAGGCATTTAGTTGAGAATCCTTACTAAATACTTAGAATAAAATATTCAAGGAACAAGTCCTTCTATAGTATAACAAAATATTCAAGAAACAAGTTCTTCTACAGTATAACTATAATCAAAAACAAAAAAGTATAGATATCTTTCTAGAACTTAACAGGGGAGTGGGGTATGGAGTAGTGGTAAATCCAGTTTAAAAATCCTTCTAACATAATGACCTTTAAATAATCTACCAGTGTACAATTGATCTCTTTTGTTGACTAGGCCCCAAGGGCTTTCCTTGATAAGATTCTACTTCAAATCATTCAGCTTAAATTGCAAACAACTGGACCTTCCAGGTCTTCAGCTTACTGTGCAAAAACTGGTTTTAAAATATCCTGATCTGTATTGAACTTTACTAAATTTCTGCTCTGGGTACATAAAGCATAGCAGTCAACACAGATAGGTTTGTAAAAGAAGAAAACTACTAAAAACTTAATAATACCAAAAACATTATAAGCAATCAAGGTAGACCAGTAATTAATTTTACTTCTTGTCCCTTAAATGAATATAAATAGTTCATCAAAGATTATGTTGTTTGAAAACAACTAAAATTTGGGTTATATTTGGAAAAAAAGCTACTAGCTGTTTATTGACTTTTTTATACATATTTGTAGGCTTTTGAGGAATTCATTTTTCAACAGAGGTGTCTTTAGAGAAGAGCATATGAAATCAAAGACTTGCTAAACTTAGATATAAAATCATTTAAAAGTCACTAAAAATCCTTACCTCCTCTGATCTTGAATGAGAGTACTTAATGTTTGACTGCTCTTGATTTTTGCTGAATTATATTGATTAATCTCAAAACTGCACCTAAGATGTTGTACGTTGGAGGAAAGAAATAATCCTTCTCTTTGGGGGAAAAATTTTATTTTCTTCACTTATCCTCAGAAGTAAGGGCATTTGAATTTTAACAATATATCCTGACTGCAACTGAATTTGCCAACACTTAAGTCAACCACACTGAAACTGAAGTCTCTTACAAGTAATTGCAGGAGAGCAAAATAGATTTATTTTGGAGGTAGATAAAACTATAAAATAATTCCTTTAAAATAAGCAACTTGAATTAACGTGCAGCTATTCTTGAGAGTATCATAAAACAGAGATTTAGTTTAAATAGTATATATAATATCCTTTAAAGGGTTTCTGTACAATGTGCAAAATTTACAGTCAATTTAGGTTAAATACTAAATTGGTATATATCAGTGAAAACTTTTTGTCAAGATGTTAGTCACACTACCAGTTCCCAAAATTCTGAAAAGAAATGAAAGCTATCATATGTATAAGTGTTAAAACATATTTTCAACATGTGAGCAATAAAATGAGTATGAAAATACCAGATGGTATTGCATTCAATGGCACTTTAATATATTACTTTACCCTTCATTTGTTAGGAAATAGGGAATTTTTTTTCATAATGGAGATGAGTTATTGCTTTAGAATTTAAATTTAGACCCCCCAAATTTCTGAAATGGGATCTAATACTAAAACTATTGTTACACTGAAATATTATTTTCTACAAAAATTTCAAATAAAATAAATATGAAAGTTATGCCTCTAATTTAACTCAGTGTATTTTTTAAAAAAACCTCTTAATATTCACAAAGATATTAATCTTAGGGATATCTTCTCAATTGTTTTTTAAAAGCTAGCATATCTGGAGTTATTCTGGCTTTGGAGAGGATAGATATTCATAAATGTTGGATATAGTGATCAACTCTCACTATAGCACTACACCATCCATTTCATGAGTTTCCCTTAGAGAAACTCCTTTAGTTCTCAAGTGAGACAGGTAACCCGAGCTTGATCAATTAATTGCAACATTTGTTGTTTCAAAATGGATGGCTAAATTTTGGGTGCATGACCCAAATTATTTAGAACCAATTCCTACACTTTTTCTGAGATTATTTAGAAATAATCTCTTTTTGTGTTACAGAGAATGTAGGTTAGTATAATAACAAGGTTTATGAAACAATACAAGGTAATATAATAGGAAGTAGAAACGAGTCTACTTTAGATTGAGATTTCATTTAGCATTGTCCTCTATAAAGAGATGACATTGTAGGAAACTAAAAAAAACTAGAGAAGAAGACTCAGAAACAAAGAAAAAAGTAAGGGAAATATTTAAAAATAAATTGAAACAAGAAGACTTACTATTTGGCATGAGAAAGAATGGCCTCAGCAAATCATCACTGAATTTCGATTTTAAATTCCTATCTTGTTGGTAATAAATGCAAAGCATGGGCCTCCCTGTTGGTGCAGCGGTTGAGCACTGGGTTGCGAAGCTGCCCACAGCCTATGCAGCGCCGGTTCGATCCCCGGCTGCTCCCCGGACACTGGAAGAGGGTTTCACATGACCTTTCCTGCCGCCCGCTGCTCTCCTCAGCAGTGTACTTCCATCCTTCTGCCTGCTCTGCTCCCTGCTCTGGCTCTGGTGAATTCTCTCATCCTCCTGCGCTTCTGACTGTACCCAGTGCTTGTATAAATAAATAAAAATAAATCTTTAAAAAAAATTAAAAAAATAAATGCAAAGCAAATTGGATCCTCATAGATTACTCTGTCTATCCCTTACTTGGAATGTTAGTGTTAGTGTGCAGACTGTGGGGTATTCCAAGGCACCCAAATGTGCCCAATGTAAATGGGATCTACCACCTACCACATAAAGACACAACAATATTTTAGTGTGAAAGAACTTTAATAGGATAGTTTGCATAAAGAGAGATGATCAGAGTTTTACAGTGAAACACCCAAAGTTACCCATCCCCTCATGAGTCAATGCCTAGCCAAACAGGGTTGTCCTAAAGCAAAGCTGCTGAGACCAGACAACCTGACGCAAACCTAAGGCACCTTCTGTCTGGGGACCATAGAACAGGGGCAGGAGGGTCTAGGAGAGTTATGAAAGTAGTAAAATCAGAACAGATCAAGGTGAGGACTGACATTGTCAGCCTCCAGATGTGTCGCTCACCCACATCTTTTCCAAGAGTCACTACATGTCTTGGCTCCATGTGCTTCCTTCTAAGTCTCCTAAGTCCCCAGTATAAATAAAAAGCTGAGAAGTGGGACTTCTTTACATGTCTCTCTACTTCATGTGCCTCCTCCAAGTCTCCTCTCCAAGAGTTCCCTCGCTTCTCCACCCAACTCTACCCTTCCTTAAGTGGGGCAAGGGACATTGAATCTCCCCTTTTTTATGGAGAGTAAACTATGTAACACTAGGATACTCCAACATTACACTGAATTGAGAAGAATGTATTTTCTTTTCATGTCAATTTATATAGTTACCTTTGGCTAGTTGTATATAACTAATGCCAGTAAGAAACAATCATTGTAAAATTTTCCTTACCAATAATGCTAAGAAACTCTTTTTTTTTTAAAGATTTATTTATTTATGCATACAAGAACTGGGGTTATGCATACAAGAACTGGGGTACAGGCCAGAGGAGTGTGGGAGGTGAGAGGATTCACCAGAGACAGAGTATGGAACAGAACATGCAGATTGACTGAAATACACTGCAGCAGCAGGCAAGTGAGGAAAGGTCTGCAGCACCATGTGGGTAGCTCCCTGACCAGGTATCAAACTCATGCTGCAGTGGCTGCAGATAGCTTCATAGGTTGAGTCTTAACCCCTTCCGCCACCAGGGAGGCCCAACACTAAGAAATTCTAAGGTAATCTGTTCAGTGTTCTTTATAGGGAAATTGACCAGACTTTAGTATTCACAATATTTTCTTGCAGAAGTAATGCCATCAGCCTTGAAAATTCTGTTTCCTCTTTATTATTTTAAAATGTTGCATTATAAAAATGTAAAGCACATATTTACAGTTTATCATTATAAGGAGTATAAATATATGAATGTAGATAAACATCATTATTTAACCAAAAATGGTATGATAAACAAAACCATTGAGTAGGAACCTCTCTCCTACCTGTTTTCTCTTAATAATATCCAGGATAAAAAAGCAGAATATGCATGGAGGTTAACAGAATGGGGGTGGATATTCATGTTTCACTCAAAATGCTTGAAGACTTGTCCTTAGGGAAGTTCTTTGAAGTTCTGCATGAAAAGACAGAGCATTAAGTTTTGTTTTCTTTTCTTTATCATGTATATGTGGAGGAGGAAGATGATGATTGAAGGGCCTGATAATCATGAACACTTATGACTTTTTCAACAATAGGAAAAGTCTTTGACATAAAGAAATACAAACAGTAAAGTTAGTAAGTCACAAAGGCATGGAAGAGTAGCATCTCAAATGTTGCATCTATGCACAGAATAGAAATTATAGTTTTCTTTCAGCTAAAATTTTGTTTGGCAAAAAAATATTTCCAGGGCCTCCCTGGTGGCACAAGAGGTTAAGCACAGCACAATTAAGCAATCCACAGCCTCTACAGCAGGATTTTGATCCTCGGCCAGCCAGGGAGCTACCTACATGGCTCAGCAGACATCTCCTATCTTGTCCGCTGCTCCCCTCAGCAGTGTATTCAGTCAGTCTGCCTGTTATGCTCCCCACTCCCCGGCTCTGTTACTAGTGAATCCTCTTACCCCCCACCATTCCCCACACCCAGTTCTTGTATGCATAAATAAATAAATCTTTTAAAAAAATTTCCATCATTTCACTAATTTCAGGATGCTTTGGAATTTTACAATTTAGGGATTAAAACTTGATGACAGTGGCATATATATTAATAGATAAAAATAAAGAATGTTTTGCAACAAAATGTGTTAATAATTCCAACCAACTGCATTCTGGAAGTAATTGAATTAACTGTCAATCTTCTTGTCTTTTCAAAACTCTAGAAAAATATTACAATTTTACGGTACTACACATATATATACACAATAGTACTATATTCTTCCCATTATTTTGAGAATTTCAATAGTACCTAATAATATAATTTAATAAAAATACTGTTTTTCCACAAATAAAATTTCAGAGTAATTTTTAGATAAAATATTTCTCCCCAAAATGTATTTGTGTTCTTTTGTAAGATAAGATTGCATTTTATTCTATTTCTTTTCAAACTTACAATCTCTACAATACAAACATTGCCTTTATATTAGCATATAAATACCAATATATGGCAAATTCTCATTGAGTGCCCAGCAAGTAACTGGTACCATCATAAGCACTAGAGTTCTAGCAGACTATAAAACAGAAAAAAATTACCTGAGTTTATGGGGGTCTCCATTTTGACTAGAAAGGGGAAGGGGAGTAAAATCAACCCTACAGGCATTGAGTAAATGGTATCAACATGAAAAATGACGTTGTTTTTGGAGTTGTTGGGTTTGGCGAGTGGGGTCCTTGGGTTCAGTCTGGGAAAGGTTTCACCAGAGCTCCCCTTTCACCAGACTGGCATGTTCCCAGGCGAGTTCCTCCATGACAGAGACATTAGTTATATCCAAAAGGGCAGGTTCATTATAAAAGGGAGAGAAGAATAAAAGACACTTGCGTAGACACAAATGGGCAGAAAGGGCTATTGGTAAGACAGAGGCCTACATGGTCGCAGGAGGGGTCCTTGAGGAGAGCTGCCTCTGCTGAGGGAGGTCAGTGAAGAGAAGCCCCAGCACAATATAGGTCACGGGCGGGCAGGAAGGCTGCTGCCCTGTGCAAGGACAGAGAGTTAGAGAAAAGTTGCACCTGCATGGGCACAGGCAGAGCAGAGGACTGCTACGTCTAGCCAGTGCAGAGATTGCACTGATACAGCCTTCTCTTGGGAGGGGCTCACTCCTTCTTGGGGTGATTTGTTTGTTGTTGACTTTGAAGAAACTATGTAGAATTTGAAAGGGACCAGATTCTACAATGGCCCTCAATCTCCACATCTTTACCTTTGGGTCTGTGCTCCTGAGGACCTCTACAGCAGTCTGATACCTACTGGGTCTTGCGCTTTGAGATCTGGGCATTGGTGCCTGAGGATCTTAATTCCTATAGTTGGGTTAATGGCTATGTGTGAGCCAGATTTCTGATCTTGTGGCCCCTCCTTTCCAGTTTTTCTATTCTTATCCTCCATCAAAAAACACTAATATAATTGTATAATTTTTTAAAACATAGGTTCACTTTGTAAGGTAAGAAATTATGTCTCAAGTACCACAATCAACAGAACATTTTGTTTTTAATTCTGAATTTCTTTTCAACCTCATCACTTGAATGGAGAAAGAAATTAAATATGATTCAAAGCCATTTCCTTCGAATTTTTCTTTCTGTTTGAGGACATTTTGTGGACATTAAAAATCATATCTTTCATTTAGAGATCATCTCTCATGCCATTGAAAATTCATAATTCCAACATGTAGAGGGAAAAAACCAGCCTTAACCTTATAATCTTTGTTTGTATTATTATTCTGAGGAGGTATGAAAAGAGTTTTTACATTGTACAAAGTGATGACATTTTGTTGCATAGTCAAATAAACTTGCAAACAATTGCTACAAAGTCTCTGACTTTACCCTGATAAGAAATTTAGGGTCCTTGCTGCTTTTTCAAGATTTTTTAAAATCTACTTTATAGTACACAAAAGTTAAATACTATTTTCAAATATAGTTTTCTCTAAGGGAGAGCTAAAATTTTGACCCCTAACTGAAAAACATCCTCAACTCATTTAAATGTCACTTCTTTTCCAAATGGATACAGTGGAAGGGTGGGGGGGGGTTCATTATATTTTCCTTGGCAGCAAAACCAATT
>NW_026555331.1:39011509-39031509 GCF_014898055.3 Talpa occidentalis | reverse complement strand
AATAAAAGACCTGCAAAAAACCACTGAGGACTCTGACTCCTCCTTTACCAGGTCTGCATGGGATCAGAAAGCCTGCACTGTGGCCATTCCTGCCTTTACATATGGAAATTGGCTTATGTAGATATGGAGTCTGAGAGGCCCCTTGATCTGTGCTTGCAAGCTGGAGACCCAGGAAAACCAGTGGTATACTTCAGTCTGAGTTTGATGACCTGACGACAAAGAGTATCCAGGGCTGGAGAAGATCAAAGTCCCATCTGAAGCAAATTAGGCAGCAAAGGGTGAATTCTTCCTTCAACACCTTTTGTTCTATTTAAACCGTGGTCTGAATAATGCCTGCCCACATTGGGGAGGGCTATTTACTGAGTCCCCATGGACTCAAGTGCTAATCTCATCAGAAACAGACCCAGAAACAATCTCCCTATAGTTAGTGAAGGTAACACAAAAAATGAACTATCACATTGCTGTTCTTTCAAACTTTATAATTCTTCATTTCAGGATTTATTTATTTATTGCATTTTATCTGTCCCTGTATCATGTTATCTTCCGGGTTGGGTGATTCATATTTCTTTAGGTTTTACTTTTTTGGAGGAGAATGTGTGACTTTACACTGCTGTCGCTTTTACACTATTTCTTTTCCTCTTGATCAGGTGTAAGCAGATTGGAGAAAGTAGCATAGTTTTTTTCTGATAGAGGCTGATTTTTTTTTTTATACTGGGTTTGAGATCACTTCGTTCCAATGAACTAACATTTAAGACCTGGCTATTTTTTTTTATATATTTTTTCTATAGTTCAGGACTAGGCGTAAGCTCCACTGAGGGAATGTTCAGTCTTTGTTTTTCATTGAAACATTTTAAAACAATATTTTACCTCCTGGGATTTTTTTTTTTTTTTGAAATGTTTTTAACTGGAGTTCAGTTTATTTAGTTGGGGAGATATTTTTCATACTCATTGTGGTGGAGTATATCAAATTTTTCTTTGTTCCTCTTGCCTTTCATTAAGTGAAAACAATAAAGCCTTCATGTCATTAAGAGGTTATCTTCACTTTTCATTTTCTCTCTAGTCAGTAGTCATTTATAAATGTCCCGTATATGAAGAGGGAAAGGCTGACATCGTCTCAGTTTGCTTATCTCAATTTTGGAGATAATGGAATTTTCTAGATTTTGTCATTCATTGATATGGTTTATAGAACATTGAGTCAGATACAGAGCTTCTAATAAGTACCATTGCTTTCATTTTGTTGCAGAAACTTCATTTAATTTGATAGAAATTCTCATAAGTTGTTTAGATGACAAGTTTTGGATTCTTTATCTCCTATAAAGTAAATCTAACCCAACAGGAAATCCTGTTGAAGATGATCTTCAAACAGAGTATTTCTGGAATTCAATCCAATCACTTTTTTCTGCTTCCACTAATGCAAATCTATTATAACCCCCATCATCCTTCTCCTGGTTGATTCTCATGACCTCCTAACTGATTTTATCTTCTCTTCTCTATCCCCTACTGTTTATTCTCTACACAGTAGCTAGAATAGTCCTTTAAAGTTAGAAATCAAATCATGGCTGCCTTCTGCTCCAAATGTTAGATAAAAGCCAGAGTTCTTTCAACACCCCTCAAGGTGCTACATAATTTTCCCTCCCCTCATTACTGCAAACTTATCTCTTTCATTGTTTATTGTCTTCTAGACACACAATTTTCTTGCTGTTTCTCAAAAAAAAAGCCAAATATATTCTCTCGTTGGCACCGATTCTTACATATCCTGAAATTCCACTTCTCAGATATCTTCATGCTAATTCCTAATCCAAGTCTTTGCTTTTAAGTATCAAATTTTCGGTAAATTCTATCTTGGTCACTCAGTTTAAACTTGTAGCTATTTCTCTGGACTCTGATTTCTCTATCCTCCTTACCTTCATACATTTTTTTTTTCTTTCTTCATATCACTTATTACCATCTACTTTGCTATATAATTCACTTTATTATCTTTATTATTTGTCTTCTTTCTCTAAAATGTAGGTTCTGTGTACAAAAGCATCTGTGTCTGTTTTGTATAACATTGTATTTCAAGTGCCTCATAAAGTGACTGGCCTGTATTATGTGTGCAAGAAAATATTTGTTTAATCTGGCAAATGGAAAGAGTGAAGATACAGGCCTTTGCCTCTTCCATATATCCACAATCAAATTGATACCGGAATTGTCAGGCCTACTCTCCCAGCCAGGATCGGAATTCAGGCTGCAGGGCAGCGCTGAGCCCCAGCCGCTAGACCCCCCACGGGTTGGTGTCTCAAGAAGCCACAGCAGGAACTTCTCAGACGCTCAGGCAGGGCAGGTTTGTTTAGAAAAAGTTTATTGAGAAGAAAAAGAGCAGAAATAAAGTGGGACTCCCAGGCCAGGGAACCAGGCCTGGGAGGGGCAAGGAAGCCAAAGTGGAATTGTGTCTCAGGGAATATATACCTTTTTTCCCTCATTATTCTAAAGTTCTACCAGTCTCTTTGTGATTGGTCAGTTTTTGGCTGTCTCACTTAATTTGCTACTGAGTGGGAGATCTTCACATTCCTTATCTAACAGGTCTGTCTTTCCCCATTTGTTATATCTTTATCTTTATGGTCTAGCCCTCCCGGTGAGCATCTTTACACTTTATCTTATCATCTGAAGAAAACCAGGACCATCCTTAACAAGATTATCTGTAGTGCTAGGATGTTTGTTTTTCCCAGTGGAATTGGTTTCATTTCCTTGCTCGTCCTTATCTCTGAAGCCTTCCTGAATTCTTCAAAGGTCCCCTCCTGCACTGTCCTAAAACTGCCTAATAACCCTAGCTTGCCCTGTATCAAAATTATAATAAAACAAAGTCAACAACCCCTGAAAGATAAACAGATGACAATCACATGTATCAGGAGCAAGGATATTGTGAACAGTGGTAGGAAACTCTGTAATTAAGGTGTGTTTAGACCAATACTGGGGCAACACAATTGATGAGAGGGAGGGGTAGAGATTGTATAGAGCCCACTGCTGTTGTTAATTTAAGGGCATATACCTGTGTCCTTTAAAAACAGGGCACAGCACTGAAGTGAATATTCCAGTCATTTCTATTTTTTGCATATTAATAGTTTTAACTAAGTGGTTGTAATTTTAGTCTTAATTCACAAAATACAAAATTTTAGGTGCTTATTTTCCCAAATTTGTTTGAAGACTAAAGGATTCATCTATAACTTCCAGAAATACATGCATAGAATAGATACACTATCACATAGGCATTTAAGCTAGAAAATGCCAGATGTTATTGAAGAGATGAGAAGGAAACTAAAACTAAGATCAAATTAGTTTTAATATAAACAATATGATGCATTTTCTTATTTAATATTTACGCAGGTCTGTTATTTATAGTTTATACCATCCTCAAGCTTAAGACTCAAAATTCAGACTATTCAATGTTAAATTTTGATTCATTAAAAGAAAACTGAATTTTTTTAAATAGGTGGTGATAAAATGAAATGATCTTTCATTTATATAGGCATCCCCAAAATTATCTTGAATAATTTCAACTTAAGACCCATTTTTACATAGAATAGTTTGCTGTTTGATTTAATTCATCTAATATTAAGAAGTTTTTTGGAAAGATTTTAGTGTGTATGAACATAAGACCTGCCCCTGGAAGAAGACACACAAAAAAAGTTTTTTTTTTTTTTTTTTTTTTATAGAGGCATGCTTTTATTTTATTTTATTTTACTTGTTTGTTTGTTTGTTTTATACATGCACTGGGTACAGTCAGAAGCGCGAGAGGGCGAGAGAATTCACCAGAGCCAGAGCGGGGAGCAGAGCAGGCAGAAGGACCGAAGTACACTGCTGAGGGGAGCAGCGGGCGGCAGGAGAGGTCTGCGCACCATGTGGGACCCTCCTGTGGTGGCCGGGGAGCAGCCGGGGATCGAACCGGCGCCGCAGAGGTCACGGGCAGCTTCGCAACCCAGCGCTCAACCGCTTCGCCACCGGGGAGGCCCAAAAAAAGTTTTTTGACTTTGGTCTTGGCAACAATGTTTTGGATTCAACATCTAACATATAGGGAACAAAACAAACATAAACAGACAAGATGCAAAATATAAAAAAGTTCTGTACAGCAAAGAAAAACATCAACAAAATGAAATAACAACCTACAGAATGGGAGAAAATAATTGCAAACTATAAATCTGATAAAGGACTAATAACTAAAATATAGAAGGATAGCATATAACTCAATAGCAAAACAACAACAACCCTTCCTTCCCCAAATAATTCAATATAAAAGTAGGAAATAGATCTGAATATATTCCCAAAGAAAATATACAAATGACTAATAGGTAGTTGAACAGCACCAGTCATTAGGGAAATGTAAATAAAAACCTCAGTGAGATATGACCTCATGCCTGTTGGAATGGCTCTTCTTACAGATAACAGGTAACAAGGGGTTCCCTTAAGTACTATTAGTAACAATATAAATTGGTGCAACCACTATGAAGAACATATAAAATATTCAAAATAGAGTTACCACGATTCAAAATTCCTCTTTCTGGGTCTTTATCTCTAGGAAGTGAAATCAACTATTTTGAGGCGATATCCACATGTATGCTTATTGTAATATTACAATAACTGCAATTATAAAATAAATTACAACCCTTAAATTCCATATTGTTTCTATATCTTGACTATTGAGAGTAATCTGTAAATGTCAAATGCTCATTAGCAGATGAATGGATAAAGAAAATGTGGTATGTAATTTCCTATATGTATAATTTTGGTATGTATCTTATTATGGTTATGATTTGTATTTCATTGCCGATAAGTGATGATAAACATTTTTGCATGTGCCTTTGTGATATCTGTATGTCTTTTTTTGGAGAAGTGTCAATTTGCCTCTTCTGCCTATCTTTGATCAGTTTTTTGAGTTGTACAAATTATTTTTATATTTTGCATTAAATGTTTGTTTTATATATGATGTGTAAATATTTTGTCCCTTTACATAGGGTACCTTTTTGTTTTAATGATAGTTTCTTTTGCTGTGCAGACTTTTTAATTTTGATATAGCCCATGTTTGTTTATTTTTGCTTTGCTGTTTCCATTGCTATTGTAGTTGAGTACCCAAAGACATCCCTGAAGCCAGCATCACATAGTGTTTTATTACTGCTTTCTTCTCTATATTTTATGGTTGCAGGTCTTACATCTAAGTCTAATTCATTTCTACTTAAATTTTGTACATGGTGTGAGAGAGCAGTCTAGTTTCATTTTTTTGCATCTGGCTGTCCACTTTTCACAGCACCATTTGTTGGAGAGATCTTACTTTCTCCATTGTATACTTTTGAGTCCTTTTGCACTGATTAACTGTCCGTATAACTGTGAGTATATTTCTGGGCTCTCAATTCTGTTCCATTTATCTGTGTGTCTATGTTTATGCCAACACCATACTGTTTTGATTACTATAGTTTTGTAATATAGTTTTAAGTCTGGGAGTGTTATATTTCCTCTTTTTTGGGTGGGACTACAATTTCTTTGGTTATTTGGGGTGTTTTGTGGTTCTATATAAATTTCAGTGAGGTTAATTCTATTTCCTTGAAGAATGCCATGATTTCAAACATCTGGCTCCAGGTGCTTGAGAAAGACCTTCCAGGTTTGTAAAACTGTCAAGAAAACTAGTGAGAGAGTTATATCACAAACTGTCAAAGAAAGAAGTAATTCCTAAAATAAAGTTCTAAGAAAAGGGAGAATAGGGTAGGGAAAAAGCCTCAATCAGAGTGGAAAGAGAAAGCCCTCTTTATCAAGGAATTATACTGGCACAATTGAGGGTTGTGATGTGAGTTAAAGGCAATACTGTGGAACCTATTCCAAGCATCACTTTTCCATAATTGTGTCTAGATTGGATAATTTCACTTTATCACTCTGACTCAGGGAACAAGAGAGTGCTCCTGTAAAGTTCTCTCTGTTCTATATCTCCTCAGGCCTTACCTTGTTTCTGTGTTAGCTATCTGGGAAACAACATTATTTCTAAAACAGGAGGCACTACTAGCACCATTTTCCTTTAATTATATTAAGTATACAGTGAATGAGTGAGGAAGATCATTTTAACATCCATAATTTTTTGCCTTGAATGTTTTACTCTCTAGTGTCAGATAATTATAAGCTAGATATGTAAATATTGTCTTTTTCTTGGTAGTACCTATTGGACATTGTGCAATAAAAATATATGTATCCTAAATATATGAATATTTCCCAATTTCCCCATCTTTTAATACTATAGAAAAGGCAGAAATATTAACTCATTGGAGAGTTGACTCTCAACAAACTGGAAAATATTTACTCAAGAAACCAGTAAGTTCTTATATTTATGTTTTCAACTAACAAATGTATTATGTGACTTAAATTTCTGTTGATTAATCTTTCACATCTTTTGGATGTAAACTGCTTTTTGCATTTCCAGTGCTAGGTTTCAACAAGAGGGAACTTTGCTGTCTTTGAAATTGAAATTTTTCATTTTTGTCTTTTGAACTGAGTTGTCTTTGTTTCATTCCTAAATGTTACTGATGTCATTTCATCACATGAAGGGGTGGTTTCTATTTGGTGCTAATTTTCTCTTATAAGGTGAAATTAATTTTTCCTTTCTGTACTTAAGTGGAATGAAAAAACTTTTGTCACTGAAAAATGTATTTTAGGGCTTCCCTGGTGGTGTAGCAGGTTGATTGCCATGCTGCGAAGCTGTCCACAATCTCTGCAGTGCTGGTTTGATTCCCTACCAGCCAGGGAGATACTCACATGGCGTGGCAGACCTCTCCTGCCTCACCCGCTACTCCCCTCAGCAGTGTCTTCGGTCAGTCTGCCTGTTCTGCTCCCTGCTCTGTCTCTGGTGAATTCTCTCACCCTCCCACACTTCTGGCCTGTACCCTAGTTCTTGTATAAATAAATAAATCAATCTTTAAAAAAAAGAATATATTTTAGATGACATTCTTAATGTTATCCTTAAAAACTTGCAAATGAGTGTTTAAGTATTCCCACTAAGATGTTTATGGTAATTTAGTATTATTTTTAAAAACTTTAAGATTTACTTACTAAATTTTCAAAGTAGGTAAGATATTGAGCAAGTAAACTGATCTCTTCTTTTTCAATAGTGATCATATTATCATTAATTCTGAAAACATAATTTGTGCATGAATATTTTAAATCATAGTGGGAGTGGAAATAGGGAAAGATCAATACTAATAAATTAACAATTTTATCTATGTACTTATGTTATTTTCATATAAATTTAAATAGCATTGGGCTTCGATAATTGCATTAAACTTTTAGAATTTTGTGTCTAGACTACATTTATGATATGGAAAGCCTCTTAGCACCTGCTGGTTTGGAATATACATCATTAATTTCTTTGTTTTTCCAAATGTTAATTCAGGTTAATGAAGTCTATAAAATCTTATATAAATTCTCAAGTCTTTTTAAAAAGATTATTTTTAAAAATGTCCTCTTTATCTGAATTGGCTTACATTTGTTTTTAAGCATATTGTCTGATGTTTTCTCTTTTTTTATTAGAGCTTAATTTAGTTTTAGAAACATTGAATGTAGCTATCTGGAGGTGAATGTTACTGTACTGGGCTTTCTCAGATATTTTATACAGCAATTGCTTTCTTTAACTATACCCTTTGCATTATTTTAGTCTTAGTAGTGCTTCCTGTAGAATTCATTCAGTAAGAGTTTTTAGTTATGCTAGGGTTTATTTTTAATGTATATCTGAATGCTCAATATTAACAAGTCAAATGTATCCCTGAATCTAAGTCCCTGCTGTGTAAATGTTTTGTCATAGCTAAAAGTCTGGAAAGAAAAGTAGATATCACCAGGGAGTTAGCTTGATGTATGAAAGACTACAGGAAACAGAATCGAATCTTTAGCCAGTAGTAGTGATTAAGAAAGAATGGGTTGTGCCAGAATGTTCCTGTAAGCTTATTTGGGGAAATCTGTATGCTTTACTAAACAACTGTTAGTCATCTTTCTTTTTTTTTTTTTTTTTTATGGCATGATGTCTCTTTTATATTGTAAAAATGTTTCCTTCAAAGCAAAAAAAGTTTTTGTGTATATTTTAAATAAGTTTATGTAGGCAATTTTTTACTCAGCCTGACAGTCTTAATTATGGCATTATTATGTTATTGTGTAATTATGCTATATTTGGATTAAAATCTGCCATATAACTCTTGGTCTTCTATTTGAACTATGCTTCAATGTTTTTTTTCTTTCTTGCTTTCTTTCCTGTATATTATCTAATTAACCATATATATAGCCTTTCATTTGTCCTCTAGTAATTACTACATACATCCTTGATTTACTAGAGGCTATAATAAATGAATTCTTTTCTACTTTTAGAAAATTAAAATGTAAGAACAATTTAACACTATTTAGCACCTTTTATCTTATGTTCTCTTAATTCTACATATATATATATATTTTTAAAGGAGTATTTTCTTTCTTTTTTTTTTTTTTAAAGATTTATTTATTTATTTATACAAGCACTGGGTACAGTCAGAAGTGCGGGAGGGTGAGAGAATTCACCAGAGCCAGAGCGGGGAGCAGAGCAGGCAGAAGGACCGAAGTACACTGCTGAGGGGAGCAGCGGGCGTCAGGAGAGGTCTGCGCGCCATGTGGGACCCTCCTCCGGTGACCAGGGAGCAGCTGGGGATCGAACTGGCGCTGCAGAGGCTGCAGGCAGCTTCGCAGCCCAGCGCTCAACCGCTGCGCCACCAGGGAGGCCCTAATTCTACATATATTTTCACACTCATTCAGTAGTGTTACTATTATTTTATGCTGTCAATATTCATTTCAACTTACCCATATATTAATAGTTTTCCTTTCTTGTACCCTTCATTCCTACTTGCATTTTCATCCATTAATCTGAATTACTTTTCTTCTGTTGATCTGAGCACTAAATCAACAATAGGCAGCTCCTTACCTCTATTTCCATTGGTTGGGACGCACATTCCATCCATTGTTCCTAAAGTCAGAGGCATTTTAAGGACACACCCTTGAGAGAGTAAGAAGTTGTCTATGTATAGACATTCTGAGCTGTATACCTGACTGAATCCCATTAAAGCCTCGGTATGAACTCTTAAGATTCTGGTCGGCAGATTTGCAAAGCTACTCTTGTGGTTGCCCTCCAAAATCTCATATATAAGTTCCCTTATTTATTAAAATTGCCTCTACCATTACTGAGTGTCTGCCTCTTCAGTCTCTCCTTGCCCTTTACCTATGTGACTCATTTCTAATTTAATTTCACAGAGAAACTTCTCAGTGTATAAACAGCTGGTAACAAATTCTCTTGGCCTTTATTTATTTGAAATATCTTAAATTTTACTTTATTTCTGAAGGAATTTTTTTCTGATTAGAGAATTTCAAGTTGCATTTATCTTAGTACATTTAAGATTTCACTGCACATTTTTCATTTTTCAGACTAAGTGGTGCTTTAGGTTCTTCTTACAATTTTGCTTTTTCACCCTTCTCTTCTCCACCCCTGCCCCCCATTTTCTCAGCTAGCTCTTTCTCTCTGTTCCTGCAATCTTATCCTTTTTTCTTATTCTTTTTCCTTGAAATAAAATCTTAACTGCTGATCTGAAGGGTCTGTCTTCCCCTATCACACTGACTGCTTTACCTTTTCTTTCCTATCTTTGATTTTTTTTACTATAAAATCTTTATCTGAGGTCTTCTAGATAATAAAAAGTATGTCATAAAAGGGATTAAATATTTTATTTCACTTGAATAATACCAAAGTAAGCATTTGATTTAAGAAAAACATTTTGTTGAGAGGACGTGTCTTTGTATTTTCTGTTTTTAGAAATATTAAATATTGTCATAATACTAGATATTGTCAGTTTATTCCAGAGCAGTAATTTAAAGAGTCAACATGAGGCTCATGTTGTTTTCACAGAAGATTAATTGAGACTCTGGAGAAGATAAACAATAAAAGAAGAATATCACCAATAATTGACACTAAAAATAATTGGAGTAATTGTGTTTGAAAAGTGAAAATGGATTAATTAATATATGAAAGCTAAAGAATGCCTGTGAAATTTGTTTTTGTATGTACACACATTTTTTTCTGTGATGCAAAAAGAATCTACTATAAGTAAAACTAGGTAATCCTCTGAGAACATCTAGATCTGTTGTAAGACAAATTCATTGTTATTTGAATTCACAAGCTATAAAGAACTAGAAAGTCACTGAGCATTGATAAATGTCATCTGTAACAGATGAATGAGCTGGAAATTTATTGTTCAACTTTATAGCAGATATCATTGGTTGCAGAAATGCTGTTGATTTTGTTGGCTCTTGTTACTGCTGCGGGGGAAGGGTTATGTACTATCTATATAGTGTACAAAGTACTTTTATAAATTATTTTATTCTTTCAAGGTCTTTTTATAAATATTAGCTTAGTAAGTTTTCTGACACCCTGGAAATGTTTTTGTAGTAAGTTTAGTATTATTTCTATGCATTATTCATAATGTTCAGTCCTAAGAAGTACGTATGGATAATTGTGATTTGACAGCTGTATTTCTAACATGTTTGAATTACTTTGAATTATAGAAATTCTAGTATTTATCATTCCAATAGCTATCTTTTCTTGTCAAGAGTTAAAATTTAGATTCACCGACTTAAACCAGTAGTTCTTAATTGACGACATCTTTGGTTGTCTCAATTGAGATGAAGGCATCCATTGGTGTCAGTGAGTAGAGGCCAGGAAAACTCTTTTAACACCCTAAAGTACATAGTGTAGTTCCTTACAGCAGTCATTATCTGGGCCAAAATTTTAATACTGCCAAGGTTGAGAAACTCTGGAGTTAGACATAACATTAATACGTATAAAAGTTTTAAAGATAATACACATATATGCACTGTTATTCACATTTGTAAACAATTATGAATGTTTAATATTTACCAGATATATACTTATTTAAAGGTGAGGAGATGTAGATCATATTTGAGAGAAAAATTGATACACAAATAAGCGTTTCATTAAATTCAGTATTTTTTCATAAAATATTTATAGTATATGGTAATAACATAATAATAAGAATATGTGCTTGTCAAGACATGCAGATTGATTATAAAGCTCATGAAATATTTAGCAGTAATTTATAACATTATTGTGCAGAGTTAGGAAATGGGAAGATTCTCTCTTTCTCTTGGTGAGATGAGAAATAAGAAATTGCATTAAATGAGGCTTAATGAGGTGGATACAGGGAAAAAAATACAAGTTTATTTTAGAGTAACTCCAGGAGTGGTACTCTACTATAAGGAAGCAAAAATATTGGAAGGTTTGGACTTTAAAATTTGTGTTTGGAGTTGCAGGCAATCTTGGTTATACTTGTGAACTCTGATATTATTGATTCTTAATAAATATCAGCTCAAAATCATTATGGACAACATTTTTTTTTAATTTTTTTATTATTTTTTTAAAAGATTTATTTATTTATTTATACAAGCACTGGGTACAGTCAGAAGTGTGGGAGGGTGAGAGAATTCACCAGAGCCAGAGCGGGGAACAGAACAGACAGACCCACGAAGTACCCTGCTGAGGGGAGCAGCGGGCGTGGCAGGAGAGGTCTGTCGCGCCATGTGGGACCCTCACCTAGCGGCCAGGGATCGAACCGGTGCTGCAGAGGCTGGGGGCAGCTTTGCAGCCCATTGCTCAACCGTTGCACCACTGGGGGAGGCCCTTGGACAACATTTTAATAGTTTATTAAATAGTCAAAATTTAAAGACAACTTGAATTTGCTTGCTTATGTCACAAAATTGTGTGATTCCAATTTTGAAAATGAAAGAAGAGGGAAGACTAATAAGGGAATACTTTTGTGAACCCAGGCATTTTCAAATATTATTTAAACCTCATAGTAGCTCATCATAGTGCATATTATTATCAGCATTACTTGAAAGGAAACTGAAACTGGCATTCTTACTGCCACTTAGCTCCTAATTATAGAGGAAATTGGAAATCAGGTCCTTTGAAGCGAGTTACTGGTTGTTACAGATGAAATTTTTGTGCCTCCCTCCTCCCCAAGCCCACTCAACCAAATTCGTAAGTTGAAACTTAATACCCAATTTGATGATATATGGAGCTTTGAAAGGTGATTAGGTTATGAGTGTAGAGTCCTTATGAATGGAATTGCTGCTTTTATAAAGAAATCTCAGAGAGCTCTCTTATTCTTCCACCATGTGAGAACACAGCAAGAAGATGACCTTTTATGAACCAGTAAGCAGGCCCTCCTCACACACAGAATCTGCTGGCACCTTGATCTTGGATTTCCTAGCTTTCAGAACTGTGAGAAATAAATTTCTGTTATTTCTAAGTCACCTAGCTTATGTTATTTTGTTATAGCAGCCTGAGTTGACTAAGACAATGGTCTTTCCTCAAATCATGTTTCCTCTCTTTGAGAGAATATTTTACATATGTTCATGACTTAATTGAATCTACTTTGTATGAATGATTATGCTAAGATGAAAAGCATGGAAACCACTGAGAGAGGGTTTACAGTGCCGTTCACAATGTAGATTAGGTTATATATTTCTTTTTTTTAAATAAGATTTATTTATTTATTTATACAAGCACTGGGTACAGTCGGAAGCATGGGAGGGTGAGAGAATTCACCAGAGCCAGAGGGGAGAGCAGAGCAGGCAGACTAACGAAACACACTGCTGAGGGGAGCAGTGGGTGGCAGGAGAGGTCTGCATGCCATGTGGGACCTCCAGGTTATATGTTTCTTTAGTCAAAATATAATTCAAGGGGCCTCCCTGGTGGCTCAAGGGGTTAAGACTCAACCTATGAACCTGTCCGCAGCCTCTGCAGCAGGAGTTTGATCCCTGGCCAGCCAGGGAGCTACCCACATGGCAGAGCAGACCTCTCCTGTCTCTCCCGCTGCTCCCTCAGCAGTATGTTTCAGTCAGTCTGCCTGTTCTGTTCCCCACTCTGTCTCTGGTGAATCCTCTCACCCCCTGCATTTCTGGCCTGTATCCCAGCTCTTGTATGCATAAATAAATAAATCTTTAAAAAATGTATATAATTCAAGTACTCAATTACTATCAACTATCTCTTCCTTGTATTTGTTGATAGTTAAGATAGTAATTGATAGTAATTTTTTATTGAGGTTATACTGGTGTATATCATTTTAAGATAGTTTTTTTTTTTTTTCAAAGGTTTATTTATTTATTTATACAAGCACTGGGTACAGTCAGAAGCATGGGAGGGTGAGAGGATTCACCAGAGCCAGAGCGGGGAACAAAACAGGCAGACCGATGAAATACACTGCTGAGGGGAGCAGCGGGCGGCAGGAGAGGTCTGCGCGCCATGTGTGACCCTCCCCAGTGGCTGGGGATCGAACTAGCACTGCAGAGGCTGCAGGCAGCTTCGCAACCCAGCGCTCAACCGCTACGCCACCAGGGGAGGCCCTTAAGATAGTTTTCAAGATATATTTTTATTTTGAGGGATACCTTTCTTCAAATACAAAGTATGAAGCTTTTTAAAAAATAAAGAATAGGAATTTTCCATAAAAGTGAAGACCTTAATAATTCATGTCATTCTGGTTTTTAATATCTAACAGGCACATATGTGTGTGTTTAGCATTTTATAGAGAAATTGGAGTCACAAATATAACAGAGAATAAATGTGAAATAAATTTAGATATGCATTTTCTTACTGAGTGATGTACATATTTCATTGAATTTAACACATCTGCTGAGTGTTCACATTTTATCATCATACACCAGATGATTGGTAGTCAAGATAAACATTTCTAAAAATTTTTTAAAATTGCTTGATGGCACTAATTTTTTTAAAGCAACTTGTTAAATGTTTTATAGTTGCTGGAATTAATAGAAGTCACCATGGAAACTGTCTTATAACACTCTGTGGTTGAATAGGATTTTAAATATCCATTTTAAAACATAAATACTTTGACAGCTGTAAGAATATTTATATTTCCTCAAATTTTGATTTGATGGCACTGCTTGGGAAAAAGAAGAAAAAGCATTTTTTTTTTTTTAAAACAAGCAGTTTTAGATATTCTTGGAATTAGTTTATCTTTATAGTATACTTTTGGGGAGACAGTACAGGAAATAAGAAAATCATAAAATTCCAGATATCCTTTCTAGGTGTGCAGAAATCATCTGTTCCTTCTTGTTCTTTTATCATCTTACACTCCACGTGCTTTTACACATTCTTCCCTCCTTCCTGTTCTGACTAAATATTTTTAAATATTCAAAAACTATTAAGTAAAAAATTTTAAATGTTTCTGCTTACCGTGTTTCAATCTTGTCATTATCTATAGTTCTAACCCTTTTCTCATTACTATTTCTGAATATTCTTGAGTCCCCTCATTTTGGGGGGTGTCAGATTTACCAAGGGTTTATTTACTCATGTCTTCTATCAAACCATTCTTTAGTTTTCTCACCTCTATGTTTCTTTTTTAAAAAATTATATATACATTTATTTTTTTGTTCTAATTTTTATCTAATTTTCTTCTCTTGTGGATTCTTTTTCTTGATTGTTGAGTTGAATGCTTAATTGATTTATTTTAAATATTTTTCATTGAATGAAAATAAAGCTTTTAATTATTGCTCTGAGATATGAGAAAACACATGTTTTGTTTGGCACAGTATCCATCCTATTATTAATTTCTATGTGGTACATTACTGTGGTTTCTAGTTGAAACAATTTGAGATTACAAAAGTAATGCAAACTTTTTTAAAATACTCACATCTAAAAAAGAGATTATAATTCTTAGAAAGACTGCAAGCAATAAAAGGTACAAATAAAAAATAGTGTGGTCTGAAGCTGTGATACATAGTAAGAAGAAAACCTTAAGAAGAATAAGAGGCTAGAGAATGATAGCAAGAGGAATGGGAAAGACTAGTTTACAGATATTGTGTTCAGTTTAGATATGGTGTTCAGGAAAGTCCTTTCTGAGAAGGGGACATTTAAAAAGATAGCTAAACAATGGGTAAGAGTGAGCAATTGAGCATTTGTGGTGGGGAGCGAAATATCAATGTGAATTACATAGCATGAGGGAGGGAGAAAAGTGTCATAAAATGAGAGATGAAGAATGTATTAGTCAGGACTCTCAAGAGAAACCTCTCTTCCTTTCTTCCTTCTTTCCTTCCCTCCTTCCCTCCTTCCCTCCCTCTCCCCCTCTCTCCCTCCTGTATTCCTGCCTTCCATCATCTATTTATATTTATTATGTGGAAATATTCAGGCGATCATGAAAACTGAACAGTCCCATTATCTGCCATTTGCAAGCTGCAGATTCAGGGAAGCCATTGGTATAATTCAGTCCTGAAGCAGAGGTTACAATGATATAAATCCCAGTCTGAGAGCAGGAGAAATTGAGCTATCATAACTCAAGCAGTGAGACATAGGGGAAAAAAGATAATTTTTTCCTGTGCACATGCTAATCTCATGTGCAAACACTTTGACAGATGTACCTAGAAGTAATGATTAATATGGGCATCCTGTGACCACTCAAGTTGATACAAGATTAACCCACCATATAGGGTGAGCAGTGTCCATAGAAAACTGGATTTCAAGTCATTGAAGAGTGTTGAGTAGGGAAGAAAATATTTTGATGTAACTACAGTAAGTAATGACCATTTCTGTGCAGAGAAGAGAACACACTGGAGGAGTCAAGAGGAACACTAGCAATGAAGCTATTATGGGAATTCAAGGAGCAATGATGGCAGTGACTTTATCAAAGCTGGTAGAGATAGTGAAAAGTGGTCAGATTTACCTTAAAATTTGTAGGGTGAGTCAAGAGAACTTGTTATTGAATTGGAAATGGGGCCTGAGGAAAGAGATAAACTAATTTCTTAGTGTTTGATCTGAGTTATGATGGTTTCTTATCCTGAGAGAGAAAAGGCTTAGGGGAAGAGCAGAGATTTGTAGGACAGATGAAATGAGATTTATCTTAGATATGCCAATTTTGATGTGCATAGTTAATATATCCCATATTTAATATATCCCAGGAGAGAAATTGATTTTACCAGTGAAATATATGTTTCCAGGGCTGAGGCCAGGACCTGGGCAATAGATAAAAACCAGTCCTCAGCTCATGGGTAGTATAGGAAACCATGGATTTGAATAGAATCACTTGGAATGATTCTGTAGTGATGTGTCCATAGTAAAAATTACTCTGAGTGTGAATGATCAAGGTTTGGGAATTGTTAATTGTACTTGGGAATACGAAGTAATTAGTGATTTCAACAAAAGTTAAATAAGCGATCTTGATTGGAGTGGATTGAAGATGAACTAGATAATGAGGAACCAGCAAGACTTCTTTTGGGAAGTGTTCTGTGAAATAATGCTTATGAGTATTATATGGTCAACAGAGAGTTGTATTAATCTGTTATAGGAAAAATAATTTGGAACTAGATCAATGCATAATATTTCAAACAATTATAAATGATAACAATTATACAATAAGCATATGTAAATTTAATTATATATTATATTCTATGTAATATAATGGAATTATAATATACTTGTTAATAGTTTTGAAATTCCCATAACCTTAGAAATTATACATTTATTTGTATTTATAGTGTATTGTATATAGTGCATATGTCTATATAATCTGAGAAAAAAATTTTAAAATTATTCACAATAACTAAAAATTTTATTAAGGAGAACAAAATATTTCAGATTTATATCCAAGATAAATACAGATTATAAGCAATACCATTTCGATAAATGCATGAACAATAAATAATCACAAAATTTAATAAATAAAAATCTCATCTCTAGCCATTAACACGCAGGATCTTGATCAAAAACATTCTTCGACCAAAATATGTATGAATTGTGTGAAAATAATTATAATACTTATTTTTTTAAAGATTTATTTATTTATGCATACAAGAACTGTGGTACAGGCCAGATTATAATACTAAAGTTTAAAGAGATACATGAGCACGAAGACATTTCATCATTATTTAATATTTCTCATTGGGAAGATTGAATTTTAAAAGTACCATTTTCTCCCCAATTAAAATCTATTATATATTCAAACAGATGTATATCCTAAGTAGAGGACGGAATTCATGAAAAAATAGTTAATGATTGAAAAATATTAAAAATTATTTTAAAGTAGATTTGGTAGTTAGGCAGATTTCTAAAATGGTCCTTATGATCTCTGTCCCTAGTTTTACACCAGTGTTCCCTTTTTTGTGTGTGATGGAACCTGTGACTTACTCCTAATCAATAGAATATGGCACAAATGTGGAGATGTCACTTTTATGAGTTTGTTAGATGCAAGAAAATAAATTGTTCCAGTCATTTTAATGAGGAAGACAATTCAACAAATAAAACACTTTCGAAAACTAGTGGGCATCAATCCTGAGGGCTCTGAAGTTAAGAAGTAGGGGGCAGGGAATAGAACAAGGGGACACAAGGATAGTTGTCAGGGGAAAAAAACAAAAAAAAAAGGGTCAAACTGAAAAGTGCTTTCATACTCTTCTGGACACTTGCTAATTTCATATTTCCTTTCTGTCAAATTTCAAGTTTTCCATCAGATATTAAAATGGATAATATATTTGTTATATGGAAAGCTAATAAAATATGTAAGAGACAGTAACTAATATAGTACACAAAAGATAAAATTTATAAACAAAATTTATTTTTTATAAAAATAAAAAAAAATTACCCATGAAGGAAGATGGTCAGCAATGGTTATCTCTTCCTTCAGTTAAAGACAGAAGAGTGTGAGCAGTGGGCAAATACAGTGCTGGCTCAGACTGTTTTGTTGGCTGCATCTTTTGTCCCTGGTTCATAACACGAATTATTTGGAGAGCCTGGATTTTAATAATATTATAACTGAACTTACTCTTTTAATTCAGAATTCTTTTCCAAAAAACAAAGTTCACAATTGTGAAGCTGATGATCGAACTTTCTATTGCTGTTTGCTAAGAGAAAGTTTCTTGCTTTTCTTATAGCAGTGGAATAATGGAATAGTGCTGTGCTTAACACCTACCAATCAGTGCTGGCTTGTCTGAACTTTGTGCTTGCAAGAGATAAGGACACCCTGAGATAAGAAGTGACTAAATAGGATTAATGTTCTTAATCAGGCCAATCAATCATTTCAAGTGGAAAATTCATTTGGATTTGGCTGACTAGAACTGCATTTGCAGCAGATTGTAGAATAATCCTGCAAATGGTCATATTTTTAAAATGCTCTGTGATCCCTACATATGACTGTATATTTTCCTTTAGAACTTTTCTAATCATAAAGATTTAATTCTTCTAATCACTATCCCCACTGGTTACGGTTTTTATAATCACTTATACTCATGTTGAACCTCCTAATTTTTAAAAATGGAGCTTCTTTAAAAACTTGAAGTAACAATTTAGTATAAGTGCAGCAGGCCTGAATATGTATGTGTGTATGACATACTGAGATTTGTTCAGGAGTGTTGGAATAAGCTTATAACATTTCAAACAGCTTAATTTGTCTTCATTTTATGTGTACCAAATAAGTGTATTTCAGAGAATATGAAAATTGTGTAAGAAAATACTTTTTCCAAGAAAAATACACAGTACGTTCCCCTAAATAGTTACCAATAAAACAAAACAAAACAAAGAAACAGCACCTCTAACAGGGTGACACAACTCTCCTACTGGCTTCTTCACAAGTATCTCCATAATTATTCTACCCTGTGGTATGTCCTGTCAGCACAGTTAAGTTTGACAGGGAAAATAAAATGATCAGTGTTATTCAGGACCTATTTTGAGCTGAGTGATGATGTCTGGATGCAGATCATCAGTTGTCCATTGGTGAAAATAGGGCATTAGTGACATCAAGGCTGTAACACCAGTCGAATTAAAAGTGAACAGATTTTTGGATGTTGAGCCATCCTTGTGTCCCTGGAATAAATCCTGCTTGGTCGTGGTGAATTATCTTATGGATACATTATTTGATTATGATAGCTAAAATTTTATTGAGGATTTTTGCATTGGTGTTCATTAGAGAGATTGGCCTGTAGGTTTTTTGTGTTGTCCTTGTTCGGTTTTGGTATTAGTGTAATGTTGGCTTCATAGAACGTGTTTGGTATTATCCCTTCCTTCTCAATTTTTGGGAAGAGTTTGTGAAGGATAGGCACTAATTCATCTCTGTCTCTGAATGTTTGGTAGAATTCATTTGTAAATCCATCAGGTCCTGGGCTTTTGTTTTTGGGAAGGTTTTTGATTACCATTTCAATTTCACTGCTTGTAATCTGTTTAGGTGTTCTATTTCTTCTTTATCTAGCTTTGGGTGATTGTAGAATTGTAGGAATTTGTCCATCTCTTCTAGATTGTTGAACTTGTTTCCATATAACTGTTCATAGTAGTTTCTGATTATTCTTTTAATTTCTGCTGTGTCTGTTGTGATTTCTCCTCTTTCATTTGTGATCCTATTTATTTGTGCTTTCTCCCGTTTTTGCTTTGTGAGCCTGGCTAGGGGTTTGTCTATTTTACTTATTTTTTCGAAGAACCAGCTTTTGGTTTCATTGATCTTTTGGGTTTTTTTTTTTTTAGTTTCGATTTCATTTATTTCTGCTTTGATTTTTATTATTTCTTTTCTTCTACTGTTTGTTTTTTTTTTTTTTGTTGTTGTTCTTTTTTAGTTCTTTGAGCTTTGCAGCAACATGGTTGGAGCTAGAAGGGATCATGCTCAGCGAAATAAGTCAGAAAGAAAAAGAAAAATACTGGATGGTCTCACTCATAGCAGGAATTTAGAAAACTTAAATAAGAGACCAGGAAAAAGACTAATCAACACAAAGTAAAAATCAAAATCAACAAGCAACTATAAACCAGAGACACACTACAGGGGGTGGGGGAAGAGAAAGGGGCAGGGAGAGGAAGGACTAGAGTCAAAATAAGGGGTGGGGGTGCAATGGTATGGGGAATATAACCATAATGAAGATGCATACATTGTGCAAAGATGAAAAATGATGCAAGAATTATATAAAATAAAATATTAAAAAAAAAG